>NC_069503.1:711272071-711615821 GCF_027579735.1 Bombina bombina | reverse complement strand
TAACACCAGTCCGATGCTCTTCGCGCCGTACTTGACGTGCGTGTTTTGATGACTTCTTTTTATAAATAAGTAGATTGTATTCAGATCCGCGGCCGCGATGTTTGGAGAGCGTATTGACGCCCGCGAATGCAACATAATTGACGCTTTGATAAATATCGCCCAAAGGCTTTTTAATACATAATTTTTGGGAACAAATATGATTTGGTAACTCAAAGAAAATATATTTAGAGTGTCTACGACTCTGTAAGAGGTTGTATCAAAATCAGAGTATTAGATGTCTGTTACATTTGTTTTCTGACGTTTGTTATTTTATCTCCTGCCCACAGATTGGGAGGAGTTTTTTTTCTTGAAGGCTTCATAGAAAGTTATCTTTAGTTTCAGCAGCACATTGTAGGTTTCTTTGCAGACACACCAATTGCCAGAATACTATAGCAAAATAGCAAATATGTTTGCTCTTTAAAGTATTTTATTCTTAAAGGGATATTCCAGCGAAAATTGGATACCACATGGGTACATTTCGGTATTGAACAGAAGCAATTTTGTAATATATATGCATTAGCAAAAATGCTTCTAATAAAAGCTATATCTGTTTCAAAAGTGTATTTAAGTATGCACTGTGCACCAGCATTTTAAACACAGCACTTGCTCAGAGAGCCTAAGGTGCTTGTACCCTCAATGACTCAATTTGTTACTTGCTGACATTATAGAAACCCCAGTGATGATCTGAGCAGCTGCAATATTTAAAATGTGGGTGCAGTAACAATATCTAGCTATGCTTCACGTGCACGTGCAGAGAAAAATGTTAACACTAAAACAGTGATAACTTTTACTAGAAGCACTTTTGCTAATACATTTATATTGCAAATATGTTTCTATTCAAAGATGTAATTAATCTATGTACATTTATATTTTGACTGGAATATCCCTTTAATTAACAATGATTCTGCATACAGTTAAGTGCCAAAAAAATATTCAGAATGTCATTTTTCTTAATACAATAAACAAACAATAGAATGTTGATCAAGTAACATAGGGAGCAAATCATTGTAGGCTGAGGCCAACTACAAACCAGTACATACACTTACACCCTGTCAGCAACTAATGAATGGAACACATCTCAAAGCATTCTATAGCTATCACTACTATCTGCAAAGCACATTCTTCATTGACTTACCAAATGTAAATGAAAAACGCTGAGACTCTACTTCCTTAACTAGATACAAGTAGGTGGCTGATACTTTTATTAGTAAAATATTTCTTGACAAGTTGTTTATCTTCTGGTTGCAGAATATGTAGTTTGATAAGTTGTGAAAATGTATTATCTTTCAGTTTACTGGGATAAAAAATATCTCATTGATTATAGGTCTTGATATTTCATTAAACTCATTTCATAAAACAGAGTAAATGACCGGTGGATGGCACCCGCTGTAGTTATTTTCAATTGTCCTGATTATATGTAATAGATGAACATAGATTTAGGATTTATATGGTGTGTTAAAGTAGTTTGAGCTTGTTGCGTGCTTTACCTGAATTACTTTGTCTGTTAGTTGAACTATCGCTATGACGGTTTGTTCTTAGATCAGTGCATTTTGATATGCGCTTAGTAATTGGTGTCATATAGTATACCACTTATACTGGATGCTCATATTCCAATTGGACTATGGTTATTCCATATGTGGGTCTTTTTCTTTTTGTTGGCCATTTTCTCATTCTCTTTTAAATTTCACTTGGGTCACCTTGGTTTGTCTTGGTGGAGGATCACGATTCGGTGTATATTTGGATATCATATATTTGCAATGTATTTCATTTTATTTTTTTGTTCATGTTTTTAGATCATGAAATTTGTCTTGAAGAAAGCCTAAGAAAAGGCCGAAACGTTGACAATGCACCTTTGTTAAGAACTATAATAAAAGATTACTCTATGTATGAAGTCCTGTGAGTGCCCTCCTTCCTTACCAGTACTCTATATATATATATGTGTGTGTGTTTCTGCAGCTCCACTTTAAAAACTATAGAGGGCAGAATAGTACAATTATTTGGCAATTGTGCCGATGATCAGATAAAAAATACGGTATCAGTTCAGTAGCATACACAAAATACTATTTAAACTATTCAACTGATGCAGGTAGCAACCTAAATATCATTACTATAGAACAATTAGTAAAATTAACTAAAAAAGATTCTAAATCCATTGGCACAACAGTTACTGTTTAATAAATAACATGTTACATTAAATAAACATTAAATACTTTCAGATAATATCAAATGTTTAGCTTTGCATTGTAAAACAGCTTTGTATTATAGTTTCATTATGTATTTACCATTCTGTTCCTGTAATTTAACTCTGAAAATTAAGGGTGTTCTAAATCTGATGATTTTAGGGTTAGGCTTGTAAAGCTTTCCAGGTGCACTTTGCTACATATCTGTAGTGTTTGTAAATTCATGTGATTAGAAATACTGTATATCTGACACAGAGTCCATTTATACAGCTTTATTTCCTGGTTCCTCACTCTAACAACACTGTCCCCGCCCTTGCTTCTTTGCAACAATTATATAATTTGCAAGTCAGAGCACAAACTAGGAAGAAAGCATTATATATTATAATATTACAACAGACACCATAATATCTGTTGATAATTGTCCTCAAAAGAGATTGTCAGATAACAAATTGCAAACAATTAAGTCTTTGCTAACAAAATGACAGCAGCTGTCTCTGTCTACGCCAGTAACAATACCAGACTGGCTCCCCCAAATAAGGAAAATGGAGGGACATCGTACAAAAAGAAAACTGTAAATCTGTTCCATCTAAAAGTGAATAATACTAACTGAGTGCTTTGAGTTATGTGGTTTAAAAAAAAAAAAAAGTTTACTCCTGCTTTGAATAAACCATATTTTCCTGTGGGAGCTGTCCCTATCAACCAGTGAAGTTGTACACAAACATGAACATCCTGTTAAAGGGACAGTCTACAACTAAGTCATCCTAAAGTCTTACTTTAGATCAAGCTATAAATATCCTCCTGCGCCCCTTTCTATAGCATGCAGCAGTAAAAGCAAAAACAAAATTTATGCTAACCAGATAAATTTCTTTCTTTCTGGATATGGTGAGTCCATGGCATCACTAATTACTGTTGGGAATATCCCTCCCCATCCCACAAACGCCAGTCATTCAACCAAAGGTAAATGGAGAGAAAAGGAGCAATACAAGGTGTGAAGGTGCCTAAGGTTTTTTGGTTAAAAATAGCTGTCTTAAATAAATAAAAATCATCTGTGTCCTCTAGCTTGGGTATTGATTCCCAACAGTAATAGATGATTCCGTGGACTCACCATATCTGGAAAGAAAGAAATGTATCAGGTAAGCATACATTTTGTTTTCTTTCCTAAGATATGGTGAGTCCACGGCATCATTAATTACTGTTGGGAATCAATACCCAAGCTAGAGGACACATATGATTAGGGAGGCACAAGACAGGTTACCTAAACAGAAGGTACCACTGCTTGAAGAACCTTTCTCCCAAAAGAAGCCTCAGCTGAGGCAAAAGTATAAAATTTGGAAAATTTGGAAAAAGTATGCAGAGAAGACCAAGTTGCAGCCTTGCAAATCTGCTCCACAGAAGCTTCATTTTTAAAAGCACAAGAAGAGGAGACAGCACTTGTGGAATGAGCCGTAATTCTCTCAGGAGGCTGCTGTCCAGCAGTTTCATAAGCCAAATGAATCATACAGTACTTCTCAACCAGAGAGAAAGAGAAGTAGCAGTAGCTTTCTGATTTTTACTTTTCCCAGAGAAACAAATAGAGCAGAAGACTGGCGAAAATCCTTAGTCGCCTGCAGATAGAATTTAAGAGCACGCACAACATCCAGATTGTGCAACAAACATTCCTTATGAGAAGAAGGATTAGGACTAAGAGAAGGAACAACAATTTCCTGATTAATATTTCTATTCGAAACAACTTTAGGAAGGAAACCTAACTTAGTACAAAGAACCACTTTATCAGCGTGAAAGATAAAATAAGACGAATAATACTGCAAAGCTGAGATTTCCGAGACTCTCCGAGCAGAAGAGACAGCCAAAAGATACAAAACCTTCCAAGGTAACAGCTTAATATCTATGGAATGCATAGGCTCAAACAGAGTCTGCTGCAAAACTCTAAGAACAAGGTTAAGGTTCCAAGGAGGAGCAACAGACTTAAACTCAGGCCTGATTCTGACCAAGGCCTAACAAAAGGATTGCACATCTGGCATGTCCACCAAACGCTTATGTAGTAAGATAGATAAGGCAGAAATCTGACCCTTTAAAGGGCCATTATACACTCATTTTTTCTTTGTATAAATGTTTTGTAGATGATCTATTTATAAAGTCCATAAAGTTTTTTGTTTTTTTTAAATTTAGAATTTTGCTTATTTTTAAATAACATTGCTCTGATTTTCAGACTCCTAACCAAGCCCAAAAGTTTTATTTGAATACCGTCAGCTACCTTCTCCAGCTTGCTCCTGTTTGTGTAAAGGGTCTTTTCATATGCAAAAGAAGGGGGAAGGGGGGAGTGTCTTATTTCCCACTTGCAGTGGGCTTTCCATCTGCCTTTTCAACAGAGCTAAACTGAAAGCTTCTAAGTACGTTTTTAAACCATTTTCTACGGAATTTTTATATAAGTATCTGTGCATCTTATTCTTTATAGTAGTGTATATTACATGCAGTTATATGAAAATGAGTGTATACTGTCCCTTTAAGGTACTCGCTGACAAACCTTTCTCCAGACCCTCCTGGAGAAAAGACAAAATCCTAGGAATCCTGACCCTACTCCAAGAGTAACCCTTGGATTCATACCAATAAAGATATTTATGCCATATCTTATGGTAAATCCTTCTAGTCACAGGCATGAGAGCCTGAATCATGGTCTCAATGACCGGCTCCAAAAAAACACGCTTCAACAGAACTAAGCGTTCAATCTCCAAGCAGTCAGCTTCAGAGAAACGAGATTTGGATGAAGGAAAGGCCCCTGAAGTAGAAGGTTCTTCCTCAGAGGCAGTCTCTAAGATGGTAGAGACGTCATCTCCACTAGGCCCGCATACCAGATCCTGCGAGGCCACGCCGGAGTTATTAGAATCACAGATGCTCTCTCCTGCTTGATACGAGCAATGACTCATGGAAGGAGAACAAATGGAGGAAACAGGTATGCCAGCCTGAAGTCCCAAGGGACCGCCAGAGCATCTATCAGAGTGGCCTGAGGGTCCTTCGACCTTGAACCGTACCTTGGAAGTTTGGCATTCTGCTGAAACACCAACAGATCCAGCTCCAGCACCCCCCATTTGAAGGTTAAGCTGGAGAACACCTCCGAATGGAGTTTCCACTCCCCGGGATGAAAAGTATGTCTTCTCAGGAAATCCACTTCCCAATTGTCTACTCCCGGAATGTGGATGGCAGACAGAAATTGTGAGCTTCTGAATAATCCGAGCCACCTCTATCATGGATAAGGAACTCCGAGTTCCACCCTGGTGATTGATGTAAGCCACTGAGGTGATGTTTTCTGACTGGAACCTGATAAACCAGGCTAAGGACAATTGAGGCCAAGCCATCAAAGCTTTGAAAAATGTCTTCAACTCTAAGATGTTTATGGGGAGAGCTGACTCCTCCCGATTCCAGAGTCCCTGCGCCTTTAACGAGTCCCAGACAGCTCCCCAGCCCAGCAGGCTGGTGTCCGTGGTGACAATTACCCACACAAAGGTCTCCAAAATCATGTTCCCTGAGACAGACTTTCCTGAGAAAACCACCACAGGAGAGAGTCTCTTGTTGACTGATCCAGATCTATCCTCTGAGACAGATCCGCATGATCCCCATTCCATTGTCTGAGCATGCATAACTGCAGAGCTCTCAAATGGAATCGAGCAAAAGGAATGATGTCCATGCAAGTGACCATCTGTCCAATTACCTTCATACATTTAGCCACTGATGGCCGAACAGAAGACTGTAGAGAGAGGCAAGAGGAGAGAATCTTGGATTTTCTGACCTCCGTCAGAAATATTTTCATTGATAGGGAGTCTATTATTGTCCCTAAGAAACCCTTGTAGCTGGAAGAAGGAAACTCTTTTCTAGATTCACTTTCCAACCATGGGATTGTAGAAAAGACAACAAGGTCTCCGTGTGAGATTTTGCTTGTTGAAAAGATGGCGCCTGAACCGGTACGTCATCCAGATAGGGCGCCACAGCAATAGCCCGAGACCTGACAACTGCTAAGAGAGCCCCCAGGACCTTTGAAAAAATTCTGGGAGCTGTAGCAAGGCCAAATGGAAGAGCCACAAATTGAAAGTGCTTGTCCAGAAAGGCAAATCTCAGATATTTGTGATGATCCCTGTGAATGGGAACATGAAGGTATGCATCCTTCAGATCTATGGTCGTCATGAACTGACCCTCTTGCACTAAAGGAAGAATGGAACGTATTGTCTCCATCTTGAAGGATGGTACTCTGAGAAGTTTGTTTAGACACTTTAAGTCTAGAATCGGTCTGAAAGTTCCTTCCTTTTTGGGAACAATGAAAAGATTGGAATAGAAACCCAGATCTTGTTCCTGAGCTGGAACAGGTACTATCACTCCCAGAGAAGAGATATCCTGTACACATTTCAAGAACGCCTCTCTTTTTGTCTGGTCTGCAGATAACCTTGAGAGGTAGAACCTGCCCCTGGGAGGAAAGGTCTTGAATTCTAACTTGTAACCCTGGGCTACTATGTCCACAGCCCAAGGATCTGGGACATCTCTTATCCAGGCTTGAGAGAACTGAGAAAGTCTTCCCCCCACATGATCTGATCCCGGATTGGGGGCAAACCCTTCATGCTGATTTAGAGTCAGCTGCGGGCTTCTTCGATTGCTTCCCCTTGTTCCAAGACTGACCTAGTTTCCAAGAAGGCTTGGACTGATCCTGCTTGGCAGCGGCAGGAGTAAATTTACTTCTGAAGTTATGAAAGGACCAAAAATTACTATGACGACCATTCATTCTATTCTTCCTATCTTGAGGCAGAAAATACCCTTTTCCACCCGTAATATCAGAAATTATTTATGTTAGACCTGGACCAAAAATGTCTTACCCTTGTAAGGAAGAGCCAAAAGCTTAACCTTAGAGCAGACATCTGCTGACCAAGATTTCAGCCACAAGGCTCTGCGGCCTAGTACGGCTAAACCAGATGACTTAGCTCCCAGCCTAATCACCTGCAAAATAGCACCTGAAATAAAGGAATGAGCCAATTTAAGAGCTTTAATCCTGTCTTAAATCTCATCTAAAGGAGTTTCTACCTGAAGAGAATCAGACAATGCATCAAACCAGTAAGATGCAGCACTTGTCACAGTGGCAATATACACTGCAGTTTGCCATAAAAGACCTAGATGAACATAAATTCTCTTTAAATAAACTGCAATCTTTTTGTCCATAGGATCTTTAAAAGAGCAAATATCCTTAATAGGAATAGTAGTTCTCTTGGCTAGAGTAGAAATAGCCCCTTCTACCTTAGGAACCGTGTGCCATGGTTCTGTAATGGAATAAGAAACTGGAAACATCTTCTTAAAAATAGGAGACGGGGAAAAGGAAACCCCAGGCGTCTCCCACTCCTTAGTAATAATATCCATAGCCCGGCCTGGAACCAGAAAAAACTACTTAGAAGAAGGAACATCAAAGTAATTATTAAGTTTACTAGATTTCTTGGGATGGGCAATGACAGGACTGTCTGAGTCATCCGAAGTAGCCAAAACCTCCTTTAACAAAACAGTTAAGGTGTTCAAGCTTAAATCTGAAAGAACTTCCTTCAGTCTCAGACAAAGGTCAGAATCTGAGATTTCACCCTCAGAAAGCTCCTACGCATCTTTCTCATCAGACTTACGAGGAAGAGCCATTTGAGAAACATTACTGGAATCAGAAACCTTGCCATCTGAATCCCTAAGTTTTCTCTTACGTTTTCCTTTTAACATAGGAAAAGCAGCTAATGCGGCCAATCCTGCTGAGGATACTTGAGCGGCAATTTCTGCTTCCAAATATACTCCACTACGAGTTATAGAGAAGCTCCTAAACCTCAGGAACCCCATACCTCAATCTTAGCTGAGGCGCCTACCTGTCCCCAACTCCAGAGAGGTACTCAGATTAAACCCTCTCTCTCGCCGCCAGCACCACTATGAAATCAAAGCCGAAGGAAGCGTATCACTCCCCTCACTTGATTGGCTCAAAAATAACTGTGCCACAGAGAGGCGCCAGGGCCATCTTTAACACAGGGCAAAAGGGTAAAAGGGGCAGCTGTACAGGGCCCAGTTTTTTTTTTTGAGGGGCCCAATAGTCCTAATATATATATATATATATATATATATATATATATTTATAGCAACAAAAAGAATTTCCCTAGTATTCGATTCCCAGAAGTGCTTGTGTTGTGCCAGGTTTCAATGGTCATTTACATCGGTCTGGGAATCGAATACTAAGGAAATTCTTCTTGTTGCTACATATACCTGGGTGGCGAGCAGCCCGGTCTGCTGACTCAGGTTTGTGTCGGGAGAGGTGCCGACATAGCTTCCCTTTGGTCCCTACTTCAGGCCCAGTCGCTCATGGTTCTATACTCTCAGTTTTCAGTTGTATATAAATATATATATATTTATATATATATTTTTTTTGGTTCATGCCAGACTACTGATGTCATGTCACACACAGTCAGTCCTAATACTGTCACAGTCAAAAGCTTTCTGCTTAAATTTATTTGTGAGAAACTATGCCAGACCGTGCCGGTGTCATGTGACATGCCAAGCTAGTGCCATGTGCTGTTTTAGATGTGCACTGTGCAGCACTGAATGCTAAGCTCTAACTCGGCATCCTGCCAATCCCACTGCATCAGAAAAGGTCCTGCTGGGGTTACCACTGTTACCAGGTAATTGCTCTGGTGGTGGCGATTGTTTTTGGGTAGGGCTGACTGTGGGCGCATGCAGCAGAAAGCTGGAGCGGCAGGCACGTGAGGATTTGAGCATCTATGCAGCTGCAAACACTGCTCTCTTCAGTCTTGAGGCTGTGTGACTCTCACACTGTATCCATGCAGCCTTGGACAGTGTCAGGGTGCCAGGAATCAGACTGAGACGAGAAGTGCAAAAATAATCACACCTTTATTAATAGCAAAAAATAATAAAAAGTCCACAAGTCAAATAACAAGCCAGGAGTCAAAACCAGAGCTGGTAGTCAGACGAGCCGAGTCAGGAGCCAAAGCGAATAGTCAGACGAGCCGGAATCAGGAGCAAGGAAAACAGCAGAGTCAGGAACAAGCCAGGGATCAGGAACCAGGAAGGATGTCAGGCAGCCAGGTAATACACAGGAACTCTCACAAACAGGTCTGAGACAACGCAAAGTCAAAGCATACTGAACAGAGGCCCTTTAAATAATAAGTGATGACATCACAATTCTGAGACTGCATCCTGTCTCACATGGATGATGCACACCAGTCTGGCCATAAAAGGAAGTGCAGGAATTGAGCAGCATCCCCCACAATGCACCATAGTCAGAAAGAGAGGTGAGTAAAATGGCTGCCAGCAGCACATGGCAAACACAACAGGGAAAAAAACCCTGACAGACAGACAGCATCCAGTCTGCTGGTCCCCTTAGCCCTGCTCTTTCTGCGGTGGCCCTAAGATCAACTAACTGAAGTTTGTTAGGGAAACAGTGCTTTGTAGAAAGGTGTCAGTGGGAATAATAAGTGAGTGCACACACGCCCCTCCCCCATGCAACATTGTCTAGTGCAGGGTGAGAGGGAACTTGTTGCTAGCAAAGAAGTGACATGTGCTGCTGTGGCTGATGTATAGTGTCATGCTGATACTTCACACATTAAGGTAAGGTTGATTTTTTTCTCTTTATCTCAGATTTTACAGCTTCCCGTAGTATTTCTGCTGTTCCAGTCAGTAAACTTATATTTCTCTGCACCTCCATTCTTCCTCCTCAGTCTTTATCTTGCTTTGCTCCTGTTGGCTGCCCTAAATCTCTTTAACCAGCTAACCTCACACCAGAATCACATTCAAAAGCATATTAAATTAATCAACAGTGGAGGAATTTATATATTTATTTACTTATTAGTACTGCTTTCACATATTGCAATTTATTTAATTTGTTTAAATGATTAGCCCAGCAGTGGATGATCCACTGCTGGGTTAATTTTTTTAAAAATTATAAAATAAATTGTTTTAGTTGTTTTTTGGGATGTTGGGGTGGAGAGCAGAATTGCATGGGGGGGGGGGGCAAGAAAATGTTTGCCCAGGGTCCAGTCAATATTAAAGATGGCCCTGAGAGGCACGAAACCAGAGACAAAGCTACTTCCTGGTTTCGCTTCACAACGTAATGCAATGCTGTTTTAGCTAAATCGCTAACCAGTTTAGGATACACATCGAAGCAGACATGTTATAACGGTCTAAAAGTCACAGGACCGCAATCCTCTACCAAATAAGAAAAAAAAACTTTTCCTCACAATAAAGCATAATTGTTTCCTATTCCTAGAAACTAAACATAACATAAATGAACCCTATCATTCCTGAAAGGGTATACCGTTTCAGTCGCAATGCCCTACTCAATGCACCACTTATCCTTACTTAAGGATTAACCTTGTCCCTTATAAGTTATATACAGAGATTCAGAGAATACTGTAAGTGCATAATCTCCCCACCTGGAAGACAAAAGGAACTTACCTGCCAAATCCGCTGTCCGAGATGTAGACAGCTCACTAGTTATGCAAGGACACAGTTCCTCACAGAGACCTGTAGGAAAAAAGGACAAAGTAAGGAAAACCTAGTAAGGCCCACCTTACAAGTTCCTAACTGCTTACTCAAGAGATTACCGTGGAATACGGCTATAAACTTGCTTGTAGAAATTCATTTTATCAGACACCAAAATCTTCACCTCCTCCATGTACGAAGGCAAAGAGAATGACTGGGGTTTGTGGGAAGGGGAGTGATACTTAACAGCTTGGCTGTAGTGCTCTTTGCCTCCTCTTGCTGGCCAGGAGTTATATTCCCAACAGTAATTGATGATGCCTTGGACTCACCATATCTTAGGAAAGAAAAGTTATTTTAAAATGAATATCGTTTCTGGTCACTTTAAATGGTTGCCAAGCTCTGTCCCACTTAGGGTTGCCATCTTTTCCTCAAAAAAATACCGGCCATGGGTGAGGGTGGAGCCACAAAAGGGCGGAGCCAAAAAATAGGCAGATTTACTCAATATACATATAACACACACACACACACACACAACTTGTGTATAACACATACATATAACACACACACACAGCTTGTGCATAACACATACATATAACACACACAACTTGTGTATAACACATACATAACACACAGCTTGTATATAACACATACATAACACAACACACACAACTTGTGTTTAACACATACAGCTTGTGTATAACACATACACAGGGCCAGTGCTAAACTAATTTGAGCCCTAGGCAAGACCAGCTACTTGCGCCCCCCCCACCAAAAATAAATAAATTATTAAATACATTTGCTACTGGTTACTATAATACACCTAAGTGTGATAACATGACCTGCTGGCCACCCTAATGCAGGAAAGTAACTGACGGTAGCTCACAAAACACATTTCTTAACTCCTTGGCTTTTAATGACATACAAAATATGGATTAAAGGGACACTCTAGTGCATATTATTATTAATAATAATAATAACAATGATTATAAACTTAAAAAATAGCCCTAGGTGAAATGGGATGCTTCCTGTCACTGCCCTAACTGTTTGTGTAAGAGGTGCAGATAGGGTTATCTGGGGGATGTGTGATGCGTGTGTGTGTGTAGGGCAGGTAGGGTGAGCAGGGGACTGTGTGTGTGAGAGTGAGAGGCAGGTAGGGTGAACAGGGGGCCGTTTGTGTGACAGGAGCAGATAGGGTGATCTGGGGGATGTGTGATGTGTGTGTGTATAGGGCAGGTAGGGTGAGCAGGGGGCTGTGTGTGTGAGAGGGAGAGGCTGTAGGGTGAACAGGGGGCTGTTTGTGTGAGAGGGGTAGCTAGTGCCATGTGCTGTTTTAGATGTGCACTGTGCAGCACTGAATGCTAAGCCCTAATTCGGCATCCTGCCAATCCCACTGCATCAGAAAAGGTCCTGCTGGGGTTACCACTGTTACCAGGTAACTGCTCTCGTGGTGGCGATTGTTTTTGGGTAGGGCTGACTGTGGGCGCATGCAGCAGAAAGCTGGAGTGGCAGGCACGTGAGGATTTGAGCATCTGTGCAGCTGCAAACACTGCTCTATTCAGTCTTAAGGCTGTGTGACTCTCACACTGTATCCATGCAGCCTTGGACAGACAGCATCCAGTCTGCATGTCCCCTTAGCCCTGCTCTTTCTGTGGTGGCCCTAAGATCAACTAACTGAAGTTTGTTAGGGGAACAGTGCTTTGTAGAAAGGTGTCAGTGGGAATAATAAGTGAGTGCACACACGCCCCTCCCCCATGCAGCATTGTCTAGTGCAGGGTGAGAGGGAACTTGCTCCTAGCAAAGAAGTGACATGTGCTGCTGAGACTGATGTATAGTGTCATGCTGATACTTCACACATTAAGGTAAGGTTTATTTTTATCGGTTTTTTTTCTCTTTGTCTCAGATTTTACAGCTTCCCATAGTAGTTCTGCTGTTCCAGTCAGTAAACTTATATATCTCTGCACCTCCATGCTTCCTCCTCAGTCTTTACCTTGCTTTGCTCCTGTTGGCTGCCCTAAATCTCTTTAACCAGCTAACCTCACACCAGAATCACATTCAAAAGCATATAAAATTAATCAACAGTGGAGGAATTTATATATTTATTAACTTATTAGTACTGCTTAGATCCAGTTTCACATATTGCAATTTATTTCATTTGTTTTAAATGATTAGCCCAGCAGTGGATGATCCACTGCTGGGTTAATAATTTTTTTAAAAATTATAAAATAAATGATTTTAGTTGTTTTTTGGGATGTTGGAGTGGAGAGCAGAATTGCATGGGCGGGGGGGGGGGGGGCAAGAAAATGTTTGCCCACAGTCCAGTCAATATTAAAGACGGCCCTGAGAGGCACGAAACCAGAGACGAAGCTACTTCCTGGTTCTGCTTCACAACGTAATGCAATGCCGTCTTAGCTAAAGCGCTAACCAGTTTAGGATACACATCGAAGCAGACATGTTATAACGGTCTAAAAGTCACAGGACCGCAATCCTCTACCAAATAAGAAAAAAAAACTTTTCCTCACAATAATGCATAATTGTTTCCTATTCCTAGAAACTAAACATAATATAAATTAACCCTATCATTCCTGAAACGGTATACCGTCTCAGTCACAATGCCCTACTCAATGCCCCACTTATCCTTACTTAAGGATTAACCTTGTCCCTTATAAGTTATATACAGAGAATACTGTAAGTGCATAATCTCCCCACCCGGAAGACAAAAGGAACTTACCTGCCAAATCTGCTGTCCGGCATGTAGACAGCTCACTAGGTATGCAAGGACACAGTTCCTCACAGAGACCTGTAGGAAAAAAGGACAAAGTAAGGAAAACCCAGTAAGGCCCACCTTACAAGTTCTGAACTGCTTTAAAGCCACCCTTACTCAAGAGATTACCATGGAATACGGCTATAAACTTGCTTGTAGAAATTCATTTTATCAGACACCAAAATCTTCACCTCCTCCATGTACGAAGGCAAAGAGAATGACTGTGGTTTGTGAGAAGGGGAGTGATACTAAACAGCTTGGCTGTGGTGCTCTTTGCCTCCTCTTGCTGGCCAGGAGTTATATTCCCAACAGTAATTGATGATGCCTTGGACTCACAATATCTTAGGAAAGAAAAGTTATTTTAAAATGAATATCGTTGGTTACTTTAAATGGTTGCCAAGCTCTGTCCCACTTAGGGTTGCCATCTTTTCCTCAAAAAAATACCGGTCATGGGTGAGGGTGGAGCCACAATAGGGCGGAACCAAAAAAGAGGCAGATTTACTCAATATACATATAACACACATACACACAACTTGTGTATAACACATACATATAACACACACACAGCTTGTGCATAACACATATATATAACACACACAACGTGTGTATAACACATACATAACACACAGCTTGTATATAACACATACATAACACAACACACACAACTTGTGTTTAACACATACAGCTTGTGTATAACACATACACAGGGCTGGTGCTAAACTAATTTGAGCCCTAGGCAAGACCAGCTACTTGCGCCCCACCACCAAAAATAAATAAAAAAATTATTAAATACATTTGCTACTGGTTACTATAATACACCTAAGTGTCATTACATGACCTGCTGGCCACCCTAATGCAGGTAAGTAACTGACGGTAGCTCACAAAACACAGTCTTTAACTCCTTGGCTTTTAATGACATACAAAATATGGAATAAAGGAACGCTCTAGTGCATATTATTATTAATAATAACGATGATTATTAACTTAAAAAATAGCCCTAGGTGAAATGGGATGCTTCCTGTCACTGCCCTTACTGTTTGTGTAAGAGGTGCAGATAGGGTTATCTGGGGGATGTGTGATGCATGTGTGTGTGTAGGGCAGGTAGGTTGAGCAGGGGGCTGTGTGTGTGAGAGTGAGAGGCAGGTAGGGTGAACAGGGGGCCGTTTGTGTAAGAGGAGCAGATAGGGTGATCTGGGGGATGTGTGATGTGTGTGTGTATAGGGCAGGTAGGGTGAGCAGGGGGCTGTGTGTGTGAGAGGAAGAGGCTGGTATGGTGAACAGGGGGCTGTTTGTGTGATAGGGGTAGCTATGGTGAGCTGGGGGCTGTGTGTGTAGATGTGTGAGAGACAGGCAGATAGGGTGAGCTGGGGTCTGTGTAGGGCAGGTAGGGTGAGCAGGGGGCTGTGTGTGTAGGTGTGTGAGAGACAGGCAGATAGGGTGAACGGGGGCAGTGTAGGTGTGTGAGAGACAGGCAGATAAATATACACAGTGTGATGGACCAGATGCTTCCAATAGGTGGTTGGCACACACTGTATGTATACAATATGGAGACTATCACTCACTGTACACATGGTATGGGTTCTGACACTCACAATATATACACAATAAGGGAGTTCATTTACTGAATGCATGGTATGGGGATTTCACTCTGGATATATATACACAATGTAGTGATTGTCACTCACAGTATATACAAAATACAGTATGTAGATTGTCACTCACTGTATGCATGGCATTGGGACTGTCTCACATTTACAGTATATACATAATATAGGGAATTCCAGCTAACTGTTTGCATGGCAGCTGTCATTCACAGTAAATACACAATATGGGGGTATCCAGCTCTCTTTATGCATGGCATAGGAACTGTCATTAATAGTAAATAAACATGGCAATTGCCACTCACAGACAGTATATACACAATATAAAGATTGTCACTCACTGACTGTATGTAGATTGTCACTCCCTGACTGTATGGCATGTGGACTGTCACTCAATTTATATACACAATATACAGTGAGTGCAGAATTATTAGGCAAATGAGTATTTTGACCACATCATCCTCTTTATGCATGTTGTCTTACTCCAAGCTGTATAGGCTCGAAAGCCTACTACCAATTAAGCATATTAGGTGATGTGCATCTCTGTAATGAGAAGGGGTGTGGTCTAATGACATCAACACCCTATATCAGGTGTGCATAATTATTAGGCAACTTCCTTTCCTTTGGCAAAATGGGTCAAAAGAAGGACTTGACAGGCTCAGAAAAGTCAAAAATAGTGATATCTTGCAGAGGGATGCAGCACTCTTAAAATTGCAAAGCTTCTGAAGCGTGATCATCGAACAATCAAGCGTTTCATTCGAAATAGTCAACAGGGTCGCAAGAAGCGTGTGGAAAAACCAAGGCGCAAAATAACTGCCCATGAACTGAGAAAAGTCAAGCGTGCAGCTGCCAAGATGCCACTTGCCACCAGTTTGGCCATATTTCAGAGCTGCAACATCACTGGAGTGCCCAAAAGCACAAGGTGTGCAATACTCAGAGACATGGCCAAGGTAAGAAAGGCTGAAAGACGACCACCACTGAACAAGACACACAAGCTGAAACGTCAAGACTGGGCCAAGAAATATCTCAAGACTGATTTTTCTAAGGTTTTATGGACTGATGAAATGAGAGTGAGTCTTGATGGGCCAGATGGATGGGCCCGTGGCTGGATTGGTAAAGGGCAGAGAGCTCCAGTCCGACTCAGACGCCAGCAAGGTAGAGGTGGAGTACTGGTTTGGGCTGGTATCATCAAAGATGAGCTTGTGGGGCCTTTTCGGGTTGAGGATGGAGTCAAGCTCAACTCCCAGTCCTACTGCCAGTTTCTGGAAGACACCTTCTTCAAGCAGTGGTACAGGAAGAAGTCTGCATCCTTCAAGAAAAACATGATTTTCATGCAGGACAATGCTCCATCACACGCGTCCAAGTACTCCACAGCGTTGCTGGCAAGAAAGGGTATAAAAGAAGAAAATCTAATGACATGGCCTCCTTGTTCACCTGATCTGAACCCCATTGAGAACCTGTGGTCCATCATCAAATGTGAGATTTACAAGGAGGGAAAACAGTACACCTCTCTGAACAGTGTCTGGGAGGCTATGGTTGCTGCTGCACGCAATGTTGATGGTGAACAGATCAAAACACTGACAGAATCCATGGATGGCAGGCTTTTGAGTGTCCTTGCAAAGAAAGGTGGCTATATTGGTCACTGATTTGTTTTTGTTTTGTTTTTGAATGTCAGAAATGTATATTTGTGAATGTTGAGATGTTATATTGGTTTCACTGGTAAAAATAAATAATTGAAATGGGTATATATTTGATTTTTGTTAAGTTGCCTAATAATTATGCACAGTAATAGTCACCTGCACACACAGATATCCCCCTAAAATAGCTAAAACTAAAAACAAACTAAAAACTACTTCCAAAAATATTCCGCTTTGATATTAATGAGTTTTTTGGGTTCATTGAGAACATGGTTGTTGTTCAATAATAAAATTAATCCTCAAAAATACAACTTGCCTAATAATTCTGCACTCCCTGTAGTGATTGTCACTCACAGTACATACACAATACATAGATTGTCACTGTATGTATTGCATGGGGACTGTCACTAACTGTATATAAAGCATGGGACTGTCACTCACACAACATATACACAATATCGGGTTTATCACCTGTTTGCATGTCAGGGGGACTGTCACTCACAGTATATACACAATATGGGAACGATATTTGACTCAAACTATGAGCCCTAAGGGCAATTATAACTTAGTGTGAAGCTGTCACTTACAATATATGTCAGTGATGGCTCTCAGCAGCACTATTAGCCAGAAGCTGCCAGACAGTCCAGAGTTTTCAAGCTTCTGTTTCTGTGGAGCCACCGAGGTCTCAACTGGTGTCTGAGTTGCCCTAGGTACCTTGCACCTCCACAAAGCAGGTTTTCCTGTACACGTCTCCAAAGTGCCCATGAGCGCCGTCCTCTTATCAGAGCACTGTGCGCATGTGCCACAGTGTCAAGCTGGATAGGGATTGTGTCCAGTATGCAGCGAAGAGGGAAAGAGCCTGGTGGTTGAGGGACTGTGTGGTACGGGGGGGGGGGGGGTAAAGGTGAGGAAGAGAGGTATGGTACAGAGGGATAAAAGAGAGGAGGTCAAGAGGGATAAAGGAGAAGAGGTAGAGTGTGGTATAGAGGGATAAAGGAGAGGAATGAGCGTTTCATCTATATAGAAAATCAGTGAAGAACTGATAACAGGGTACAAATATAGCACTCATGAACGTTTGAAAAAGTGGTTGAGGAAATAAACTAAAATATAACTTTTACTAAATAATGTTAAAACTGGGGTTATACACACACTTTAATATAATATATTAGTCTACTACCATAGAGCCAGGAAAAGTTTATACTGGCTCTTTAGAGACAAGAAAACCCTGTTGGGATATTGATTTAGTCTCATATATGAATAACTCACCTCTAGTACGAAATTAGATACTCATAGATTCGCCTTTAGTGATAGCTGGGTATCTCAGACCACTATATTACATGATAAAATTATATTTATTAGTGGTACTGGAACGTGATGTGTGCAGTTGTTTAACTTTGATTCTCAAAGGTACAATAGATGGATATTTATGAGGCTAGAATTCTTGCCCAACAAACTATCTGTTTGTGTGTAACGTTATCCCGTTAGTAAGGAAATCAAGCAAAAATATGTATTAGCCTTATTTCTGGAAATACCAGAAAATTAGTACCTACTAATAACTATGATATCCAATCCTTATATGATCTAACCATACCAGAGCAGATAATCTTTATTAAAGGTGGATAAAATGTATCTACATCTGTACCTAGATTTGTAATAAGATAAACAGTCCTACCGAGCCACAAAGTCACTTGAACCAAATGTTGCTATATGATTTCTCATATATTCCAAAAATATTGGACATCTATATCATAGGTTATTGTAATTTATCAAACAGGTATATCTAATAAAATTATAGAATAGTAGTTATATTAGGAAAAACCGGACATTTCTGTCTTATTAAGTCATAAATAGTGTAATACCTATACCTTGTATTTACCATATATAGCTGTATCCAGAAAATCCGGACACCTATACCTTGTTATTACCATAGATAAATTATTGTGTATTTAACGGTAATAATAAGGTATAGCAGTTAGGCTTTTCCTGACTAAGATACTGGGTTTATCAGGTATTTAACTTAACGAGATTTGAAACTCAGTCTCTATTCATGGTATTAACAAGGTATAGAAGTCATGCTTTTCCTGACTAAGATACTGGTGCGATCTAGTATTTAGCCAAAACTCAGTCGCTATTTACGGTAATAACAAGGTATAGAAGTCAGGCTTTTCCTGACTAAGGTACTGGCGTGATCTAGTATTTAGCCACCAGGTGATCCATAACTTCGTTGCTACTTACGGTAATCCTTGGACATAGGCACTTTTTGACTATCTATGTCAATTTAAAAACACAATTAATTTAAAAACACAATAATTTATCTATGGTAATAACAAGGTATAGGTGTCCGGATTTTCTGGATACAGCTATCTATGGTAAATACAAGGTATAGGTATTACACTATTTATGACTTAATAAGACAGAAATGTCATTTTTTTCCTAATATAACTACTATTCTATAATTTTATTAGATATACCTGTTTGGTAAATTACAATAACCTATGATATAGATGTCCAATATTTTTGGAATATATCGGAAATCATATAGCAACATTTGGTTCAAGTGACTTTGTGGCTCAGTAGGACTGTTTATCTTATTACAAATCTAGGTACAGATGTAGATACATTTTATCCACCTTTAATAAAGATTATCTGCTCTGGTATGGTTAGACCATATAAGGATGGGATATCATAGTTATTAGTAGGTACTAATTTTCTGGTATTTCCAGACTCCTATATAAAGGGTCACTAAGTACCACTATCAGATAAAAATACCCAGAGTCAGTATATCCAGCAAACAATACGATCAATTCAAATAAGGCTAATACATATTTTTGCTTGATTTCCTTACTAACGGGATAACGTTACACACAAACAGATAGTTTTTTGGGCAAGAATTCTAGCCTCATAAATATCCATCTATTGTACCTTTGAGAATCAAAGTTAAACAACTGCATACATCACGTTCCAGTACCACTAATAAATATAATTTTATCATGTAATATAGTGGTCTGAGATACCCAGCTATTACTAAAGGCGAATCTATGAGTATCTAATTTTGTACTAGTGGTGAGTTATTCATATATGAGACTAAATCAATATCCCAACAGGGTTTTCTTGTCTCTAAAGAGCCAGTATAAACTTTTCCTGGCTCTATGGTAGTAGACTAATTTAAGTGTGTGTATAACCCCAGTTTTTAACATTATTTAGTAAAAGTTATATTTTAGTTTATTTTCTCAACCACTTTTTCAAACGTTCATGAGTGCTATATTTGTACCCTGTTATCAGTTCTTCACTGATTTTCTATATAGATTGTAAATCGGTACAAGCACCAATCCCTAATACATTACTATTTAAATAATTAGTATTAAATATATAAATTTTCTTACAAACGGGGAACGTTCATCATTTCTGAGTAGTGCCATTGTTTCTTCCCTATGACGAAGGAGCGTATCATATCAGCGGAGTCTAGGGAACCCGGGTTGGGCCGGCTGCGCCCTAGGTGGCAATGCGCTCTAGGCAGCTGCCTAGTTGCCTAGCGGGAGCCCCGGCCCTGCACATACATATAACAGAAGCGCACGGCTACTCGGTGATGTGCACGGGGGTAACAAAGACATTTAATTTTTCACACATCACAGAGCAGTAGCTCCTGCCCCCGGCACAAAGTACAGCTCGTTCCAAGTGAGTTCAGCTCTGCACGGAAACATAAGCTGCACTGCACACGCGGTCTGACATACAGTGCCCCACATGAGCTCGGTTACCGGGGCTGTACTAAGCAATCCCCGCCTCCTGACAGTATAAACCCTGCCCGCCTACAGCCAGTCCCTGAAGTTTTTTTATTGGGCCAGAATTATCCAAGCCCGCTCCTCAGCCCCTCCCTGCCCTTCCTTAACCCCGTCCTGCTGGGTCCTGGGTTCCACCCTCTCCGTCCCTTAGCTCCTCCCTGTCTATCAGCTTCTCCCTGACTGCTTCTCAGCCAAACCAGTGTATTGCTTACCCGGTCTACTCGCTGCCTGACCTGGGCTTCACACCGCGTAGTCCCTTATTTCCTTCAGACCTAGCATATCCACATTCATCTTCATATGCCCTGCACTGCTCATGTCCACATTCTCTTGTACGTGTTCTACCCTCCTTATGCGACTAGAATAAAAAAAAAACGGATTTTGTATTGCCAGTATTCTATTAATGCCAGCACGGGCTCCTAATCACCTATACCCGACTGTGCCGGTAAAATACCGGCTAGGTGCATCTATGCACTCAGCTGAATAGCATTGACAATTTGTTGAATCCAATTAGTGAGTCTTTACTAACTAGTGAAGCCTTTAATGCAGCCCAGATCGTGATGTCATCAGGGGGCAGAGCTTGGCAGCCATTTCATAATGACCAGAAACAATATTCATTTTAAAATAAATTTTTATTGTTACTGCTGCATGATATAGAATGGGGTGCAGGAAGATATTTGCAGCTTAATCTAAAGCAAGACTTTAAGATGACTAAAGTGTAGACTGTCCCTTTAAGTGTTCTTTACATTCTGCCCACAACTAGTCACCTTTTGACAGACATGCATTTTAGCCAATCAGTGCTGACTCAACGGCTATGAGCACATTATCTATATGGCATACGAGCTGTGAAAAACTGTCAAAAAGCACTGAGATAAGAGCGGCCTTCAAGGTCTTAGAAATTAACATATGAGCCTACCTAGGTTTAGCTTTTAACAAAGAATACAAAGAGAACAAAACAAATTTGATTATAAAAGCAAATTGGAAAGTTGTGTAAAATTGCATGCCCTATCCGAATCATGAAAGTATAATTTTGACTAGACTGTTCCTTTACCTCAATGAATATATTCCAAATTAATCCCTAATATAAATAAAAGTCGCAAACATTTTACAGAATTCAGCAGCAGCAGCTTTCCATTTGCTTTGCTCAATAATTTCCTCAGAAATCTATGAAAAGAAATTAAAGTGAAGGTAAACTTTGATGAATGAAAGCCCGGTTTTTAAAAATACTACTAAAAACAGGGGCACTTTCATTCATCAAAGTTTAGAAAGCAGCCATTTTGATTAAAAACTTACCTTTGTTTTTTTCACAGCCAGAGCAGCTTCCCCCACCCGTAGATCATCTCTTCACACGTCAGCAATTACTAATCCGGCTTCCTCCAATCACGGCATGGCCTCAGGCAATGACTCCCCTGAGGGAAAAGCCGTGATTGGAGGAAGCCGGATTAGTCATTGATGACGTGTGAAGAGAGGATCTCCGGGTTGGGGAAGCTGCTCTGGCTGTGAAAAGAACAAAGGTAAGTTTTTAATCAAAATGGCTGCTTTCTAAACTTTGATGAATGAAAGTGCCCCTGTTTTTAATAGTAATTTTAAAAAATGGGCTTTCATTCATCAAAGTTTACCTTCACTTTAAGCAACAAAGAGTGAGCTCATTCCCAAGAAATATATTGCAAAATAGAACAGGAAATTATATTTATTATAGTTTCAATAATGTGGTTGCACTTTGCTATGATTATATGAGATATGCTTATAATTGTAACATTGGGTTTGTGAACTGGAAACACAATGTCCCAATTTTAATAAGTATTATAAGATTAATTATTAACATGTAATTGTGAAAAGTGCATTCAACTGAAAAAGGATTGCTCACCCCTGGGTTAGTAGGTAAGAAATTTATGCTTCATAAGGATATCAATAATGGTAATAAATTGCTACTAGTGAAACACATTCATACTAAATCTTTATTTATACACAAAACCATTCATACCAGCAACATGGTTTAAAAACACTTAAACCTGAGTAATCCACCAGAATTGAAACTGTATCAATAAGATATATATATTGTGTGTACTTCAACAGGCAGAAAGTAAATATCGGCTAAGCCCCTTCAATCTGGGAGCAGCTTTAATTATAATGTTACAGAGAATATCCGAACTGCTGAGTATCAACCAAGTGAGTAACGATATATGTTAAATCATGGAATCAGGCAAGCAAGTTAAAAATGGAGAGACAAGTCGAATTAATTTGAATTAGCCAATAGAATGAGAGCTGCCCTAATTCCTATTGGCTGATTCAAAATTTTCCGCCAATCTTGAATTGTGTCCCTTGCATTGAAGATTCAGTGTACGGCGGAGACCGTATGAAGAGGATGCTTCACGCCGGATGTCTTCAGGATGGACCCGTTCCGCACCAGCTGAATGAAGATCAAAAAGGCCGCATGGATGAGGACTTCGCCGGCTGGATGAAGATAGAAGAGGCTGCCTGAATGAAGACTTATTCCCGCATGGATGAGGACTTCGCCAGCTGGATGGATCCTTCAAGCAGGACTTCAACAACTGTAAGTGGATCGTTGGGGGTTAGTGTTAGGTATTTTAAAGTTTTTTTTGGGAGTTTTTTTTTTTTAGTTTAGGGTCTGGGCAGCAAAAGAGCTAAATGCTCTGTTAAGGGCAATGCCTATACAAATGCCCTTTTCAGAGCAATAGTTAGCTTAGGTAATTTTAGATAGTTTTTTTTTATTTGGGGGGTTGGTTGGGTGGTGGGTTTTACTGTTGGGGGGTGTTTGTATTTTTTTTACAGGTTAAAGAGCTGATATCTTTGGGGCAATGCCCCACAAAAGGCCCTTTTAAGGGCCATTGGTAGTTTATTGTAGGCTAGGTTTTTTTTTTTTTTGGGTGGGCTTTTTTATTTTGATAGGGCTATTAGATTAGGTGTAATTCATTTTTATTTTTGAGAATTTGTTTGTTATTTTGTGTAATGTATATTTTTAGGGTGTGTTTTTTTAAAGTAAAAGAGCTGTTTCTCAGGGCAATGCCCTACAAAAGGCCCTTTTAAGGGCCCCCCAAAAGGCCCTTTTAAGGGCCCTTGGTAGTTTGGGGGGTGGGGGTTTGTATAGTGTTAGGGGGTGTTTGTATTCTTTTTAAAGTAAAAGAGCTGTTTATCTCAGGTCAATGCCCTACGAAAGGCCCTTTTAAGGGCCCCCCAAAGGGCCCTTTTAGGGGTCCTTGGTAGTTTGGGGGGTGGGGGTTTGTATAGTGTTAGGGGGTGTTTGTATTCTTTTTAAAGTAAAAGAGCTGTTTAACTCAGGGCAATTCCCTACAAAAGGCCCTTTAAAGGGCCCCCCAAAAGGCCATTTTAAGGCCCCCCCAAAAGGCCCTTTTAAGGGCCCTTGGTAGTTTGGGGGGTGGGGGGTTGTATAGTGTTAGGGGGTGTTTGTATTCTTTTTAAAGTAAAAGAGCTGTTTATCTCAGGGCAATGCCCTACAAAAAGCCCTTTTAAGGCCCCCCAAAAAGTTTTTTTTAAGGGTATTAGAATAGGATTAATCTTTATTTTTTTGGATAATTTCATTTTTTTTTTTGTAATGATGGGCTTTTTTATTTTGATAGGGCTATTAGATTAGGTGTAATTCATTTTTATTTTTGTTAATTTGTTTGTTATTTTGTGTAATGTATATTTTTAGGGTGTGTTTTTTTAAAGTAAAAGAGCTGTTTTTCTCAGGGCAATGCCCTACAAAAGGCCCTTTTAAGGACCCCCCAAAAGGGCCCTTGGTTGTTTGGGGGTGGGGGTTTGTATAGTGTTAGGGGGTGTTTGTATTCTTTTTAAAGTAAAAGAGCTGTTTATCTCAGGGCAATGCCCTACAAAAGGCCATTTTAAAGGGACAGTCAAGTATAAATTAAACTTTCATTATTCAGATAGGACTTTTAATTTTAATTGACTTTCCAATTTACTTTTATCATCAAATTTGCTTTTTTCTCTTGGTATTCTTAGTTTAAACTAAACATAGGTAGGCTCATATGCTAATTTCTAAGCCTTCGAGGGCTGCCTCTTATCACATGCTTTTTAAATCTCTTTTCAACACAAAGAGACAGAAAGTACACGTGGGCTATATAGATAACACTGTGTTCAGGCACAGAAAGTTATTTAAGATCTAGCACAATACAATGCTAAATTTAAGACAATAGATAATAAACAGTCAGAGTCATGTGATCAGGGAGCTGGAAGAAGGTTCCTAGATACAAGGTAATCACAAAGGTAAAAAGTACATTAATATAACTGGGTTGGTTATGCAAAACTGGGGAATGAGTAATAAAGGGATTATCTATCTTTTAAAACAATAACAATTCTATGGTTGACTGTCCCTTTAAGGGCCCCCAAAAGGCCCTTTTAAGGATCCTTGGTAGTTTGGGGGGTGGGGGCTTGTATAGTGTTAGGGGGTGTTTGTATTCTTTTTAAAGTAAAAGAGCTGTTTATCTCAGGGCAATGCCCTACAAAAGGCCCTTTTAAGGCCCCCCAAAAAAGGGTATTAGAATAGGATTCATCTTTATTTTTTTGGATAATTTCATTATTTTTTTTTGTAATGATAGTTTTTTTTTTTTTTGTAATGGTAAGTTTGTATTTATTTTAACTAGGTAGTTAGTAAATAGTTAATAACTATTTGCTATCTAGTCTACCTAGTTAAAATAAATACAAATTTACCTGTGAAATAAAAATAAAACATAAGCTAGCTACAATGTAACCATTAGTTATATTCTAGCTAGCTTAGGTTTTATTTTACAGGTAAGTATGTATTTAGTTTTAAATAGGAATTATTTAGTTAATAATTGTAAATTTAATTTAGATCTAACTTAATTATGTTAAACTTAGGTGGGGTTAGGGTTAGGTTTAGGGGTAATATAGTTTAATTTAGCTTGTTGCAATGTGGGGGCTGGCGGTTTAGGGGTTAATAGGTTTATTTAGTTAATAATTGTAAATTTTATTTAGTTATATTCTTATTATGTTAAAGTTAGGGGGTGTTAGGGTTAGGGTTACGTTATGGTTAGGTTTAGGGGTTAATATAGTTTAATTTAGCTTGTTGTGATGTGGGGGGGCTGGCGGTTTAGGGGTTAATAAATGTAGCATAGTGGCGGCGATATCGGGAGCGGCAGATTAGGGGTTAATAATTTTATTTAAGTAGCGGCGATATCGGGAGCAGAAGATTAGGGGTTATTAACTGTAGGCAGGTGTCAGCGATGTTGGGGGCAGCAGATTAGGGGTGTTTAGACATAGGGTTTATGTTAGGGTGTTAGGTTTAAACTGTGTTTTTATTTCCCCATAGATACCAATGGGGCTGTGTTATGGAACTTTTGTTTCCGCGATTGCAGGATTTAGGTTTTTTTTTGGCCGGCTCTCCCCATTGATGTCTATTGGGAAATCGTGTACGAGCACGTCTCAGCAGCGCTCTGATTGTGTGTGGTATGGAGCTCAACGCAATCATATCTCACGCAAAAGGCGTATGTTTGCAAACTTGTAATAGCAGTGCTATAGGAAATTAAATAACGTAACTTTTGTTGCGTTCGTTAATTTCTCTATAGCACTCAAAACTTGTGATCTAGCTGTATGTTAGATATACTGATAATCATTTATATCAGATCCAATTGGTGTAGTCTTTTATAATGTTACCATGACATGGACAAATAATATACATGGAATACAAAAATGGATTCTAATACAGTATAAACTATATAAACAAATAAACATAGTGTAGGGGAAAAAAAAATCTTAAAAATAATCAAAAGTGATATAAGTGAAAAATAAATGAATAGTGCATAAGTGCGAATAAATGAAGGAAAGGGGGAATGCGATAAAAATTATATATAAATTAGTTATATTTAGTTTTATAATTATAGTGATACTAAAAGTGAATTTGCATCAACAATGTGATGTAAGAAATAATAAGTGTAATATCACAAAAAGTGAGATAATACATATAGGTGACTACAGGTAAGTAAAAAAGTTATTGTAGTCATTCATACCATGTGGTTTTACAGAATTTAATAAATAAAGCCATTTGCGCTCCATTTTTAGCAGCGACTTTTCCACGTTACCGCCCCTAATACCAAAGGAGACTTTTTGGATGACAGTGTATTTCAAGCATGTTGTTGAAAATGTTTAGCGGCAGATGTCAGTTTTTTTGCCATTCAGTTAATCTCTGATGGCATTTTTGATGTTGTTAGCATGTTCAAGAATACGGACTCTTACTTCTCATGTCGTCATACCGACATAGGTCATTTTGCATAAACAAAACAATGCATAAACTACCCCTATGGTTCTGCAGGAGAAATGGGACTGTAAAATGTGGTTCTTTCCTGTTTTGTCAGTGATAATTTTGGTTTTCAATACATATCTACAGGCAGAACATGTTCCACAGGGATACATGCCTGGATCAGTATCCTTTTTTCTTGTGGTGCAAAGTGACTGGTGACTAGCTTGTCTTTTAAACTGATAGGTCTTCAATATCCTACAGAGACTATGGTACCTATTGCCTGATTTAATGTTTGATTATTCTGTAATATTTTCCAGTTATCATTTATTATCTTAATTACTTGAGTCATTTCGGGGTAATAGGTTGTTATCAGTCTAGGGTATGCGTCATTTTGTGTTTTATCTCTTGGGAGTAGTAGTTGTTCTCTTTTAATGTGTAATGCATTGTATTTAGCTCTTTTGTTTTGCTGTATCCTCTTGTAATTAGTCTGTGCATCAGGTCATTGCATTCTTCTAGATATATTTCCTTGTTTGAGCAATTACGTCTCAGGCGTATCAATTCCCCATATGGGATAGCCTTTAAAGTACAAGGTGAATGTGTGCTTGAATTATGCAATAGCGTATTGGTCGCTGTTTCCTTACAGTAGATGGATGTATTGATGAAGCCATTAGGATTTTTTTATATTGTTAAGTCCAGGAAACAGATCTTCTGTTGATCAACTGTGTGTATTAGTTTTATATTTTTGGTGTTATTATTTAATTTCAACATAAACTAATCAAGCTCATTGGATGTACCGTCCCAGATAAATAGCAAATCATCAATATACCATTACCATAAAGGTATATGGTCAGTATATTGTTTCATTTCATCTGTAAATACATTAAATAATTCCCAATGTCCGATGGGGCAGAGCCAACTGCTGAAGATGCCAGATGCATACCTCTAGAGCTCCTGACTTTCAGCCCGATATATTGCCGTTTTCTAATTTGCAGAAATTATATTTGAACTACCTAGATCACTGTTAAGGCTTTGACTACTGAGGCACAAATTCAGAACACTTCTAGCCTGGTACGATTTTGCAGCATCCCCTAATTGAGGCTCCCAAGGCCTATCTGGCCCCTTACATGTAGCGGGAATTACACCCCAATCGTTTGCCCTGCCTCCAAGGGGAGATTTTCTCCCGCAACCAGACTGGGGTATGAGAAACATGGAGCCGCATACAGAGCGGTCACACAAGCTCATCATTAGGGAGTCCATGCCGATAGAACTTGCAGTAGTGACATTTCTCAGAAAAGGCATCAGATGACTTTTAGGGCTATATTGGAGCATGATTGGGAGACTGACTGCTTTACTCCTATGCATATCCCAGATGTCCCCGAGAGCAGTGCGATATTGTGTATATCACCAAATCCAACTGAAATGTCTATCAGTGATGCTTAATTTAGCCTCTTAAATGTATTCTTTATATATATGTCATATGAAGATACATGGGTCACATTATAGGCTCTATTATTTTGTATTTTCATGGCTGCCACTAACTTCTGCTGACACCTCTTAAAAGCCTCAACAACCACAGCTAGCAATAGATGTCTCCAAAGCTTCTATATACCTATATGTGCAATAAAAATCAACTTTGTTACATTTCATCAACTGGGTTCTAAATAACTTAGAATCACTTGGTCACATCTTGACATTAGTGCTAGATGAGAACACATTGACACATAGCAGGTAGCGATACACAGTTTTAGCAATTACCAGTTACATATCAGTTTACAAAAGGTCAAAAGTGCTTAGTTCTTCTATGCACAGTTAGAGTGCAATACTCAGTATGACCAAGTTATGAAAAAATAGAATTGTATTTATGCTAATTCATTAGGAAACTGAGTGCAGGTTCCTATAATGTGTCAGTACAGTAGATCTGTTAAGCCCATACTGAATGTGTGTTTATTTGCATGATGTTGTGTTTGCTCTCATGGACTTCAGCAATAGTTTTAAATCTAGTTGATTTTTTTTATAAAGCTCTAGTATCGGTA
Organism: Bombina bombina; assembly: GCF_027579735.1. Taxonomy (NCBI): domain Eukaryota; kingdom Metazoa; phylum Chordata; class Amphibia; order Anura; family Bombinatoridae; genus Bombina; species Bombina bombina. Next base: position 711,587,069 of record NC_069503.1, on the reverse strand, counting down.
GTCTACAATAAGTGTCTTCTGAAAGTTCCCTTGGTTATGCAATATGTACAATTAGCATCAGTAGCTCTCCTAATATGCTCATATCAACCTTATTAATATTGTTGATTTCATCTTTTTTATAATTTACCACTACCATTGTAGCTGATGGCTATTTTGTTTATATATGTACTCATATTATATACGCTTCATTAGCGTTTAGAGGGTCCAAAGTCCTTTCCCTCAGCCGGCGAGAGGGGGGAGGGATTCTAATAGTCTGAAGCAACAGTACCCAGGTTCATACTCCGAATCTATTTAATACTATATCCCCGATAAAGAGTTACTGCTAGTTTCATCAGCATTCTACATTAATTAATGCGTGTACTTTCGATATACTAAAGTGGTATTCATTACTTAATGCTAATTACTTATATTCCTCTTATATATTAATATTTAAGCAGTGTTTATCCGCTGATTATTATATTCTTCATATATACTCAAATCTATTAAGTGTCTTTTGACCCATTAGGGTCCTTAATATGACCAACACGATACACCAGTATTACCTATATCAAAGGTCCCTTAAGTGGACTGCTAATTAGTCATTCATGTATATTACTAAGAATACAAATTGAAGGTTTCAAAAGTTTGTACTTTAGAAATAATCTATACATATTTCTTTTACCCTTGTATTGTGTTTCATGAATATTGTGTTATTTATGCTCATATATTTATTGTATGCTCCTTTTTTTGTGCAAAACCTTAATAAAAGATTATTGCAAAAAAAATAAAAAATAGTTCCAAATGTCCCAAAAAGAGATTGACATATGTAGGTGCACATGCCGTGCCCATGGCAGTACCTTGGATTTGGAGAAAATATCTGTCATTAAAGGTGATAAAAATTGTGTGTTAAGATATAGTGCAGAAGTCTAATAACAAAATCATTGTGATCTCCATTTGCATGCTTATTAGTTGAAAGAAAATATTTGATTGCTTGAATACCGTCACATGTCTGTCTTATAACTATTATAAGATTCATATAGGCATGTGCATTCAGAGGTTTTGAATGCTTTAAAATGTGGTGGCCGCAAGTGGCGTTCAGCTTTTTTCAGAGCCAAATTTCTTCTTGTAAAAATACAACACGCTAAGATTTAGATTTGCATAGATTTTTGTGTGTTGCACTTTCACACAAAAAAATGAAGGTCCAAAACTAACCGAACACCGCCTTCTGCATTTGGAGGCATCCAAAATTTCCAAATGCACATGCCTAGTTACCTGTTCTAAAGCAGGGATGTTTCAGAACTACATTACCCATGATGCTTAGGCACTCGGAAGTCCAGTTGAGCATCATGGGAAATGTAGTTCTAAAACATGTGGAGGGCCAAGGTTCCCCATACCTTTTCTAAAGAAACCAATAAAATCCAATTAGCTCACAAGTATCTCTCAACAAAAATATGCACATACTAATGAGAGAGATATCTCTCAACAAAAATATGCACATACTAATGAGAGAGAAATCTCTCAACAAACAAATGCACGTACTAATGAGAGAGATATCTCTCAACAAAAATATGCACGTACTAATGAGATATCTCTCAACAAACATATGCACGTACTAATGAGAGAGATATCTCTCAACAAAAATATGCACGTACTAATGGGAGAGATAGCTCTCAACAAAAATATGCACATACTAATGAGAGAGATATCTCTCAACAAAAATATGCACATACTAATGGGATAGATATCTCTCAACAAAAATATGCACGAGAGGGGGGCAAGAGAGAAAGAAAATAAAACAGAAGTGAGTACACTCCTGTGCAATATAACTTATATTATTCAATTGTATCACCTTACAGTAATTGCATTACTTCTAAGTTTTACGATAGGGTATTTGCTCTTTTGTAAAATTAAAAAAAGAACAGTTTAGATTTACTATATTAAAAATACCGGCCCCACAGTAGAAACTCAATGCAACAAAAATCAGTACACCTTACTGAGATTTAAATCTATTTTTTTTTTAATACCTCATTTGTCCATCTTTATTTTTGATGCCAGACTCAATCCTAATTGGCATGGAGGATACCAGCGTTGCACACATTTCTGGAGAGATGTTCTGCCATTCTTCAGACACTATTTTTTTTCAGCTGCTCTTTGCTGGAGGGGTTGTGTTGTTCTACCTTTTACTTTAACATACCCCAAAGGATTTCTATTGTATTTAAGTCATGCAACATACTTGGCCAGGTCAGTTTTCACTTTTTCTTCTTTAGAAACTCTTGTGATTTTGGTAGTGTGATTTGGATCATTATCATGCTGGAATATTACTCTCCTGCCAAGCTTCTGGAGACGGGGGGTCATCTTGCCAGCCAGTATTTTGGTACATCCACAGTTATTCATGGTGCCATCTATAAATGTCATCTATCCAGCACCTTTTGCACTCATGCAGCCCCATATCATCACACTCCCACCTCTGTGCTTCACTGTTAGGACTATGCCTTCACTGTAATGATCCTGGCCAGGTTCACACCAAAAATCCTGGACCCCATCTAAGCCAAACAAATTTATCTTGGTCTTATCTGACCAAAGAATGTGCACCCAATATTCATCGGGCTTAGTTTAGTCTTGCGTTTTTGTGCCGAATAGCAAGCAAATTTTTTTTTTCTTGGACGCCATCCATAGAGGTTGACATTATGCAATCTCCTTTGCACTATCTGAGCTGTCACAGAAACTGACAATTTCCATAAATAACCCCTGAGCCAAGTCTGAAGCACTTGCCTGTCTGTTTTTCAGAGCTAGATTGTGGTGTCATTTTAGGACGACGGTCACTAAAGTTCTAATTAGTCATACTATGGCTCGTTCTATACCTTCTGATTACTTCTGTAACTGTGTTTTGACTGATTTTTAGTTAATTACCAGATTTTCCTGAACCAAATTTTCAGAACCAAAACATTGAACTAAATAAACAAATAAACAAGCAAACATCTTACATGTTACCAGTTATCAAGAAATTAGAATAATCACGTTAGAATTTTTACCAGAAGTGTTATCCAAAGATTAGTTTTAATTTTTATTATGTATGGGTTTGTTTTTTTGGTTGCAGTGAACTTGGTACTGGTCTTCCCCCCTTCAGCTAATGGGAAGGGGATCTAAGAGGTGTGTGAAGATGGGGTTGTCTTCAAAGGTTGAATATTTTCTGTGTGTAGGACTCCCACAGGAACACCACACCCCAAAACAGGCTCAAATTCCCAGTTTTGAAATAGTAGAAATGCTCCATTAGAAGAGTCTTCTCTACTAGCATATTCCACTCACATTCCGATGGAATGATAGGAGATTTCCATTTTCTCTGTATCAATTGTTTAGCTGAATTAAGCAAAACCTGAAAAAGGTGTTTCCTAATTTTACAAGTGATTATTGGCATTTCATTTAGTAGAGCTAGTTCTGGAGTGAGGTGTATACTCATATTTAAGATTGAATTAATATTATTAATTATCATAGCCCAGTAGGGTTTTATATTAACACAATGCCACCATATGTGCAAGGTCACCCCTTGAGCCACACCCCCTCCAACATTTGTCACTAGCTGTTTTGAACATATATTTGATTCTAGTTGGGGTTAAATACCAGCGCATCATGACCTTAGTATTGGTCTCTATTGCTCTGGAGGAATGTGCTGATTTGGCTAGATTTCTAAGCCTAGCTTCCCAAGTTTGCTAGGAATTTGGGTTCCCATCTCTCTCTCCTATCCTCTTACATATCCTGGGAGCCCAGGATTTATACAGTGTAGTAATAACTTATATAATGTGGATAGGATTTTTTTTGGCATAGAGTTATTAGTGCATATTTTCTCAAAGGCAGTGAGGTTGCGAGTCAAGTTGTTTCTGTGCTTGTGAGTAAATATAAAATGTGACATCTGGTGGTATCGTTTCCAAGGTTTTAGGAAACCACTGCCTAGTTGCTCTAATTGATCTTTTGGCAATGGTCTCTCATTGTGAGTTAGGAGGTACATGGGAAGGAAATGAGTGAGTGTAGTCGAGTTCACTGTCTGGGTTTATTTACCTACTGAGAATTCAGTCAGATCAAGTAAGGGAGCTAGTGGGGAGTATTTTGTTGATAAAGCAGGGTATTTTACACTTGCATGTACCCAATCCTGCTAGAACATATTCACAATTGAGGATTTGGAAATCATGGTTTTCCAGCAGTAAGCACCTATGTAGGTTGGTTCTGACAGGTCTGTGGCTAGTTGTACCCAACTCTTACATGAGCCAATTTTAGAAATGGTCCACTTCACCACCCTCTGCAAGAATATAGCCTGTTTATATGTTAACAAATCTCGTACCCCCAAGCCGCCCTCACTGGCTAATTTATATAATGTCTGTTTGGATATCCTCGGAGGTCTACGTCTCCAAATATAATCATTGATAATATTTTGTAATACGTGAATATCGCGATTGGCCCCTAAAAGAGGCAGGGTTTGGAAACTATAAAGTGCTTTAGGTAATAGCGTCATTTTAACTGCATGAATTCTCCCTGTCCAAAAAAGATATTTTGTTAGCCAATCAGAGGTAAGTTGTCTAAATTCTTAATTTGCTATAGTTAAATTTTCATAGAGTATCAGGATCTGGGGAGATGTGGAGTCCTAAGTATTTCAGAGAGGATTTTTGGATTGTAAATAGGCAAATTTGTAAGATGTCACCAAGTGTTTTAGGGGACATATTGATTGGAAGCAATTCAGATTTATTGAGGTTGACTAAGAAATTGGACACTCTTCAAAATCCTGTCAGCTCATCAAGTACCGCAGAGAATGACAACGTCGGGTCAGTCAGTGTCATTAAACCGTCATCTGCAAACATAGCTAGTTTGTAGTTTTGGTATTGAGTCTTATTTTAATGGCTAGGGGGCTCTAGGGATAAGATAAATAATAGGGGGATAACGGGCACCCTTGCCTAGAGCCATTACGGATTTCAAATGAATCTGATAGGCACCCGTTGACTTTAATTTGGGCTGAGGGGTTTTGATATAGGCCATGATTTGTTGGATAAAAGTATTTGGGAAACCAAAAGTGGAAGAGTGTGGTTTTTAAAAAGGTCCAGTCTAAACGATCAAATGCCTTTTTGGCATTTGTAGATAAGAATATAGCTGGTGAGTCTTGGAAGGTGACATTCTCTAATAAGTCTAAGACTTTTATAGTATTGTCCTTTGCCTCCCTCTGCGGCACAAATCCTACTTGATCCTGGTGAATAATATATGGGAGGATACTGTTCATTCTTGTCTCCAAAATTTTTGAATAAAGTTTTAGGTCAACGCTCAACAGGGAAATCGGCCTAAAATTTGCTGGCGTGTTAGGGATCTTGCCTGGTTTGTGCAACACGGATACATGTGCTTGGAGCATTGTATCCGGGAATGGGAACTGCTCTGGGATCTGGTTGAAAAGCATTGTGAGATATGGGGAAAGAGAATCTATGAAGGATTTATAATCTAGTTCTACTACCTTTTGGGCCAACAAAGTGTACTCTAATCTGTCTTGTTTATTTTTTTGTTGTGCTTTCATTTTTATAAGTTCCCCTCTCATGTAACTTTTGTGTGCCTCCCAGACAACACCTAGATTTACTTCCTGGTTGTCATTAGTGGATAAAAAATATCCAAATGCTGTTCCAGCAATTGTCTATAATTGGGGATCCATCTAGCTTCCAGTTAAATGTTCTTAAGGGCATAGATGGCCAGAAGAGGTCACAGGTAGTCATAGAATGGTCAGACCATGTAGTATGTTTAATGTTTGCATTATTTATTAGTGAAAGAGCTAAGTGGTCCACTAAGATATAGTCCAACCTAAAGTCATTTCTTTGGGGGGTTGAGAAAAAGGTGTAAACCTTTATATTTGGATGTATGTATCTCTAAGTATCATGCAATGTTAAAAGTCTGATGTTTTCGCAGATAGATGTCAATGCTGATTGGGGGACCCTAGAGATGGGGGCGGAGCAGTCCATAGCAGGGTGCAGTGTGACATCAAGGTCTCCTGCCAAGATAAGATGGCTTTTAATCAGTGGAAGTATTTTGGAGGTAATCCTTTGTATGAGAGAGTCTTGGTTTTTGTTTGGTGCATAGAGATTAACAAGGATTACAGGTTTACTGAACAGGAGACCCACTAGGCAGAGATATCTACCCTCTTTGTCTTTATCGGACTATAATAGTGTAAAAGGTATAGATTTACTGAACAAGATACTGACCCCATTGTTTTTTTTTTTTTTTTAATGGATTAGAACTATGATAGTGACTGTGTTGGGTGTAATTTGAGGAGAGATATTTGGGCATACTATTTGTTTTAAAGTGTGTCTCCTGCAACATTACTATGTGTCCCCCTCTTTTTTGCAGATCTCAAAGTTCCATTCTTCTCTTAGATGGGCAGTTAAAACCTTTCAGGTTCTGAGATATTAATGTTAATAATGATTGTTTTGTGTCACTCATTTAAATAACATTGATAGAGATGTAAAGGGAAGATTGGGTAGCCGTGGCAAGTATATTCAGGTGTGATTTTACATGGTAACCTGGACAGAATAAAAGATAAAACATAAATTAAAACTTTAAAACTAACAAATGACAAACTGCTTTGAATCATAGTTAAAAAAAATAAAGAAAGGCTGTAAACAAGGATAAACGTCACCCTCACCCTGTAAATACAATACAAAGGATAGGAAAATTTTTGAAAGAGATAAAAGTAACATTTCCCACAACCCCCTGATATCTGGAAGGCGTGATGGTAGCCAAGGCTGCAGAGAAGTTAGACCTAAATTCCGAGTGAATTGCCACCATCAGGCCCAGGACCTAGGTATTTAAAATGGGGGGGGGGGGGGGGGGAGAAAGACATGGAATACAAGTGTTCATTCAGGTTCCAGCAATTGAATCAGAGGCAGATTTTGCAGGCTGTCTGCGAGATTTTTTAGGTTGGGATTGCTGCCACTCTCTCTGTGGTAGTGGAAATGTCACAGGTGCCTGTTGATGAGGCTAAGATCCAGACTTCGTTCGATTTTCTGCAATCGTAGGTACTAGTAAGTCTAGAGTCCTGCAAAGCCTAAGAAGATATACCTGAAATTTGCAAATCAGTCGTCTTCCTCTCCAGGAGATTAGCAAGTGGAAAGGGAATCCCCACCTATAGGCTATATTCTGCTTTCTGAGTATAGTGGTTAGAGGTGACATTTCTTTTCCTTTTTGTAGTGTTCTGATAGTAAGGTCAGAGAATATTTGTATACCCGAGTTATACTTTGACCTGGTATTTCATCATTTTTGCAATGTCTCTTGGGGGTTGAGAGTGAACCAAGAAGGGCCTTTGGGATAGTAAGCACTTGAGAAGAAATAACATAATTTATGTAAGAACTTACCTGATAAATTCATTTCTTTCATATTAGCAAGAGTCCATGAGCTAGTGACGTATGGGATATACATTCCTACCAGGAGGGGCAAAGTTTCCCAAACCTCAAAATGCCTATAAATACACCCCTCACCACACCCACAAATCAGTTTAACGTATAGCCAAGAAGTGGGGTGATAAAAAAAAAGTGCGAAAGCATTAAAAATAAGGAATTGGAATAATTGTGCTTTATACAAAAAAATCATAACCACCACAAAAAAGGGTGGGCCTCATGGACTCTTGCTAATATGAAAGAAATGAATTTATCAGGTAAGTTCTTACATAAATTATGTTTTCTTTCATGTAATTAGCAAGAGTCCATGAGCTAGTGACGTATGGGATAATGACTACCCAAGATGTGGATCTTCCACGCAAGAGTCACTAGAGAGGGAGGGATAAAATAAAGACAGCCAATTCCGCTGAAAAAAATCCACACCCAAAATAAAGTTTAAATCTTATAATGAAAAAAACTGAAATTGTAAGCAGAAGAATCAAACTGAAACAGCTGCCTGAAGTACTTTTCTACCAAAAACTGCTTCAGAAGAAGAAAACACATCAAAATGGTAGAATTTAGTAAAAGTATGCAAAGAAGACCAAGTGGCTGCTTTGCAAATCTGATCAACTGAAGCTTCATTCCTATACACCCAGGAAGTAGAAACTGACCTAGTAGAATGAGCTGTAATCCTTTGAGGCGGAGTTTTACCCGACTCGACATAGGCATGATGAAACAAAGATTTTAACCAAGATGCCAAAGAAATGGCAGAAGCCTTCTGACCTTTCCTAGAACCGGAAAAGATAACAAATAGACTAGAAGTCTTTCGGAAATCCTTAATAGCTTCAACATAATATTTCAAAGCTCTAACTACATCCAAAGAATGCAACGACTTTTCCTTAGAATTCTTAGGATTAGGACACAATGAAGGAACCACAATTTCTCTACTAATGTTGTTGGAATTCACAACCTTAGGTAAAAATTTAAAAGAAGTTCGCAACACCGCCTTATCCTGATGAAAAATCAGAAAAGGAGACTCACAAGAAAGAGCAGATAATTCAGAAACTCTTCTAGCAGAAGAGATGGCCAAAAGAAACAAAACTTTCCAAGAAAGTAATTTAATGACCAGCGAATGCATAGGCTCAAACGGAGGAGCTTGAAGAGCCCCCAGAACCAAATTCAAACTCCAAGGAGAAGAAATTGACTTAATAACAGGTTTTATACGAGCCAAAGCTTGTACAAAACAATGAATATCAGGAAGACTAGCAATCTTTCTGTGAAAAAGAACAGAAAGAGCAGAGATTTGACCTTTCAAGGAACTTATAGACAAACCTTATCCAAACCATCCTGAAGAAACTGTAAAATTCTAGGAATTCTAAAAGAATGCCAAGAAAAATGATGAGAAAAACACCAAGAAATGTAAATCTTCCAGACTCGATAATATATCTTCCTAGATACAGTTTTACGAGCCTGTAACATAGTATTAATCACAGAGTCAGAGAAACCTCTATGACTGAGAATCAAGCGTTCAATCTCCATACCTTCAAATTTAAGGATTTGAGAACCTGATGGAAAAAAGGACCTTGCGATAGAAGGTCTGGTCTTAACGGAAGAGTCCATGGTTGGCAAGTGGCCATCCGGACAAGATCCGCATACCAAAACCTGTGAGGCCATGCTGGAGCCACCAGCAGAATAAACAAACGCTCCTTTAGAATCTTGGAAAAAGAACTAGAGGCGGAAAGATATAAGCAGGATGATACTTCCAAGGAAGTGACAATGCATCCACTGCTTCCGCCTGAGGATCCCTGAATCTGGACAGATACCTGGGAAGCTTCTTGTTTAGATGAGAAGCCATCAGATCTATTTCTGGAAGTCCCCATATTTGAACAATCTGAAAAAATACCTCTGGGTGAAGAAACCATTCGCCCGGATGTAGCGTTTGGCGACTGAGATAATCCGCTTCCCAATTGTCTATACCTGGGATATGAACCGCAGAAATTAGACAGGAGCTGGATTCCGCCCATACAAGTATTCGAGAGACTTCTTTCATAGCCAGAGGATTGCGAGTTCCTCCTTGATGATTGACATATGCCACAGTTGTGACATTGTCCGTCTGGAAACAAATGAACGACTCTCTCTTTAGAAGAGGCCACGACTGAAGAGCTCTGAAAATTGCACGGAGTTTGATTGGTAATCTCGCCTCCTGAGATTCCCAAACCCCTTGTGCTGTCAGAAACCCCCATACAGCTCCCCAACCTGTCAGAGTTGCATCTGTTGAGATCACAGTCTAGGTTGGAAGAACAAAAGAAGCCCCCTGAACTAAACGATGGTGGTCTGTCCACCACGTCAGAGAGTGTCGAACAATCTGTTTTAAAGATATTAATTGAGATATCTTTGTATAATCCCTGCACCACTGGTTCAGCATACAGAACTGAAGAGGTCGCATGTGAAAACGAGCAAAGGGGATCGCGTCCAATGCAGCAGTCATAAGACCTAGAATTTCCATGCATAAGGCTACCGAAGGGAAAGATTGAGAATGAAGGTTTCGACAAGCTGAAACCAATTTCAGACGCCTCTTGTCCGTCAGAGACAGAATCAAGGACACTGAATCTATCAGGAAACCTAAAAAGGTTACCCTTGTCTGAGGAATCAAACAAACTTTTTGGTAAATTGATCCTCCAACCATGTTCTTGAAGAAACAACACTTATAAAAGACTGGAAAGGTTCTTTCTAGTGAAAATGAGCAAAGGGAATTGAATCCAATGCTGTGGCCATAAGACCTAAAACTTCTATGCATATATAGCAACTGAAGGAAATAATAGAGACTAAAAGGTACCGATAGACGGAACCCAATAAAATTATCCCTTGTCTGATAGAGACAAGGACAGTGACACAAACTATCTGGAAACCTAAAAAAGGTGACCCTTGTGTGAGGAATCAAGAGCTTTTGAAAAAAAGATCCTCTAACTATGTGCTGAAGAGCAAGTGAATCATATGAGATTCCGCATCCTCAGAAAATAATCTGAATGAAAACAGAAAAATGAAAATATGCATTTATTGTATCTAATGAAAACAAATAATGCTATCAATGACCATAAAAAGGCAAAATAGTTTGAATAAAACTCCAAAACCCGGTTCCTCAAAAGGAACTGGAAGAAATACCCCAGAAGATTCCAGGTCTGAGCAGCGCTTGAACCCCATGGGTGCCCAGCCATGCTTCAACAGTACCCAAAATATATAGGACAGAAACACAGTTAAAGAAAGTGTTAGCCTTACTGGAATAAAATCAAAGAAATTTGGAAAAAATAAATTTCAAAGAAGCCATAACCTGCCCCTTACCAGCCAAGCTGGAATACGGCACGTACATCGCAATATTAGGGAGCTGATTTCGAACTCCAAATATAGACATGTTACTTGGGAAAGAACTCAGGAATTCGTTCCTTAATAAGAACAACCAAACCAGTATAAGCTTAAAGTTTTAGTCTTAGAACTCAATCTTGAAGCCCAGAGTAACAGTTAAGAATTGAATCCAATTATAAAACAAATAATTGATTATCTTAGAACAAAAGAAATATGGATTTTTTTTTTTAAAAATCACAAAATTCTTCTAGCTAAAAAAGCTAAAGACATAGATTAACCCTCATTTGCGAAAATATTCAATAAAATGAAGACACAAATGAAATTATTAGCATGATAGACCAGTTTAAAGGACTAGCCAATGCAGTGGACTTGCATAATCAATAAATGCAAAACAACAAGACAAATGCAACAGCACCTAGTCTAGTAAATGTTGTCCCTTTAACAATGCTAAAATAAATCATTATCTGATACTTGATCCTAAAGTAAACAGAGAAAATGAAGCAATTGCAATATCCAAATAAATCACAGGACCAAGAAAAGTACCTGAAACTAAATAATTTTCCATAAATAAGATACAACTATCTAAAGGAAAATAAATACTATTTTGCTATAGAAACAATAGCATAATTAGTAGAATTAGAGATAGCCCCAATAAATTGGAGAACCCTCCAAATTGAGTTTAACTGCTGGCAAAGAATATAGTTTAAAACCTTTGAAGAAGGAATAAAAGAAAATTCTCAGCCTATTCCATTGCCTAGTATGGGGAATTGGAAAGAAAACCTCTGAAAACACAGAAGAAATAAATAGGCAGAAATAATGTCAGCTAGTCTTAAAGAACTAGTTACCTTAATATCCAAAATAATCAACACCTTTTCAACAAAGAACAAATGTACTTTAATAATAGAAAAATAATAAAAAAAGTAGATTTGTTAGTGTCAATATCTGATGAAGAAAATTTCTGAAAGAGAAAAAATCATCATCAGAGAAGGATAAATCAGTATGCTGTTGATCATTTGAAACTTCAATAATTAAAAAAGAAGTGAAAAAGACCTAAAATTTTTATTAGAAGGCACGAAGTCAAAGCCTTAAAAATAGAATCAGAAAAATATTTCTTATAAATCTTCTAAATATTTCTTGTAAGAAAGGAAATATATAAAGCATAAATACTAATGGATTCCGCATGTAAAAGTATAACATAATAACTTATTACAAACCATAGCTAAAGATAAACATTTATAACATTTAAAATAAATGAACTTAGCTTTGGTAGAACTGAAACTCAGTTAAGCGTTTTTCCAGAAGTGGCTTCTGATTCAGAGTCAATCTGAGACATCTTGCAATATGTAATAGAAAAAACAACATATAAAGCAAAATTGATCAAATTCCTTAAATGACAGTTTCAGGAATGGGAAAAAAATGCCAATGAACAAGCTTCTAGCAACCAGAAGCAATAAATAATGAGACTTAAATATTGTGGAGACAACAATGACGCTCGAATTTTTTAGCGCCAAAAAAGCCGCCCACATTATTTGGTGCCTAAATGCTTTTGGTGCCAAAAATGGCGCCTAATCCGGTAACGCCGACATTTTTTGGCGCAAAAACGTAAAAAAAAATGACGCAACTTCCGGCGACACGTATGACGCCGGAAATGACAAGAAAATTTTTGCGCCAAGAATGACGCAATAAAATGAAGCATTTTCAGCCCCCGCGAGCCTAACAGCCCACAGGAAAAAAAGTCAAATTTTAAGGTAAGAAAAAATTGAATTATTCATATGCATTATCCCAAACTAACTGTCTGAAAATAAGGAACGTTGAACATCCTGAATCAAGGCAAATAGATGTTTAAACACATATATTTAGAACTTTATATAAAAGTGCCCAACCATAGCTTAGAGTGTCACAGAAAATAAGACTTACTTACCCCAGGACACTCATCTACATGTAGTAGAAAGCCAAACCAGTACTGAAACGAGAATCAGTAGAGGTAATGGTATATATAAGAGTATATCGTCGAACTGAAAAGGGAGTTAAGAGATGAAGCTCTACGACCGATAACAGAGAACCTATGAAATAGACCCCGTAGAAGGAGATCACTGCATTCAAATAGGCAATACTCTCCTCACATCCCTCTGACATTCACTGCACGCTGAGAGGAAAACCGGGCTCCAACTTGCTGCGAAGCGCATATCAACGTAGAATCTAGCACAAACTTACTTCACCACCTCCACAGGAGGCAAAGTTTGTAAAACTGATTTGTGGGTGTGGTGAGGGGTGTATTTATAGGCATTTTGAGGTTTGGGAAACTTTGCCCCTCCTGGTAGGAATGTATATCCCATACGTCACTAGCTCATGGACTCTTGCTAATTACATGAAAGAAATCCTCTTCTGACTCTAAGGAAAGTGCAGGGTCCTCCAGACTGTGTTTTGACTGCTGGCTAACAAGGATTGTAGGCTCCAAGGCCTTAAAAAAATTATTGACAGAAGAGATGTTGGAAGGGGTAGCTTTCCCCTGCATGTCTTTTTTATTAAATCTTTTGGGCGACATGGCTCCTATTTTATGGTATCTGGCCCTGTATATGATCGTGTGGCCCACTTGCTAAATGAAGGTATTTTACAAATACTTTATTTTCCTATGTTGACTTCCCCCCCCCAGCTCTGTGCACTATTATGAGTCTGCAAGTTGTAATTGCTGTGCAATGCTTTATTTTTTTATTTCTTGTGTTGCCCTCTGTGTACCTTTACACACTTGTGGAAAATCAGCCACTGTCTCCGGATCTCCCCAATGTTGATGTGAGTCGGCCCCGACACAGCCCTAGTTGTTTAGGTGAGTATAAGTCTCAGGCAATTTGAAAGACACACTGAAAGGTGCTGCCAGGGCCGGAATCTTTCCTCTTGAAAATTGAGTAGCGTCTATGCGCGGCCCACTCACGACCATCTTCGGTGATAAAGTACTGCTCCGGGAAGCTCTTCTGACGTGTGATTATCACACTATTCAGGTTTACCCGTTGTAAGTGTATTTTTGTGAGAGCTGGGTTTAAGGGATCTGCCGTAGAAGCTAGTTTACATGGTCAGGGCGCGGGAGCTCACTCAAAGTGCTAGCTCCGTCCCCCCAAACTATTTGTTTTTTTATTGTTCATAAGACGAAATACTTTTGTCAGGGTATTGCTGAGGGGCATTATATAAGATATATATGCATTATATAGATAAATAATTAATTTATCTTAAAATATTAACCCTGGGTACAAATGTTTTGAACTTGTAAAGTACAGGTCTATTCAAACAGGCCTGAAACTACATCCCAGACTCCGGCCTTCCCCCTAGATATACTCAAATACAGATAGATGCCTCAAAGAACAAAAGGAAATAAACATTTGTCCCAAACTATAAGAGATAATGTCAATTCAAAGGAAAGTTTAATCAGGGGACCGCCCGTAGTCACAGCAGACACAGGTCTGGACTCATGTGTGAAGCTAGCAAAATCTCAGAAGGGTAATTTATTTAACACAGGCAAATGATGAGACAAAGAATACCTTGAAGGTTTGAATACACACGTTATCTAGAAAATACACTTACAGGCATGTGATAATATTGTGACCTTAAAGTTAATTTTACAGTACAAATAGTCTATAATTTGCAGAAATATTTAATATACCAAGACTTTATGAAAGAATACCAACATATGAGATTACCTTTAGGAATATACCATATTGAATAAATGTCGGCTATATTAAATAAATAGTTGCATTAGTTGCAGGTATGTATGGAATATAGAGATATGCTCAAAAATGCAATGTAATACCAGGATATTAAATGCTATGATTCTATGAAGAGCAAATAATTAAGAATATCATTACTTATTAATATGGCTATATGATAAATCACATCAGACTGCTACTTACAGACGATATTATGATATAAAATAGTAGGAAATATATATTGTGTATATATATATATATATATATATATATATATATATAATAAATATACCCATGTTTTGACTTGTAAATACATGCTCAGTTAGATTAGATGGGCCATGTATTGAACATATAGTTTATTAATACTAGGAAATAAATATATTCAATATACAATTAAAGGGGCACTGAACCTAAATTTTTTCTTTTGTGATTCAGATAGAGCATGACATTTTAAGAAACTTTCTAATTGAATCCCATTATCAAATTTTCTTTATTCTCTTGGTATCTTTATTTGAAATGCAAGAATGTAAGTTTAGATGCCGTCCCATTTTTGGTGAACAACCTGGGTTGTCCTTGCCGATTGGTGGATACATTCACCCACCAATAAAAAAGTGCTGTCCAGCTTACTGAAACAAAAAAAAAGCTTAAATGCCTTCTTTTGCAAATAAAGATTGCAAGAGAACGAAGAAAAATTGATAATAGGAGTAAATTAGAAAGTTGCTTAAAATTGCATGCTTTATCTGAATCACAAAAGAACAAATTTAGGTTCAGTGTCCCTTTAAGGAAATAATTTTTGTAGTAGTATTTGCTAATGAAGCTGCATTCTGTTGCCTGTTGCCCCCCCGGTGTTCAATGGGAGAATTGCACCCAAAGGGTATTTTAAATTGTCAGGGGATTCAAAATTACCATATGCATTTCCATGGGCCAATGAGAGATAAGCTCAGACTAAGGGTGTACCCAAAATTTCACTGAATGGTTAGAAAAAGGAGGTGTGTTTTATAACAGATAAAAACTCATGCACAGGAAGTAATCTGGGTCAATGCTGGCTGGTGTGCTTACTTGTCTTACTGGCTGCCTGGGAAATATACAGTCTTTGTAAGAAAAATTTCTGATGGGAAACTCTTTATACCGAAAGAGCAATTACATTGGGCCTAATATTCACTTCCAGATTTGTGCATACTCTCTTATATGAGAGTGAAAATAATTTTGATTGAGGACTGAACTCTCAAATATTAGTCATCTGGTAATGTATAGAGCGATTTGATGTGGTTATATTTTTAATAGTTTATAGCAAAGATTCTTTGTAGCCATAGTTTAATTGAAGCTGTATTTAAAGGAGTAATTTATAAGTTATATTTCATATTTCACAAACCTGTGTAGTCTATAAAAATCATATCTAGCATTAAGCGATTTACTATTAAGAGGGAAGGTTTTTTGTATTTTGAAGTCATAAGTTAATTTGAGCTACTGTGATATATTTTAGAAATGGCATTTATTATTGTGGCTAAGTTGGAACTATTTAATGCTATATTAATTAGTATATGTTGAGTTTATAAATTTGTGTAAAACTCTCTGGTTGATTATTTAAAGTATTATAAGACTATTTTTGGGTAATATAGTGAATTGTATTCCCTGTAAATTTCATCAGATTTGTGGGATATTTTGAGTTAAGGTTAATTTATAGAAATAGTGTGTCTAATACTGAGGTACCTTTAATTCATTCTGAACAAAGGTTAATTTATTGAAATATCGTCTATTATCCTATGTATGGACACAATATCTATTGAATAGTAATTAATCTAAATGTTTTATAGCCTACTTGATATAGGATATTGTAACAACTAGATATACAGTATATATTTGGTCATAATCAATACACTATTTTCTGCATAAATATAATCATGTGTTTATAGAGATTAACTGGTTAGAATTTAGGAATTAATTTTGAGATTAAATATTAATATTTATAATAATTTTGTCATAATTTCTAGATATCTCAATAGCATTTTGGAATACACTGCAGAGATTATATAACGTTTCAATGGAGTGTATTGACAAATTCTACTATATTCATTGGAGATATTGCTGACAATTTTATACCGCTATTAATTATTAATATTCATAATTACAATACATAACACGTTGGTGGCAATTACTGCTGATAAATATACCAACATTACTGGAGGACACTCCCGAGATGTATCAACACTTTATTTGTCAACTTAGAAATAATGCAATCATCTTGCGGTGCTAACAAATTATTCAAATTTCTTTTGAGTAGTTTTTAAATAAATATAGACTAGCATTTGCATTTAAGAACACAAAATACAAAGCAAAGACACAGTCAGAGAAAATTGTGACTAACAGGAGAGGAAACTAAAAGGAACAGGCAAGTCCAAAACAAACTTTCATAATTCAAATAGGGCATGTAATTTTAAACAACTTTGCAATGTACTTTTATCACCAATTTTGCTTTGTTGCCTTGGTATTCTTAGTTGAAAGCTAAACCTAGGAGGTTCATATGGTAATTTCTTAGACCTTGAAGGCCGTCTCTAATCTGAAAGCATTTTGACAGGTTTTCACCACTAGAGGGCATTAGTTCATGTATTTGACATATATAACATTGAGCTCACGCATGTGAATTTACCAAGGAGTAAGCACTAATTGGCTAAAGTGCAAATGTGTTAAATGAACTGAAATAAGGGGGCGGTCTGCAGAGGCTTAGATACAAAGTAATTACAGAGGTAAAACATGTATTATTATAACTGTGTTTTTTTATGCAAAACTGGGGAATGGGTAATAAAGGAAATATATCTATCTTTTTAAACAACAAAAATTATGGTGTTGACTGTCCCTTTAAGTAATATTTGACCGTTTTATTTATAAAAAAATATTAAAGAGAGACAGTCTACACCCGAATATTTATGGTTTTAAAATATAGATAATCCCTTTATTACCCATTCCCCAGTTTTGCATAACCAACAGTCATAATACACTTTTTTACCTCTGATTATCTTGTATGTAAGCCTCTGCAAACTGCCCCTCATTTTCAGTGCTGGCACCTAGGAACTCCACGTGCATGAGAACAGTTTTATCTATATGAAACACATGAACTAACAACCTCTAGTGGTGAAAAACTGTCAAAATGCAGTGAGATAAGAGGTGGTTTTCAATGGCTTAGAAATTAGCATTTGAACCTCCCAGGTTTAGCTTTCAACTAAATATACCAAGAGAACAAAGCAAAATTGGTGATAGAAGTAAATTGGAAAATTGTTTAAAATGACATGCCCTAACTGAATAATGAAAGTTTGTTTTGGACTAGACTGTCCCTTTAACCCTTTGAAAACAGGGTTAATTTGTCTACATCGGAACGTTCCGCTGTAAACAAATTGAAATCCTGCGATCGTTCACGCAATCGCAAGATTTCAATGATGGGATCGGGTCAGGGGGGCGTCTCTGTGACGCTAGGCACGCCCTCCAGACCGCAATCACATCATGGAAGCGCCGTTGGCTTTAGGACAGCTAACGGTTATGACGTTCTATTTCGTCCTAACGGCACTAAAGCCCAGTGTAATTATGACGGAATAGAACGGCATAACGCCGTTAAAAGGTTAAAGAGACATTCTACAATAAAATTGTTATTGTTTAAAAAGATAGATAACGCCTTTACTACCCATTCCCCAGCTTTGCACAGCCAACATTTTTATATTAATATACTTTATAACATTTAAACCTCTAAATGTCTGCCTGTTTCTAAGCCACTATAGACTGCCTTTTAATTACATGCTTTTTTATTTGCTTTTCCCAACAGGAGACTGCTAGTTCATGTGGGCCATATAGATAACAATGTGTTCACGCCCGAGGAGTTATTTAAGATTTAGCACACCACAGTACTAAATGCAAGTCAATAGATAATAAATAAAAAGGAAATCACAGAGGTAGAAAGTATATTAATATAACAGTGTTGGTTATGCAAAACTGTGGATTTGGTAATAAAGGGATTATCTATCTTTTAAAACAAGACAAATTCTATTGTAAACTTGGATTTCAGAATAAGTTTGGATTTCAGGAATAGACAGACACACACACACATATATATATATATATATATATATAAAAAGAGAGAGAGAGAAAAAGAGAGAGAGAGAGAAAAAGAGAGAGAGAGAGAAAAAGAGAGAGAGAGAGAAAAAAAAGAGAGAGAGAGAAAAAAAGAGAGAGAGAGAGAAAAAGAGAGAGAGAGAGAGAGAAAAAGAGAGAGAGAGAGAGAGAAAAAGAGAGAGAGAGAGAGAAAAAGAGAGAGAGAGAGAGAAAAAGAGAAAGAGAGAGAGAGAGAGAGAGAGAGAGAAAAAAAGTAAGAAAAAAAAGAGAAAAAGAGAGAGAGAAAAAGAGAGAGAAAAAGAGAGAGAAAGAAAGAGAAAGAAAACGAGAGAAAGAAAAAAGAGAAAAGAAAGAGAAAGAGAGAAAGATATGATTGTTGATGTCAGAGAATGGGCAGACTGGTTCAAGATGATAGAAAGGCAACAGTAACTCACTAGGCAACAATAACCACTCGTTACAACCAAGGTATGCAGAATACCATCTCTGAGCGCACAACACGTCGAACCTTGAAGTAGATGGGCTACAGCAGCAGAAGACCACACCGGGTGCTCTCCTGTCAGCTAACAACAGGAAACTGAAGCCACAATTCACACAGGCTCATCAAAATTTAACAATAGAAGATTAGAAAAATGTTGTCTGGTCTGATGAGTCTCTATTTCAGCTGCGACATTCATATGGTAGGGTCAGAATTTGGGTAAACAACATGAAAGCATGGATCCATCATGCCTTGTATCAACAGTTCAGGCTGCTGGTGGTGGTGTAATGGTGTGGGGGATATTTTCTTGGCACAATTTTGGCCCCTTAGTACCAATTGAGCATCGTTTAAACGCAACTGCCTACCTGAGTATTGTTGCTGACCATGTCCATCCCTTTATGACTACAGTGTACCCATCTTCTAATGGCTACTTTCAGCAGGATAATGCACCATGTCACAAAGCTCAAATCATCTCAAACTGGTTTCTTGAACATGACGATGAGATTACTGTACTCCAATGGCCTCCACAGTCACCAGATCTCAATCCCATAGAGCACCTTTGGGATGTGGTGGAACGGAAGATTTGCATCATGGATGTGCAGCCGACAAATCTGCAGCAACTGCGTGATGCTATCATGTCAATATGGACCAAAATGTCTGAGGAATGGTTCCAACACGTTGTTGAATCTATGCCACAAATAATTAAGGCAGTGGGTACTAGCAAGGTGTACCTAATAAATGTGGTCGGTGAGTGAGTGTATATATTTATATTACACACATATACACATTCTTTTTTACAATCCTGTATATGTGTGTCTGAGTTCATATATATGTGTGAATGTGTATACACACATACACACACTGGTGTGGGAAAATCATACAAATTAAATGGTAATAACCTCACAGTAGACCACAGGGAATGCAGAATATGAGGATATATTATGGAGTTGGATAAAAATATGCTGTAATAGTTTATGATCAAAACTTATGAGCCTTCAATACAGTAAAAACAGAATTTATGTTTACCTGATAAATTTCTTTCTCCAACGGTGTGTCCGGTCCACGGCGTCATCCTTACTTGTGGGATATTCTCTTCCCCAACAGGAAATGGCAAAGAGCCCAGCAAAGCTGGTCACATGATCCCTCCTAGGCTCCGCCTACCCCAGTCATTCGACCGACGTTAAGGAGGAATATTTGCATAGGAGAAACCATATGGTACCGTGGTGACTGTAGTTAAAGAAAATAAATTATCAGACCTGATTAAAAAACCAGGGCGGGCCGTGGACCGGACACACCGTTGGAGAAAGAAATTTATCAGGTAAACATAAATTCTGTTTTCTCCAACATAGGTGTGTCCGGTCCACGGCGTCATCCTTACTTGTGGGAACCAATACCAAAGCTTTAGGACACGGATGAAGGGAGGGAGCAAATCAGGTCACCTAAATGGAAGGCACCACGGCTTGCAAAACCTTTCTCCCAAAAATAGCCTCAGAAGAAGCAAAAGTATCAAACTTGTAAAATTTGGTAAAAGTGTGCAGTGAAGACCAAGTCGCTGCCCTACATATCTGATCAACAGAAGCCTCGTTCTTGAAGGCCCATGTGGAAGCCACAGCCCTAGTGGAATGAGCTGTGATTCTTTCGGGAGGCTGCCGTCCGGCAGTCTCGTAAGCCAATCTGATGATGCTTTTAATCCAAAAAGAGAGAGAGGTAGAAGTTGCTTTTTGACCTCTCCTTTTACCTGAATAAACAACAAACAAGGAAGATGTTTGTCTAAAATCCTTTGTAGCATCTAAATAGAATTTTAGAGCGCGAACAACATCCAAATTGTGCAGCAAACGTTCCTTCTTTGAAACTGGTTTTGGACACAGAGAAGGTACGATAATCTCCTGGTTAATGTTTTTGTTAGAAACAACTTTTGGAAGAAAACCAGGTTTAGTACGTAAAACCACCTTATCTGCATGGAACACCAGATAAGGAGGAGAACACTGCAGAGCAGATAATTCTGAGACTCTTCTAGCAGAAGAAATCGCAACTAAAAACAAAACTTTCCAAGATAATAACTTAATATCAACGGAATGTAAGGGTTCAAACGGAACCCCCTGAAGAACTGAAAGAACTAAATTGAGACTCCAAGGAGGAGTCAAAGGTTTGTAAACAGGCTTGATTCTAACCAGAGCCTGAACAAAGGCTTGAACATCTGGCACAGCTGCCAGCTTTTTGTGAAGTAATACCGACAAGGCAGAAATCTGTCCCTTCAGGGAACTAGCAGATAATCCTTTTTCCAATCCTTCTTGAAGGAAGGATAGAATCCTAGGAATCTTAACCTTGTCCCAAGGGAATCCTTTAGATTCACACCAACAGATATATTTTTTCCAAATTTTGTGGTAAATCTTTCTAGTTACAGGCTTTCTGGCCTGAACAAGAGTATCGATAACAGAATCTGAGAATCCTCGCTTCGATAAAATCAAGCGTTCAATCTCCAAGCAGTCAGCTGGAGTGAAACCAGATTCGGATGTTCGAACGGACCCTGAACAAGAAGGTCTCGTCTCAAAGGTAGCTTCCAAGGTGGAGCCGATGACATATTCACCAGATCTGCATACCAAGTCCTGCGTGGCCACGCAGGAGCTATCAAGATCACCGACGCCCTCTCCTGATTGATCCTGGCTACCAGCCTGGGGATGAGAGGAAATGGCGGGAACACATAAGCTAGTTTGAAGGTCCAAGGTGCTACTAGTGCATCCACTAGAGCCGCCTTGGGATCCCTGGATCTGGCCCCGTAGCAAGGAACTTTGAAGTTCTGACGAGAGGCCATCAGATCCATGTCTGGAATGCCCCACAGGTGAGTGACTTGGGCAAAGATTTCCGGATGGAGTTCCCACTCCCCCGGATGCAATGTCTGACGACTCAGAAAATCCGCTTCCCAATTTTCCACTCCTGGGATGTGGATAGCAGACAGGTGGCAGGAGTGAGACTCCGCCCATAGAATGATTTTGGTCACTTCTTCCATCGCTAGGGAACTCCTTGTTCCCCCCTGATGGTTGATGTACGCAACAGTTGTCATGTTGTCTGATTGAAACCGTATGAACTTGGTCCTCGCTAGCCGAGGCCAGGCCTTGAGAGCATTGAATATCGCTCTCAGTTCCAGAATATTTATCGGTAGAAGAGATTCTTCCCGAGACCAAAGACCCTGAGCTTTCAGGGATCCCCAGACCGCGCCCCAGCCCATCAGACTGGCGTCGGTCGTGACAATGACCCACTCTGGTCTGCGGAACGTCATCCCTTGAGACAGATTGTCCAGGGACAGCCACCAACGGAGTGAGTCTCTGGTCCTCTGATTTACTTGTATCTTCGGAGACAAGTCTGTATAGTCCCCATTCCACTGACTGGGCATGCACAGTTGTAATGGTCTTAGATGAATGCGCGCAAAAGGAACTATGTCCATCGCCGCTACCATCAACCCGATCACTTCCATGCACTGAGCTATGGAAGGAAGAGGAACGGAATGAAGTATCCGACAAGAGTCTAGAAGTTTTGTTTTTCTGGCCTCTGTTAGAAAGATCCTCATTTCTAAAGAGTCTATAATTGTTCCCAAGAAGGGAACCCTTGTTGACGGGGATAGATAACTCTTTTCCACGTTCACTTTCCAGCCGTGAGATCTGAGAAAGGCCAGGACAATGTCCGTGTGAGCCTTTGCTTGAGGAAGGGACGACGCTTGAATCAGAATGTCGTCCAGGTAAGGTACTACTGCAATGCCCCTTGGTCTTAGCACCGCTAGAAGGGAGCCTAGTACCTTTGTGAAAATCCTTGGAGCAGTGGCTAATCCGAAAGGAAGCGCCACGAACTGGTAATGTTTGTCCAGGAATGCAAACCTTAGGAACCGATGATGTTCCTTGTGGATAGGAATATGTAGATACGCATCCTTTAAATCCACCGTGGTCATGAATTGACCCTCCTGGATGGAAGGAAGAATAGTTCGAATGGTTTCCATCTTGAAAGATGGAACCTTGAGAAACTTGTTTAAGATCTTGAGATCTAAGATTGGTCTGAACGTTCCCTCTTTTTTGGGAACTATGAACAGATTGGAGTAGAACCCCATCCCTTGTTCTCTTAGTGGAACAGGATGAATCACTCCCATTTTTACCAGGTCTTCTACACAATGTAAGAACGCCTGTCTTTTTATGTGGTCTGAAGACAACTGAGACCTGTGGAACCTCCCCCTTGGGGGAAGTCCCTTGAATTCCAGAAGATAACCCTGGGAGACTATTTCTAGCGCCCAAGGATCCAGAACATCTCTTGCCCAAGCCTGAGCGAAGAGAGAGAGTCTGCCCCCCACCAGATCCGGTCCCGGATCGGGGGCCAATATTTCATGCTGTCTTGGTAGCAGTGGCAGGCTTCTTGGCCTGCTTTCCCTTGTTCCAGCCTTGCATTGGTCTCCAAGCTGGCTTGGCTTGAGAAGTATTACCCTCTTGCTTAGAGGACGTAGCACTTTGGGCTGGTCCGTTTTTACGAAAGGGACGAAAATTAGGTCTATTTTTCGCCTTGAAAGGCCGATCCTGAGGAAGGGCGTGGCCCTTACCCCCAGTGATATCCGAGATAATCTCTTTCAAGTCAGGGCCAAACAGCGTTTTCCCCTTGAAAGGAATGTTTAGTAGCTTGTTCTTGGAAGACGCGTCAGCCGACCAAGATTTCAACCAAAGCGCTCTGCGCGCCACAATAGCAAACCCAGAATTCTTAGCCGCTAACCTAGCCAATTGCAAAGTGGCGTCTAGGGTGAAAGAATTAGCCAATTTGAGAGCATTGATTCTGTCCATAATCTCCTCATAAGGAGGAGAATCACTATCGAGCGCCTTTATCAGTTCATCAAACCAGAAACATGCGGCTGTAGTGACAGGGACAATGCATGAAATTGGTTGTAGAAGGTAACCCTGCTGAACAAACATCTTTTTAAGCAAACCTTCTAATTTTTTATCCATAGGATCTTTGAAAGCGCAACTATCCTCTATGGGTATAGTGGTGCGTTTGTTTAAAGTAGAAACCGCTCCCTCGACCTTGGGGACTGTCTGCCATAAGTCCTTTCTGGGGTCGACCATAGGAAACAATTTTTTAAATATGGGGGGAGGGACGAAAGGAATACCGGGCCTTTCCCATTCTTTATTAACAATGTCCGCCACCCGCTTGGGTATAGGAAAAGCTTCTGGGAGCTCCGGCACCTCTAGGAACTTGTCCATTTTACATAGTTTCTCTGGGATGACCAACTTTTCACAATCATCCAGAGTGGATAATACCTCCTTAAGCAGAATGCGGAGATGTTCCAACTTAAATTTAAATGCAATTACATCAGGTTCAGCCTGTTGAGAAATGTTCCCTGAATCAGTAATTTCTCCCTCAGACAAAACCTCCCTGGCCCCCTCAGATTGGGTTAGGGGCCCTTCAGAGATATTAATATCAGCGTCGTCATGCTCTTCAGTAACTAAAACAGAGCAGCCACGCTTACGCTGACAAGGGTTCATTTTGGCTAAAATGTTTTTGACAGAATTATCCATTACAGCCGTTAATTGTTGCATAGTAAGCAGTATTGGCGCGCTAGATGTACTAGGGGCCTCCTGAGTGGGCAAGACTCGTGTAGACGAAGGAGGGAATGATGCAGTACCATGCTTACTCCCCTCACTTGAGGAATCATCTTGGGCATCATTGTCATTATCACATAAATCACATTTATTTAAATGAACAGGAATTCTGGCTTCCCCACATTCAGAACACAGTCTATCTGGTAGTTCAGACATGTTAAACAGGCATAAACTTGATAATAAAGTACAAAAAACGTTTTAAAATAAAACCGTTACTGTCACTTTAAATTTTAAACTGAACACACTTTATTACTGCAATTGCGAAAAAACATGAAGGAATTGTACAAAATTCACCAAATTTTCACCACAGTGTCTTAAAGCCTTAAAAGTATTGCACCCCAAATTTGGAAGCTTTAACCCTTAAAATAACGGAACCGGAGCCGTTTTAACACTTTAACCCCTTTACAGTCCCTGGTATCTGCTTTGCTGAGACCCAACCAAGCCCAAAGGGGAATACGATACCAAATGACGCCTTCAGAAAGTCTTTTCTAAGTATCAGAGCTCCTCTCACATGCGACTGCATGCCATGCCTCTCAAAAACAAGTGCGCCACACCGGCGCGAAAATGAGGCTCTGCTTATGCTTTGGGAAAGCCCCAGAGAAATAAGGTGTCTAATACAGTGCCTGCCGATATTATAATATCAATAAAACCCAGATAAAATGATTCCTCAAAGCTAAATATGTTTTAAAACTGAATCGATTTAGCCCAGAAAAGTCTACAATCTTAATAAGCCCTTGTGAAGCCCTTATTTACCATCGTAATAAACATGGCTTACCGGATCCCATAGGGAAAAATGACAGCTTCCAGCATTACATCGTCTTGTTAGAATGTGTCATACCTCAAGCAGCAAGAGACTGCACACTGTTCCCCCAACTGAAGTTAATTGCTCTCAACAGTCCTGTGTGGAACAGCCATGGATTTTAGTTACGGTGCTAAAATCATTTTCCTCATACAAACAGAAATCTTCATCTCTTTTCTGTTTCTGAGTAAATAGTACATACCAGCACTATTTTAAAATAACAAACTCTTGATTGAATAATAAAAACTACAGTTAAACACTAAAAAACTCTAAGCCATCTCCGTGGAGATGTTGCCTGTACAACGGCAAAGAGAATGACTAGGGGTAGGCGGAGCCTAGGAGGGATCATGTGACCAGCTTTGCTGGGCTCTTTGCCATTTCCTGTTGGGGAAGAGAATATCCCACAAGTAAGGATGACGCCGTGGACCGGACACACCTATGTTGGAGAAATGAAAAAATGGCTCAATACCAAAATCAGTTGCAAGAAAATGTTTTAACTTTTTTTTATTTAATTCACTGTACAGAAGCATAGAAAGATTTGAGATTCCAATAAGTAAAAACGCTTGAGTTCAGACCTCTGGTAGACTTCAAATGATGGTAAACTTTCTCCTTTTTATAAGCAGATCCGGAAAACCATCAGGCACTCTTACAATTATTTTTTTTAAGCTAAAAGCACCAATTGGAGAACAGTTCAAACCATTGGCTCACAAAATAAATTACTTTTGAAGAGAGCGGCCGGAGCACGAGGTATTTGAAATTCAGTGCTACATTAAAAAGTAGGTTATAGCGCATCTTCATTACAACTGACTAATTAAACTCCATTTAAATTATCGCTAACATTCCGGATCTTTTTATACAAAGGGGAAGGTTTACCATCACTTTAACTTTCTGTTAAAGGGGCATTGTAAAAATTACAATTTTCCAATTTCTTAGAGCTTGAATTTAGTTTTTTTTTTATATTCACTGTGTTTAACCAATTAATTTAAGAGTTTTCTCTGATATATGTTGAATTGTGTTGGTAATAACACATAGCACTGATAAATATTACCTATCTATACTATTTTCACAAAAGTAATAAGTAAAAATAAATTTACCAATCTTTATACCCAAAAATATCAGGTTTTCATTTATGTTCTTTCACAAAAATTATATAGTTCACAAATAAATGATTTGTGAACTCAGTCTTTGTTTTCCAGCTTCTTTTTTTTCTTCTTCCCTTGTTTGCTGGCCAGTTTCCTTCTCTTTTGTTCCACTTGTGTTTCTGGTTCATCCGTTTCCTCTCTTTTCGTTTTCTCATTTTGACAGCTTGTTCTCTTTTTTGAAATCTCAGTTATGTTTGCTAGAACGAAAATACAGATTTCACAATGGCTTTCAATGCATAAAAACAAACAAAAAACAGAACATTTAAAAATATTTTACAGTAATTGATTCTTGTTACATTCAGTAGTTTAATATATTCCATATTTGAGTTTCCAATTTTGGAATTATTCTCTTGGTCTAAAAATTTGAGGAGCTAATTTATGAATCATTAGACATTCCCAAACCAGAACTCTCTGTCTGCATGTTCGTTTTTTTTCATATTCTTATAATACTTTTTTCTTGCTAATAAAGTATGTAAAACTTTAACGCCTCAGTTAAAGGGACATAAAAGTAAAAATGTATACTAATGCATTTCAGATTTAAAAGGATGTAAAAAACAAACAAATTTTCTTTCAAGATTTAAATAGAGTACCATTTTAAACACATTTCTAATTTACTTATTAAAATAAAATTGTACTCTTGGTATCCTTTGTTGAAAAGTAGACGTAGGTAGTGTCAAGCACTATATGGCAGCAGTTTTGCAACAATGGCTTTAATAATGTTATACATTTTGCAAACACTGCTGCCATCTAGTGCTCAAAAGCATTCTTGTCATATAGTTGTCCATTCATGTGCAAACTACCTATTCTTTTCAACAAAGAATGGCAAGAGAACGTACATTTAATAAAATAAGTAAATTGAAAACTTTTTATAAAATTGTATGCTTTGTCTGAACCATGAAAGAAAATGTTTGGGTTTTACATCCCTGAAAAAATGCATTTTTCAAAAGACGTTATTAAAAAATAATAATCACTAGATGCATTTTTGTAAATACAGAAGTAATACAACATGATTTAAAAAGTAAAATGTAACTGTGTGCATTTTAGAGTTTTTTGTCCCTTTTAATAAAGGCATTTAAAAATAATGTCAACAGACACAAATGTGACTGGAAAACCTGCATAAACATTTTATCTCTCACTTACATTTAGTCTAATAACTACTATCACAGCTAGCAGTTTTGAAGCAGTTTCCTATTACACACATACCAGCTGCAGTATCTGCAGGGGCTTGCTCTTTGCTTTTCACCACAGCTGGAAGCCAAACCGAAAGACACGTAAGTCTGGCTGATGTGCTGACTTCACATAGCAAGGCTGGAGGAGTCTCAAGCTAGAACAGTAACACATTGCAAACATATTAGATCCAGACATTAGATTTCCTTAACAAAATACATAGCAATGTTATTGAGTATAGTCTTTAGTTCTAATATAATATGGTATTGATTTCTTTAATGTTATTCAAGCGTTACTAATCATACTATATTTTTTAGGCATGGTTTATAATATAAGAAATGCAATGTTCAGTTAGATATCAGTGTTCTCCCAAGGATGTTTTAATGGGCATACCACCCGCCCTGAGTTTTACGGACCACCCACCTTAAATGTAAGCTAAAATTATAACGACCACTAAATACAGTAGAATAACAATATGTAAATGCATTACAAAAAGACAATGCAAATGTACTTAGTTTGAATTTTAAATGAGTAGATTTCTTTCTAAAAAAATAAATAAATTTAGTTGTATTTTCTCTCCCACTGTATCATGTGACAGCCATAAGCCAATCACAAATGCATATATGTATATTCTGTGAATCTTGCACATGCTCAGTAGAAGCTAGAGCCTTAAATCAAATGTATACAAAAAGATTGTGCACATTTAGATAATGGATGTGAATTGTAAAGTTGATTAGTTATGTGCTCTATCTGAATAAAAAAAAAAGTTTGAATCAGGTAATATTTGCTGTACAAATTATCATGAAATCAAGTAATGTTAAAGTTTTCTATTAATTTGCACTTTGGATAGCTTAAATGGACAGTATACACCAATTTTCATATAACTGCATGTAATAGACACTACTATAAAGAATACTATGCACAGATACTGATATAAAATCCAGTATAAAACTGTTTAAAAACTTACTTTAAAGCTCCCAGTATAGCTCTGTTGAAAAGGTTACTGGAAGACCCACTTTAAGTGGGAAATAACAGACACTCCCCCTTCCTCTGCATACAAAAAGACTCTTTACACAAACAGGAGCAAGCTATAGTATATATACATCAGTATTCTCCTAAAACTTTGGGGCTTGGTTAGGAGTCTGAAAATCAGCGCAATATTATTTAAAAATAAGGAAAACTATAAAAATTTTTTTTAGAAAAACAACAACTGTATGGGCTATATAAATGGATTATCTACAAAACATTTATGCAAAGAAAAATAGAGAGTGTATAAAATGTCCCTTTAAATAATATTTATAAATAATAGAAAATGTTAGAACATTTTAAAGTACTACACTGCCCCCACCTGGCTACTTCATAACCCACTCGGCTAGCAAAATTGTCTATGGAGAACAATGGATATGGAATATCTATTTACAGAAAGTATAACTGCAATTATTTTTTTTACAAGAAAAAGTTATCTGAAAAGCAACCATCGACCAGCTTAAAATGTAGGCGGTACCTATATAATATATAGCCTTTATCAATGCCCAAACAGTATAAATTAATACACATTTGGATACTTGGCACACAACACAATTCGATACTTGTGAGAAGTGGGTAAGTGCAAAAATAGACAAAGTTTAATAGAATTTTTATATAGGAGGATTTAGTATTTTAGGTTTTGTAAATCTGGTGATAAGATATATAGAACTAATCCTATATTATTGATGTGTTTGATACAAAAAATAAAAATGAGTCATTTCCTAACTTTTTCTATCATGAAAATGATAGAAAATGGCAAACACATAAGATCATTACATTAGAGATTTTGTTTACAGGATATTATTTAAACCCACCTGCGCAATATCAATTTTCCACATCTTAATGTAACCGTCACTTGATGAAGATACAAGAATATGCGATCCTTCATGTTCAAAACTGTGCAGACTTTTCACTCTAATACAAATAAATTAAATTACAAGCAGCAGGATGTCATGACGTAACTTGCAAATAATATAGATTTTATTTTTAAAACAAGCAGTGTGTTCTGTTGGTAAATAATATATTTTTCTACTTGTGTTTCTATGAAATATATACTAGGAATGTGCATGCAACAGTTTTGTTAGCTGCCAAATGCAGAAGGCAGCGACTGCTTGCGGCAACCGGCACTTTTCTTCTTGTGTAAGTGCAACACAGTAAGATCCGGTTTTGCACATTTCTTAGTGCGTTGCCCTTTCACAAGTAAATACTCGGATCAGAAAAAAGCTGAATGCCATGAGTATATTCCACCTTCTGCTGAATGCACATATACCGTATGTAGTATACACTGTCTAAATTTGATGTTACTGCACATGACCGACAGCTCTATGCTCCCTCCGTAGGTTGCATGTGCCGCAAACGTTATCATCAAAATAGCAGTAATTTTTTTATGTGAAGCATTTTTACAAAAAGAAATATACTGCATAAAAGGTTCTAAATTAATTTGAAAAGCAAATCTGTACATTTAAAATTTTACAAGAATGTCCTTTTAAAAAAGGCTGACGATAAAAAAGTAGTTTGTTAAAGCAAATTATAAATATACATAACTATATAAGAACAAAAAATTTGATTACATTTCACTTTTTAATACCATGTAAAGAAAACCCCATATGTGCAATATAAATAGCATTTGATTGTATTCCTTTCCTAGCTTTGACCATGTTAATCTTGAGTGTCTACTCATTAGGAACAAAGGAGATGAGGTGGTTGTACTAAAGAAAAAAAAAAACCTCTCCTAAACAAGAATGATGAGCAGCAAAGCAGAGACCAAATATTTCCTTAGCTAAGATTCAACAACACATTTCTAAACGTATATATTCGACAAAAGGAAAACTAAAAACACTTTTGCTATCAATTCCATTCTGAACAGCTGTAACCTCATACCTGTTTTCATGAGCTTTAAACTCACATAGGCAGTTCTGTGAGTCAATGTCATACAATCTGATTGCTTCCTCGTCCCCGGCCACAGCTAAGAGAGAATCCTGTTATAGCAAAAGATGAAGACGACAGAAAACACAGGGTCATAAATACTGTGACATTGACAAATCAGTTTTAAGGGACATGAAAGTAAAAAATAAAATAAAAAAAACTATCATGATTCGGATAGAGTATGCAAATTTAAAACTTTCCAATTTACTTCTAAAGTATTAATGGTACTGGTGATACAGGCTGTGGGGGTACACATAACGTATATACACACACATGTCCGACCTTCAGAAAGCTTCATTACTGTTGGGGGGGGGGGGATCCTACACTGCAGAAAATCAATTCTATTAAAAACAAAACAAAAATAAACCCTAAAACAAGTTGGGATAGAGACAAAATATAATAATATATTCTTTAATTACTTTACCTGCAAAGTTATACTGCAGTGCCTCGCCTTTAACACCTTTTTTTTAGTTTTGGAATTGTAAAGCTCTAACTCCCCCCATACATTTTCTTCTTTGGCTGTATCTATTGTTGTTTTAGTAGAATGCAAACATCCATAGGGATTATCTTCTAGAAGCTGTGAATTTAGTTGAAATACAATGCCTGTGTCTAAACACTGATAAGGGGGGTGGAGTTGGCTGCTCCAGGCAGCTTAGCTATGTAATTTATTTTGCTTATTTTTGAAAATTATTTTAAAATACTTGCCAGCAATTTTTAAACATTTTTTTAATGCAAATTTTTAATTAATTAGCTCTTTTAGGATATGCACATCTCAACCTGTTTTATGTCCCTTTAATACTGTCAGACCGTCTGCCAGTACCTAAACTGGTGGTCAGAAGTGTGGGGGGGGGGGGGGGGGGGGAAGCTGTTTGAGAGGGATCAGGGAGGAGGGAAGTGTCAAGTGGGAGGGCAATTCCTGCATTAAAAACCTATTACCCTTACCAGCTAGTTAACCCCTTCACTGCCAAGAATTTCATAAGTGCGGTGCACAGTTGCAATTAGTGGACTTCTAATCGCCAAAAACTAATTGCAAAGCCGTGCATGTCTGTTATTTCTGAAAAAAATGGGACCTCAGAGAACCTTTTTACAACCAACCATTGGCCTTATGACTTATGTAGTTGTGAGTAAAGAATTTCAGTGAAGAACCCAAAGTTAGTGAAAAAGTATATATATTTTTTTAAAAATAGGATTGCATTTGGCAGGACAAAAGGTGGCATGGGACATACCAAAATGGGCCTAGAACACCACCTTGGGCTATCTACTAAAAAAAATATTCGAAATGTTGGGCAAGATTTTCTTTAAAATTCCTGGTAGCGAAGGGATAGAGATAGAATATATATATATACACACATATATACACATACATACATACATTCTATACTCTATAAGGAAACAGTAAACCTTATCCAGCACTACACATAAAGTCGAAGAATTAAAAATAAAGAAGGAGCTGTGAACTACTCAAAACCAAACACACTATCAATTTGATGATACATTTTACAGACAGATAAGGGGCACAGCAATGGGTGCATGCTGTACCCCTACCTATGCATGTCTGTACTTAGGAAGATGGGAGAATGAACAAATCTTGGACACTACCACCGAGTATGACCAATCAATCCTTCTGTGGATTCGCTATATCGATGATGTCCTCCTATTATGGGAGGGCCCATCTGATAAATTGATCAAATTTATGGATCAACTGAATATTAATGATTGGAACCTGAAGTTCACTTATGAGTGGAGCTATGAGTCTTTGTCTTTCTTGGATCTTAAAATTACCAAGAAGGACAATAGACTATCAACTGAAATATTTAGGAAGAGTACTTCAGCGAATACACTGCTTGAAGCCTCTAGTCATCATCCCCAACATCAAATAAATGCAATCCCCATTGGACAATATTTAAGACAGAAGAGGAATTGTTCCTCTGATGAATCTTTTAAAGAATATGCAGAGGATTTAAAAAAAGAGATTCAAAGCTAGGGGATAACACAATAAAATTATTAAAAAGGGATTTCATAGAGCAAGAGATACTACACGAGCTAAATTATTATATGACAAAGTGGATAGACAACCCAGCTCACTAGTCAGATTTATTAGTACTTTCAATTCAGAATGGGGGGGAAGTCAGAAAAATCCTATGTAGACATTGGAACATTCTTACTTCAGATTCAGATATATATAAAATTGTGGGGGATTATCCCTTAATGACGGCTAGACGTGCACCCTCTCTTCAAGACAAACTAGTTCATAGCCACTATAAAGGCACTAAAGACTGGTTAGGCAAACATCAAAAGAATGATGGTTGGTATAAATGTGGCAAGTGTAAAATGTGTAAACACATTAACAGAGGCCAAGTTATAATTGATAACAGGGGCTATCCGCATAGGATTAAGGGACATATCACCTGCCGCAGGAGGAGGAGCATTGCTTAAACTTATACGCAATTGTATTCTTGCAGTGACTCTTTTCAGAAAACAGTGGACGCACTAAGCAAAATATTAATAGAGCTCTTATGGTTGTGTGAGGATCTGTTCTTGCTTTAATTGTTGCACATTTATTATTTTTTGTAATAGTAATAAACTTAGTTACATTGACTTCTGACTACTGTGATAGTGTGTTTGGTTTTGAGTAGTTCACAGCTCCTTCTTTATTTTTAATCCTTCGACTTTATGTGTAGTGCTGGATAAGGTTTACCGTTTCCTTATAGAATTTATTTATTTTTCTAAACCTCCGTGCACCTGGAGTCTCATCTTTCCATTGGAAATAGGTGGGCCCCAGTTCACAGTCTAATATACATCCTGTGGTAGCTGGTATAGTTCTTTTGAATTATTTGTGAACACTCAAATTTATAAGGAAACTCACTTTGTCCAGACATTTTGAAAAATTTAAGAAAGAACGTATCATTAATATGGGTATTATCACACCTATCGGCTTAAATTATCTGGACCTGGACACACTAATAAACCATGGAACAATTAGTTATAGAAGGGGATACTATCAGAAATGAAGATAGCAACATTTTATCACCTACCCAAGATCAACAAGGATCAGCTAAATACACCGGGTAGGCCGATCATTTCAGGCATTGGATCTCTAACTGCCAAACTGTCTGAATATGTAGATTATTTTCTGCAGCCCCTAGTTCCGACTCTGAAAGCTTATTTTAGAGACACTCCCAATATTATAGAAAAATTGTCTCCCATAAAGTGGAAAGATATCTACAAGTGGCTTACTTTATATATGAGCACACTGTACACTAACATACCACAACAACTGGTACAAGAAGCTATAAAATATTGGCTGAACAAGTCAACCAACCTTACAGGTGTTAAGAAAAGTTTTATTTCTGAATCCATCAGGTTCATTCTGGAGAAGAATTACTTCAGATTCAATGAGGAGTTCTATTTGGAGATTGGCGGTACGGCTATGAGGACAAAATTCGCCCCCCAGCTACGCCAACCTGTATTTGGAACAACCTCCCCTACCAGTCACATTTAATAACAAAGTCTAGATTTATAAACTATATTATAGCGATATGGGAAGGGGATGACACCAAACTAAAAAAATTCCTAACTTATATGAACAATTTAAATTTAAGCTTCACAGATAAATCTAGTGAAATAGAAATTGAATTTTTCGATTTAGTATTCTTCTCAGAAGACGATAAAATCCTGACTAGGTTATACAAAAAAACCTACAGATAGTAAAGGATACCTTAGTGCGAAAAGCGGTCACCACCCCAATTGGATTCATAATATCCCTTACGGTCAATTCCAAAATGAGTGATTTTGAGAGGGAATCAGATTTCCTCAAAACCAAGTTATTGACTAAGGAATACGATTAAGAGACATTAACAAAGGCATATAATAGGGTCCCTAAGATGGACAGAGTGGGAGGGCACTTTTATTACAACCTATAACACAGGGGCAAAAGAGATAGAAAGAATTCTCAGGAAGCATTGGCATATACTATCTAAGGATCCCCTCCTAAAAGACATAGGGGAGAAAGGGCCACAAATAATATATAGGAAAAGTAGAAAAGTAAATTTATGCTTACCTGATAAATTAATTTCTTTTACGATATGACGAGTCCACGGATTTCATCCTTACTTGTGGGATATTAACCTCCTGCTAACAGGAAGTGGCAAAAAGCACCGCAGCAGAGCTGTATATATAGCCCCTCCCTTCCCCTCCATCCTCAGTCATTCGGCCGAAGGTATAGGAAGAGAAAAGGAAAGGCTAAAAGGTGTAGAGGTGACTGAAGTTACAAAATATAAAAGAAAACTGTCTTAAAAAGAACAGGGTAGGCCGTGGACTCGTCATATCGTAAAAGAAATTAATTTATCAGGTAAGCATAAATTTACTTTACTTTTACAAAGATATGACGAGTCCACAGATTTCATCCTTACTTGTGGGATACCAATAACAAAGCAAAAGGACACGGATGAAAGGAAGGGACAAGACAGGAACCTAAACAAAAGGCACCACTATTTGAAGAACCTGTCTCCCAAAAATAGCCTCAGAAGAAGCAAAAGTATCAAATTTGGAAAAAGTATGAAGAGACGACCAAGTCGCAGCCTTACAAATTTGTTCAACAGAAGCATCGTTTTTAAAGGTCCATGTGGAAGCCACAGCCCTAGTAGAATGAGCCGTAATTCTTTCAGGAGGCTGCTGTCTAGCGGATGATACTTCTCAGCCAAAAAGAAAGAGGTAGCCATAGCTTTCTGACCCCTACGCTTTCCAGAATAAACAATGAATAATGAAGATGATTGACGGAAATCCTTAGTTGCCTATAAGTAAAACTTTAAGGCACGGACCACATCCAAATTATGCAACATACGCTCCTTCTTAGAAGAAGGGTTAGGACATGAGGAAGGAACAACAATTTCCTGATTAATATTTTTATTTGAAACAACCTTAGGAAGGAATCCAGGTTTGGCACGTAAAACCACCATATCAGAATGAAAAATGAGATAAGGAGAATCACACTGTAACGCTGAAAGCTCAGAAACTCTTCGAGCAGAAGAAATAAAAACTAAAAACAGAACTTTCCAAGATAACAATTTGATATCCATGGAATGCATGGGTTCAAACGGAACCCCTTAAAGAACTCGAAGAACTAAATTCAAACTCCAGGGAGGAGTAATGGATCTAAATACAGGCTTAATTCTAGATAAAGCCTGACAAAAAGACTGAACCTGGCACATCTGCCAAACGTTTGTGAAACAGAATTGACAAAGCAGAAATTTGTCCCTTTAAGGAACTTGCTGATAACCTTTTCTCCAATCCTTTGAGAAAAGACAGAATCCTAACTTTACTCCATGAGTAACCCTTGGATTCACACCAATGAAGATATTTATGCCATATCTTATGATAGATTTTTCTAGTGACAGGCTTTCTAGCCTGTATCAGAGTATTGATGACCGAATCAGAGAATCCTCGCTTCGATAAAATAAAGCGTTCAATCTCCACGCATTCAACTGCAGAGAAATTAGATTTGGATGTTGGAAAGGACCTTGAATGAAAAGGTCCTGTCTCAAAGGAAGTTTCCACGGTGGCAGAGAGGACATGTCCACTAGATCCGCATACCAAGTCCTGCGTGGCCACTATCAGGATCACAGAAGCTCTCTCCTGTTTGATTCAAGCAATCACGCGTGGGAGGAGAGGAAATGGTGGAAACACATAAGCTAGGCTGAACAACCAAGGCACTGCCAAGGCATCTATCAGTTCGGCCTGAGGATCCCTTGACCTGGATCCCTATCTTGGAAGCTTGGCATTCCGTCGAGATGCCATCAGATCCAATTCCGGTCTGCCCCATCGGAGAATCAATGAGGCAAATACCTCCGGGTGAAGTTCCCACTCCCCCGGATAAAAAGTCTGTCGACTTAGAAAATCCGCTTCCCAGTTCTCTACTCCTGGGATGTAGATCGCTGACAGATGACAAGAGTGGGCCTCCGCCCAACAGATTATCTTGGATACTTCTTTCATCGCTAAGGAACTCCTTGTTCCCCCTTGATGATTGATATAAGCCACAGTTGTGATGTTGTCCGACAGGAATCTGATAAATTTGGCAGAAGCCAACTGAGGCCACGCCTGAAGCGCATTGAATATTGCTCTCAGTTCCAGAATATTGATTGGAAGTAGAGACTCCACCTGAGTGTAAACACCCTGAACTTTCAGGGAGTTCCAGGCTGCACTCCAGCCCAGAAGGCTGGCATCCGTTGTCACTATCACCCACGAGGGTCTGCGGAAACAAGTCCCATGGGACAGATGATCCGGCGACAACCACCAAAGAAGAGAGTCTCTGGTCTCTTGATCCAGATTTATCTGAGGAGATAAATCTGCATAATCCCCATTCCACTATCCGAGCATGCACAGCTGCAGCAGTCTGAGATGAAAGCGAGCAAACAGAATGATCTCCATTGCCGCTACCATTAATCCAATTACCTCCATAAACTGAGCCACTGATGGCTGAGCTCGGCAAGTATTTTGAATCTTTGATCTTCTGACCTCTGTCAGAAATATTTTCATGGCTACCGAGTCTATCAGAGTTCCCAAGAAAGGAACCCTTGTCTGTGGAACAAGTGAACTCTTCTCTATGTTCACCTTCCAACCGTGAGTTCTCAGGAAAGACAACACTATGTCCGTGTGAGATTTTGTCAGTTGATATGTTGACGCCTGAATCAGAATATCGTCCAGATAAGGCGCCACTGCTATGCCTCATGGTCTGAAAACCGCCAAAAGAGAACCTAGAACCTTTGTGAAGATTCTGGGTGCTGTGGCCAACCCGAAGGGAAGAGCCACAAACTGATAAGGTTTGTCCAGGAAGGCAAACCTTAGAAACTGATGATGATCCTTGTGGATAGGAATATGAAGGTAAGCATCATTAAAATCCACGGTAGTCATATATTGACCCTCCTGGATCATTGGTAAAATTGTTTGTATAGTCTCCATCTTGAATGATGGTACTCTGAGAAATTTGTTTAGACACTTGAGGTCTAAGATGGGTCTGAAAGTGCCCTCTTTTTTGGGAACCACAAATAGATTTGAGTAAAACCCCTGTCCTTGTTCCGATTTTGGAACTGGACAAATCACTCCCATGGTAACAAGGTCTTTTACACAGCGTAAGAACGCCTCTCTTTATCTGGTCTACAGATAATCTTGGAAGATGAAACCTCCCTCTTGGGAGAAAATCCTTGAAATCCAACTGATAACCGTGGGTCACTATTTATAGTGCCCAGGGGTCCTAAACATCTCTTGCCCAAGCCTGGACAAAGAAAGAGTCTGCCCGCTACTAGATCCGGTCCCGGATCGGGGGCCACCCCTTCATGCCGTCTTAGTAGCAGCAGCGGGCTTCTTAGATTGTTTACCCTTATTCCAATTTTGGTTGGGTCTCCAGACTGACTTAAATTGGGTAAAATTCCCTTCCTGCTTTGTGGATGAAGAGGAAGTAGAAGGTCCTCCCTTAAAATTCCAAAAGGAACGAAAATTATTCTGTTTACCCCTCATCTTAACAGACTTATCCTGAGGTAGGGCATGGCCTTTACCTTCTGTAATGTCAGAAATGATTTCCTTCAATGCAGGCCCAAAAAGGGTCTTACCTTTAAAAGGAATAGCTAAAAGCTTATGTTTTGATGACACATCAGCAGACCAAGATTTGAGCCACAACGCTCTAAAATAGCAAATCCTGCATTTTTCGCAGCTAATTTAGCATTTTGAAAAGCGGCATCAGTAATAAAAGAATTAGCTAACTTGAGAGCCTTAATTCTATCCAAAATTTCATCTAACAGAGTCTCAACTTTCAGGGACTCTTCCAGAGCTTCAAACCAAAAAGCTGCTGCAGTAGTTACTGGAACAATGCAAGCAGTAGCTAGTAAAAGAAATCCCTGATTAATAAACAAACAATTTCTTTAGGAGACCCTCTAATTTTTTATCCATAGGGTCTTTGAAAGCACAACTGTCCTCAATGGGTATAGTTGTACGCTTAGCCAGAGTAGATATAGCTCCCTCCACCTTAGGGACCGTTTGCCACAAGTCCCGAATGGTGTCCGATATGGGAAACATTTTCTTAAAAGTAGGAGGGGGAGAAAATGGTATACCTGGTCTATCCCATTC
The DNA here is from genome assembly GCF_027579735.1 of Bombina bombina. Lineage (NCBI taxonomy): Eukaryota > Metazoa > Chordata > Amphibia > Anura > Bombinatoridae > Bombina > Bombina bombina. The sequence goes on along the minus strand of NC_069503.1, from coordinate 711,548,266 downwards.
CTTCTTTATAATTTCTGAAATTCTTTTAGGAACCAGAAAAACATCAGTATAAGTAGGCACTTCTAGATATTTGTCCATCTTACACAATTTCTCTGGTGATATCATAATAGGATCACAATCATCCAGAGTCGCTAAGACCTCCCGAAGCAACAAACGGAGGTGTTCAAGCTTAAATTTGAAGGACATAATGTCTGAATCTGTCTGAGGTAACACATTCCCTGAGTCTGAAATTTCTCCCTCAGACAGCAATTCCCTGACCCCCAACTCAGAACACTGTGAGGGTACATCAGAAATAGCTAATAAAGTATCAGAGGATTCAGTATTTACATTAATACCTGACCTACTGCGTTTACCCTGCAACACTGGTAATTTAGATAATACCTCTGTAAGGGTAGTTGACGTAACTGCAGCCATCTCCTGTCGAGTAAAGGAATTAGACGCACTAGAGGTACTTGGCGTCGCTTGTGAGGGCGTTAAAGGTTGTGACACTTGGGGAGAATTGGATGGCATAACCTGATTCTCTTCAGATTGAGAATCATCCTTAGGCACACTATCTTGACCTAAAATATGGTCTTTACAATGTAAGGCCCTTTCAGTACAAGAGGTACACAATGAAAGAGGGGGTTCCACAATAGCTTCTAAACATAATCCTCAATGTCAGACATGTTGAACAGACTAATAATAGCCACAAAAGTCGTTTAAACGCTTTATTTATTGCTTAAAATAAAACTTTTGAAAAACGTGTACTGCGCCTTTAAGAAAGAAAAAAAGTGAACAATTTTTCCAAAACTGCTTAAATAACGTTAATTTGCTACCAAAATTCACTAAAACTAATTGGTATATCCAAAAATTATTGCACCCTATGAGAAAGGTGAAAAATATATCAGTTTACACAAAAACACCCTCTGCACCTCGCCTGGCGCCTATCTGCCCATGGGTACTTTCGGAATGAATAGCCAACACTCCAAGCCAGAGACTACTGTCCAGGAGCAACCGAAGTAACTGCTTGCTGCTCCTCTGTCAGAAGGAAGTGCGCATCTGAGCGCGCGAAGACAAGCCCCGCCCCTTATGGCCGAAGTTGGAGTAGGCCCAAACACAACCGCATGGGAAGCGGTTTTTCATACAGCTAAGTGGAACACAAAACACACACCAAACACATCCCAGCAAGTCATGCTGGATATATAATAAAAAAAACAGCTCAATCGTTTAACTACTTATCGATTTAAAGCCCTTATGTCTCTCCCAGAGTGTCATATCATGCCCTTATGTCAGAAATAAAAACTAAAAACAAGGGACTCCAGTAACACCCTTCTGTGAAACAGGTCCTGCTGCTTACCCCATTCCCATATAGGGAAATAAATGCCAGGCAGTTCTGATATAGCAAGTCTCTTATGAAATAAAAGGCAGCACATACCTTAATACTGCTTGTAGCATGAAACCGGTCTCCACACTGAAGATGTCTCATGTGCCCCAAGGCAGAACATGCAGTGATCTGAGATGTCATCGCAGAAAATGCAGCATGTCTGCAGAAAGAACAGGAACAGGATACATGCAGGAACTGTTATCGATTTAACTTTTCACCGCTGCTCCACATTAGGCTGTTCTCTTCAAACAGAGCTGTTCTCTGGCTGCACCGTCTGTGTAAGTTTTCCTTATTTAAAATTGAATTTGATTTAAAAATGACCTGCAGAAAAATTTTCACTGAAAAAAATCTCATTGCAGAAAGTGAAAAGAAGTTCTGCCTCTGGGCTCATGTGTTACCTTCAGAAGTCTTGTAGGGACCAGCATGGATCTTAGTTACAACTGCTAAGATCATCAACCTCAGGGCAGAAATCTTTTTCCATATCCCCCTGAGGAAAATAGTACACACCAGTACCATTTAAAATAAAAAAATTCTTGATTGAAGAAACTAAAACTAACACCTCACTTTACCATGTCTTCCTAGTATAACACAGGCAAAGAGAATGACTGGGGGTGGAGGGGAAGGGAGGGGCTATATATACACAACTCTGCTGTGGTGCTCTTTGCCACTTCCTGTTAGCAAGAGGTTAATATCCCACAAGGATGAAATCCGTGGACTCGTCATATCTTTGTAAAAGAAATCTTAAATCCATCATAGCTCCCAGTAGACTGGGAAGAAAGGGAAAAGACAAACCGGAGGGAAATTGGTTGGGCTCCAATTCAATCTGCTTTTTTAAATGCAACCAGTTAAATTGTGTTGGGTTTACCCACCACTATAATAACAACAAACCTACAAAACAAATAACATCCACAGTAACTAGCAAAACCTATGACATCGCTACACTCATGAACTGTAAAGCAGATCATGTAGTGTATATGGAAGTTACATATATAGGGCGCACAAAACGCCTATACAAGAAAAGACTCCTCGAGCACATCAGAAATATTGAAAGAGAAAAAAAACAAAAAAAAAAAACAACTCACAATTTATCAGCACATTATAGAATATGTCATAACAAAGATCCCAAGTGCTTGAAATGAACTGTTTTGGAACATATTAAGAAGACCCCACAAGGAGTGAACAAGGAATTACATCTTTGGAGATGTGAGACTTTCTGGATCCACCAATTAAACACGATGGCTCCTAAGGGTGTCAACAAGGATATAGACCTAGCAGCATTCCTTGAATAACGAAGGGCAGTTTACACTTATAGACCTCTGGATTCATATTTTACGAACAGTAACAATTAATGCCAGTATACTGATCCATCTAGTCTTTCTAACTACTAGGGGCCTCATTCCTCTTTTTTTGTCCTTTAGTTACATTTTGTTTGGGATACTATCCTCTATTCCCCCCCCGTTTTTAGGTTACATATAATATATATATTTTTTTACTTCTCATAAAAGGCTCTTACCGGAACTTAATATAGGTTTATATAATTACATCTAATCATTAAGAGGTTTTCATAATTGCTTTTGATTGGTCCACTACTGTAGAGTATATATACTCTAATGTATGATTAGATTAAGATTATATGGGTTCTCATCCTAACATATACTTGGTGAATATCTAAATGGTATCAAATATGTGCCGCTAATGTTCTTTGACGACAGTATTCGTACACTTGTTGTATACTGTTGGGGATACATTAGGTTCAGTGTATTTTTACACCAAGCTTTGTTTATCAGTTAGTGATTTTTGGCATATATAAGAACTTGTTTGTTCTATATTCATAATAACTTTTTATATATTATGATATGTTTATCTGTATTATATATACACACACGTTAGGGTTATTATAGCAACCACCTATACATCCGCTATTGTGATATCGTAGTGACACGCAACACGTCATCGCAACATCTGTCCACGTGATACCGCCTGTAACACTGATTGGATGACTACTGTAACAGGGATGACTGATGTTTTACGTACCAACGTCAGTATGACGTCCCGCACATGCGCTAGACGATTGTTTTCTATGATCGCTATGACAACTATACAGGATACAAGCGCATACATATAATGATTTGCGCAGAATTATTGGGATTGGTTTAACCTCTTGATCTTATTTAATTTATTATATATTATGATTATACTATTATTATTATGTTAGATTCTTTGTGCAAAACAAATTTGTAAACACAGCCCACACCCAATTAGCTACAAGGGCGTGTGTAGGGGTGTGCCGCCGCCCAGATTTATAAGTCCTCACCGGAAGCTCTGTTTTATGCAACCCTCTGATGAAGGATATTAACCCTTTTAAACGTGTAAAGGATTCTACTGGGACTTTTGTTTTTATAGACTGTCTCATAGTGCTATTTACACATGAACTGTTTTTGAGATATCTCGAATTGCAACTTATTGGGACCTCATTGACTCCTGACTGGTACTACAACCATCTGGAAGAATTTCTGGGGATCCCATTGAGTGTGTACATGGGTTTTATGGGTCTGTTTCATACCTCATATGTTTTAGGATTTTAAATGTGAGTGGTCATTTGGAATGTTTTTATTATTTAAAAAGAAAATATGTAAAACTGTATTATTTATGTACTCTCTTTGTATTTTTCACTTGGCATAACGCTTTGAACCAACGGATGAGTTGCTCTAGACCACGTCTCTAGCCCCACACCATACTCCAAGGGGAGAAGAACTAATCCATCCTCATCTCCAAAATAGATGCAAGATATCACTGGAGGCTTGTCACTGATAGATGCGGCAACTTATCTCATATGATTAGGGTAATTTCTATTAAGTGCACACCTATCGGCAATCTGTGTGTTTTATTATACTGCAGATTTTCTTAATATTATAAAAGACTCATTTTTTTACCTATTTATCTACTTACATTTTATTTATTTGAGTTTATTATTTATTCATTGTCAATTATTTAATTATTTATTGATTGTGTTAATTATCATTTATATGTTATAACAATTATCACCCATATGTGGTATATAATCATTGTTTATGATTGTATTGTTTGTGCTCTTTACTAGCGCTCTCTCATCCCTTCTCTCTCATACTTGGTGTCTTCACTCTCAGTACCTCAAAGTGTGTTGCGGTAGTTTGGAGTACACACACAGATTATAACAGTATACCTAAGGCCTTTAGCTGAAGTGACTTTTTGTAGCACAGACATCAAGGCAGCTTACCTTCTCCCCTCTTTGGGTGGGTTTGGTATTCTGAATATATATATATATATATATATATATATATATATATATATATATATATATATATATATATATATATATATATATATATATATATATACACACACACATATACATACATATATACACACATATATATATATATATATATATATATATATATATATATATATATATACACACACACATACACATTTTTTTAAATTACATTATGTAATTTTGTTCTGTTAAAGAAAAATACTGACTGTTTTTATACACTGTGTGTATATACACGCAAACATTTATTTAGGTATTTCCATACATAGCTAATTTTGTATGTACTTTAACATAATAAAATATATTCACACACATTATACATACATATTATATATACACATACATATGCACACATGACTTACTGTAATGAAGCGTACTGATGAAATCCTTTTTGGATTATTTATGGTGCCAATAACTGATGCGGTCTCAAGTTTGTACACATCCACCTTATTATGTATTATAATTATATATTTCTCTCCATTTGGAGACCACTGGACTATATGTGCATCTGCAATGAAGAGGTTAGTTTGCAAAGTGTTAATGAAAGTTTTTAGCATTGCAGAAAAATTAAAAAATCGGTCCTCTTCCAATTTTGCAATTTTATTTAAAAAGTAAATTCTGATTTACATTTTGACACTGAGAGTATCATATTAGATTTTATTTTCCAGGGAGATGTCCATATCAACTGTTTATGCTAAATTTTCCAATGTACTTTTTAGCACTAATTTTGCTTTGTTCTTTTGGTATTCTTAGTTGAAAGCTAAACCTAGGAGGTTTACATGCTAATTTCTAAGCCCTTAAAGACCGCCTCTTCTCTCAGGGCATTTTGACAGTTTTTCACCACTAGAGGGTGTTAGTTCATGTGTGTCATATAGATAATACTGTGCTCACGCACATGGAGTTCAGGTGAGCCATCTCTGAGTGGCTAAAATGGATGTCTGTCAAAAGAACTGAAATAAGGGGGCAGTTTGCAGAGGCTTAGATACAAGGTAATCACAGAGGTAAACATTGTATTTATATAACTGTGTTGGTTGTGCAAAACAGGGGAATGGGTACTTAAGGGATTATTTATCTTTTTAAACAATAAAAATTCTGGTGTAGACTGTCCCTTTAAGGGGTTAAATGGAGCAATAAGAGTCGTTACATACTTTGTTTGATATTTTTAATAAAAGCTGATCGACCTTCAACAAGATTCCATGTCCTGCAAGAAAAACAAAAAAGTAAAAAGAAAGTCAATAACCAATAGATCTTTCTAGAAAACAATAGTGAAGAAAAAAAAGAAAAGAAAAAAAAACCACAAACAAACAACAATGCCTACACACGATAGTTTCCAGTATGAGGTTTTCTTAAAGGGACAGTAAACCTAAAAAATAAAATCACTTAAATCCAAGCATTATATGTTATATACTACTATTCAAATTTAATTTACTTGTGTATAATAATGTAAAGCATATATTTACTGATAAATTTGCAACTATTCATCGGTTTCTGACTGCCTCCTCGTCAGTGTCTTCTGCCTTTCCCTACCACAGCCTTTCTGCCCACTGAATCGGTCGCTTCATTAACATTCAACAGAGGCGGCCGCTGTTGATTTCTTCACATAGCAGGATCTCGCTAAACTCATGTTGCGCATGCGCTTGAGGTATCTGACCGAAAATACAGATTCGGATGAACAGAGCTCCACAAAAGCTTTTTTTTTTTTTTATGTATTTCTAAAAGGGAGCGATTAAACCTACTGGGCACTGTAATTTTAATGTCAAGGAGTTCTTTGATAATTAATGCACCTGTCAAAAACACCTCTTACAACTGTAAATGCTGATACAGTTCACCTAGGTGTCACAGAGGAAGATTTCTCACATGTGCAGCTTGTCTGCCTATGATCAGAGAGCATGTACGTACTGAAGGAAAAGGGCGTGTTAGCGTTTTACATATAAAAGCCCAGGGGGGAGGGCAGGGTGCAGATATTGATTGACAGGTTTCATTGGGAATACAAATATTAAAAATAAAGTGTTTACTTTTTAAATTAATTATCTGCATTAAATATGCATTTCATAATTGAATAAAACATTTATTTGTGACCATATTAATCATTGTTTAATGGCACTTTAACTCATACATATTTTGATAAATTGAGCTATTACAAATCTGATTAGATTTGGATTAACATTAAAATAAGACCATGGAAAAAAATATATAACCATTTTTTAAAAGTAGCCGGTGAATTGTATCAATCACCTCTATTTTTTTTCATTTAGACAATTGCTGTCTTCAGAATTATAATATTGTTTTAGCCCTAAATAAACAGGCATTTCAGGTAATATTTTTATTAATGTTTGTTATGTATGGTTTCTGTACCAGACTGGGCCGGACCATAACAGAGTCTTTTTTTTTTTATTCTTTGTTATAATTATAGAGTATGCCAATTAAATAAATTTAAAAAAACTTCACTTCAACTATGTGACATTATAAAAAGAAAAAAGTCTAAAAATCGGGTTTTCTACAAGAAAAGCTACCAGTGCAATTGTTTTTTTTTTAAAAACTTTAAACTTGTCAAATACAAGGGCGCATAATTATTCTAAACTTAGAAAAATGTAAACATTGAATACAGTAGAATTGCATAATCGGAGTACATAAAAAAAGACTACAATAGCACTTTTAAATGAGGTGTATTATTTTTCTGACAAATTTTCAACATTTACATCAACAGCCCCCTGTATCATGTGACAGCCAATCACAGACTCATATGTATACACTGTGAAATCTTGCACGTTCAACAGTAGCTCAGAAAGTGTACATATAAAATATGCACTATTTTGATTATGGAAGTAAACTGAAAAGTCTCTTAAAACCGCGTGCTCTATCATGAAAGTTGAATTTTAAAGGGACAGTAGTCCAAAATAAACTCATGATTCAGATAGAGAATTTAATTTTAAACAATTTTCAAATTTACTTTTATCACCAATTTTGCTTTGATCTCTTGGTATTCTTAGTTGAAAGCTAAACCTAGGAGGTTCTGATATGCTAAATTTCTAAGCCCTTGAAGGCTGCCTCTTCCCTCAGTGCATTTTGACAGTTTTTCACCACTAGAGGGCGTTAGTTAATGTGTGTCATATAGATAACACTGTGCTCATGCACGTGGAGTTCAGGTGAGCCAGCTCTGATTGGCTAAAATGGATGTCTGTCAAAAGAACTGAAATAAGGGGGCAGTTTGCAGAGGCTTAGATACAAGGTAATTACAGAGGTAAAAAGTACAATACACAAGATGCCATTGTCTTAAATATTTTCACACACACACAAATAACATAAATATGTCTGGCACTCTCTTCCAGCAAGCTAGATTAAAAGCAAGATCGAAGAGTTAGTTACAGCATTTGTCAAAATGGTGATAGGTCCAAGATAGGTCAAGGTCTCTTCCTTCCTGGGTCCCTAACGTACAGTCTATCAGTTGAATTAAAAGGGACATTTCAGCCAAAGTTTAAATGTACATAGATAACTTTTGCTAGAAGCATTTTTGCCAAAACATGTATATTGTTAATATGTTCTATTCAAAAATGTAATCACTGTTATAGTGTTAACATTTTTCTCTGAAGCATAGGTAGATATTCTCAGTGCACCAGTATTTAAAATACTGCAGCTGCTCAGAGCACCAGTGGGGCTTGAATCATATCAGCAATTAAGAAATCAATTACCAGAGGATATAAGCACCTTAGGCTCTCTGAGCAAGAGCTGTGTTTAAAATGCTGGTGCAGGGTGCATATTTAAATACACTTTTGAAACAGATAGTTTTTATTAGAAGTGTTTTTGCTAATACATACATATTACAAAAATGCTTCGATTCAAAACTTAAATGCTTCCATGTGGATTCCAATTTTGGCTGGAAAGTTCCTTTAAGTTAAGTCACACTGTGCGGTTATAAACATGAGGTTATTTGTTTGTTGTGCAATTTTTTTTCTGATCAATTTGACAAAGGTTCCAGTTGGGACCAAAACGTTATGAACAACTTGAAAATTAGGTTGTGGCTGTCTCTCAGATGCTCTGTAATTGATATGGCATGAGCACCAGGGGTGTTGTATTTCAAAAGAGAGTGCCATCTATATAATAATAATAATATATATATCTATCTCTATCTCGCTCTCTCCATCTCTCGCTCTCTCTTTAACTATATATTATTTAAAGTAGAATTTCAAAAGAATTAAATTAAAAAAAATCAATATATGTAGATGAATATTCATTTAACTGCAAATTAATAATTAGATAAAACATTTTGACTCATCCATATATTTATTTAGGCAGTAAATATACAATCTCTTCAGCATTTTCAGCTCATATGTATGTTTTATCAACAATCAAAGTTTATTTTATTAAGCTTTATTAGTATGAGTAGGAAGAAAATGTAATAAAATGCTTTAACCCTGTAAATGCAAAGAAACTGTAGGTCTATCCAAAACATAACTATTAAACATGTTCTATAAAATTATAAACTTTTACATACCTTAATGTTCTGTCTGTCCCCACGGACAAAGCTATCTTTCCAGAAGGGTGTATTGAAAGAGATGAGACCTGTCCCCTAAAGTAAACAAGTTACAAAACGTATGTACTTACACAAGAGTGTTTAGAGGCAGAAAAGATCATTTTTATGTTCTGTAGAAGTCATGACTGACCAGTGCAACTAAACAACCTGCTATTAGTGAGGATGCCAGAGTGTTAGTCACTTCTATTATTGTGAATTATATTGTTATATACACTTGGTAAATATCTTTCATTTATTTTTGTACACAACATTTTACACTGCTCTGCATCAAGTTTAGATGTTTGACAATTTACCCCTTTCTGTTCCTAAGCACTATGGTTGTATTTAAAGGGACAGTCAAGTCCAAAAAAACCCCTTCATGATTCAAATAGGGCATGTAATTTTAAATAACTTTGCAATTTTCTTTTATCACTAATTTTGCTGTGTTCTTTTGGTATTCTTAGTTGAAAGCTAAACCTAGGAGGTTCATATGCTAATTTCTTAGACCTTGAAGGTTGCCTCTGCTTTTGACAGTTTTTCACCACTAGAGGGCACATGTTCATGTGTTTCCTATAGATAACATTGAGCTCATGCATGTGAATTTACCGAGGAGTGAGCACCGATTGGCTAAAATGCAAGTCTGTCAAAAAAACATAAATAAGGGGGCAGGCTGCAGAGGCTTAGATACAAAGTAATCAGAGAGGTAAAACGTGTATTATAACAGTGTTGGTAATGCAAAATTGGGGAATGGGTAATTAAGGGATTATCTATCTTTTAAAACAAAAAAAATTCTGGTGTTGACTGTCTCTTTAACGCATGCAACAAAGAAAACGCTAAAATGAGGATATATGCAGCTAAAAAATTTTCTAGTTACCTATAGTGCAACATTTGATTGGCTGCATGGGGTAAGCCTCAAAAACTGATTCCACAATTGAGTTGTGTAATTGTGACTTCAAAATACATATGGTTACACACACACACACATACATATTATATATATATATATATATATATATATATATATATATATAGAAGGGCACTCTCAGGATTTTTAAAAAGACAATAAATGTATTTATTTTGACAAATCAAAACGTGTCATAAATAGAACATCAGTGTCAACGTTTCGGCTCACAAAATAAATACATTTATTGTCTTTCTAAAAATCCTGAGAGTGCCCTTCTTCACACATATGTATACAAGATTCCTTGAGGATAGCACCCAGGTTGTTAATACATCGCCTAGGTTGGAATGCTGGCATGTTTTCATTAAAACTAGGAGTGTGTGTGTGTGTGCGTGCGTATCTATCTATATTACCAAGAAATTTATATGAAGGGATGGAAAAAATGTATTTTTGTTTACCAATAGTCGAGAAAAAAAACCATATTACAACAGACTGGCTATAATGCCCAGCTTTGCTTATATATGTCTATGCACACACTAATATTAATGCATACTAACATACATACACAAGTACACTGCTCTACTCACTTGTGTGCTTTGAAGGAATGTTGACATTCCCACTTTTTGGTATTCCATACACAAATCAACCCATCTTCTGCTCCACTGAGCAAGTGTGTGTTACCATGAAACTCCATACAAGTTATGGTCCCTGCAAATAAAAAAATATAAAAAAAAATATATAATCTATTATTATTACGGTTAGCAAACAAAACAAAAAAAAAAAAATGTATGTATAAATGCAACTGAGGCTTAAAGGGACATGAAACCCAAAAATGTTCTTTTGTGATTCAGACAGAGCATACAACTTTAAACAACTTTCAAATTGACTTCTATTATTTAATTTGCTTCCTTCTCTTGTTATGCTTTGCTGCAAGTTTGATCTAGGTAAGCTCAGGAGCAGCAAAGAACCTTGGTTCTAGCTGCTGATTGGTGGCTGCATATATATACCGATTGTCATTGGCTCACCCATGTGTTCAGTTAGAAACCAGTAGTGCATTGCTGCTCCTTCAACAAAGGATACAGAGTTAACAAAATAAATTAGATAATAGAAGTAAATTGTAAAGTTGTTTGAAATCACAATCATGAAAGAAAATATTTGGGTTTCATGTCCCTTTAATAAGTAAAACAGTCATGCTTATGAAATTGGAGAGTTGTACTATGTTTGGAAGAACGCAAAGAGATGACATTTCTTTTGGCTTAAAGGGACATAATACTCATATACTAAATCACTTGAAACTGATGCAGTATAACTGTAAAAAGCTGACAGGAAAATATCACCTGAGCATCTCTATGTAAAAAAGGAAGATATTTTACCTCACAATCTCCTCAGCTCAGCAGAGTAAGTTCTGTGTAAAAAAAATATACTTCAGCTGTTGCTCAGCTGCAGGTAAAAATAAAATAAAAAAAATGAAGAAATGAGCAGCAGCCAATCAGCATCAGCAGTGCTGAGGTCATGAACTATTTTACTGTGATCTCATGAGATTTCACTTAAAAGGGACACTGATCCCAAATTTTTCTTTTGTGATTCCGATAGAGCATAACATTTTAAGCAACTTTCTAATTTACTCATTATCAAATTTTCTTAATTCTCTTGGCATCTTTATTTGAAATGCAAGAATCTAAGTTTAGATGCCAGCCTATTTTTGGTGAACAACCTGGGTTGTTCTTGCCTATTGGTGGATAAATTCATTCACCAATAAAAAAGTGCTCTCCAGAGTTCTTAACCAAAAAAAAATTAGATGCCTTCTTTTCAAATAAAGATAGCAAGAGAACAAAGAAAAATTGATAATAGGAGTAAATTAGAAAGTTGCTTAAAATTGCATGCTCTATCTGAATCACAGAAGAAAAAAAATTGGGTTCAGTGTCCCTTTAACTCTAATGAGATTTCATAGTAAACTTCCTTAAACTGAATAGGGTAATAAGATGAGAGTGCACAAAAGCTCACTCCCTTAGCTGTCCCGGGACAGACATACTGATTTGCTGCTTAGAAGTCCTTTACAATGGGATGTGGCTACTGAGGAATTTTTGAGGTAAAATAGCTTTTTTACATAGAGATGTTCATGTGATATTTTCTAATCTAGTCAGCTTTTTACAGCTATGCTGCATCACTTTCAAGTGTTTCAACATTTGGGTATCATGGCCCTTTAATACTTCCTCCCATGTAGTATGGCTATTTTTAAGCTCCTTAAATACTTTTGTATCTTTTCAAGCCTGTATTTACATTACACATAGCCTTATCCAAGCAATTCAGAATTCCTTAGAATTGTTTTGCTTAATATGTAGATTCGTTCTTCATCCTAGAACATCTCACGTTTTAGAATATTTTTCTCTAAAAAATAAAAACTTTCACCCAGCAATCTGTCAATACACTATATAATTTATGTTAAAGATAAGATCTCTCTCTATAAACATTTATGTATAGTAGACCAAATATTTTAGAAATGAATGTCATACAAACAGAAGCTCCTCCACTAAATGCAAAAGGTGTTGAGGCCAGAGAGTTATAACGATTTCATTTTTTATAGTTAGATAAAAAAAAATAATTACATTTTAATGTCAATATAATAAAAGCTCATGTATCAAACCCCAAGTCACATTCCAAAATACGTAAAAGCTACTGTCAGGTTACACAGCCCAGCATTCCCTCAAATAGTACAGAAGGTGAATGCAGTTGTTCTAGTTAAAGGCATATGAAATCCCAACATTTTGTGATTCAGACAGAGCATACCATTAAAAAAAGGTTCCAGTTTACTTCTACTATCAAATGTGCTTCGTTAGTACCCATGGTATTCTGTGTTTTGAAGAGATACCTAGGTAGGTAGGTGTCTGGAGCACTATACATACATACCCACACATTATTTTTGCAAACGTTTTTGAGACAAAGAATAAACATGGAGGAATGAAGTTTCCATTCTAATGAACAGATGTGCAAATGCCTAAATATATTTGTAACAAATACCATTGTGGTGCAGCAAGACGCCATGCTCTACCTTCTTCTTCATGTCATAAATTTGAATGGATTCATCTTTGCTTCCAGTAGCCACAAATCTGTTATTTACAGCAACTACAGACAAAGAGGCAGTGTGGGCATGATTTGTAAAATCTGCTGTAGCCACCCAATGCTGCAGATAAAAGAAAAAACAAAGCACACATTAAAGCTTTCAAATCAATGTACTGCATAAAGACCTCTTCATGATTTTGCCCCCATTCTAGTCAGAATATCATATAAAAATAATAATAAAAAAAAAGTACCCAATTAGAATTGTTGATTTTTGCATTGGTAATGATATAATAGGAAGATCTGGTTAAACACATAAAGCATCGTAAGAAACGTATATCACAGGCTTTCCCACCAGGTATGCCAGTCACACGACCAAAAGACACGTAGCTAAAGTATAACTTGACAACTAGTTGTTTCAATATTGATGATGACTAATGTGGATTGATAGAGGCAAGTGAAAACATAAATGCTCTAATTTGTTAAGTCATGCAATTGTAGCACTATCAATGATGCAATTATGTGTGTTAAACCCCCACAAAAAGGTTAAATACCGTTAAAATACCCCTCAGGAGCCTCTGAGAACTGCTGAACGCATGCAATCTATTTAATTAGAATGGCCATCACAGTTCAATTTGTGCCATTAATTTAAAGTAATGGAAACTATAGCTAATCAAATGCCATATATGTAATATTTGCCATTAAAAAAAGTAGGTGTGTACCTTTTAAAAACAAAACAAAAACTATATCTGTGAACAGGGTTAATTCCGTGCCTATAGTATTGTTTCTATTACAATGTTATGCCGGCCTACTGGGATGAATTCTTTTTTTTATGACAATACCAATGAACATCCAATCACTGTGTGTGTCATATGAGACTCTTGAAGTCCAGCCTTTTGGAAGCCTATGTAGAGAGTGAGTAGGACTGCTCTCCATATCACAGCCCTACCCAAAGAGGAAATGAAGGGGGCGAAGGAACAGAAGATGCAAAGTTGGATAATCTTTTATTATAAAATATTACATATATATATATATATATATACACACATATATATATATACACACATATATATATATATATATATATATATATACACATACATACACACATATATATACATATATACATACACACACACACACACATATACATACACACATACAATTATTATTTTAAATAATTATGTGGTTTTGCTTGTACACTATCATATTTTTCATTGCAAAATGTCTGAAATTTACCATCACTTTAATACAATGTTGAGCAATTTTCAAACGGAACATTTAACACTGTAAATGACCTCAAACTTCAATGCTGCCATCAATTAACTTTTTTTTTTAATTTCTGTGTTGAGATTTTTTTTTTGTGAAAATTTGAAGATGAAATTAAATGTTTAATTAGGCAGTTACACAGTATTATAATAGAATACAGCAGTTGAAAATTACATTACAATTTAGCTGCAGATAAAAATAATTTTAATTTTTTAAATGTCTCTTTAATACATTTTTTCATTTACCCTTGGTCTAAGATCATATAATTATAAAGTAAAACTGTAGTAATAAAAAGGGTGCATTACTCACAAGTATGTCTAACATTCAGAAGTCACCGCTGCAAAACGCAAGCTCGCAGGTTAAAAAAAAAAAATCCCTGAGAGCCAATGTGCTGGCTCTCAGTGCTGTTCCATATTCTCCAAACAGTGCTCACTCCGATTGCAATGTGTTAAGGAAAACTTACGCAGTGCAGCCAGAGCACAGTGCTGTTTGAAAAGAGCAGCGCTGCAAAGTGAAAGCGCCAACAGTTCCTGCATGTGTCCCGTTCTTTCTGCACACATGCTGCATTTTCTGCAATGACATCTCAGATCACAGCGTGTTCCACCTTGTACAAATTTCATTGTTCAAAAAAAATGTGATAGATTTTATATATAATGAAAGAAAAACAGCAATATGCAAATAGTCTAAAAATGCAGCTTATTAACCTGTAATATTACTTATGTGACAAGTAATTATAGCAGTGTGGTGAATAAACAATGCCTGTCCCAATATAAAGTTCCAAATTGGCAATAAACATTAAAATAAATGTAATATTTGTAATCACCCTTGTGTTTTCTTATACACCTGGGTTCTCTCTTAAAGGGACATGAAAACAATATTTTTTATTTTGCTAATCAGATAAAGCATACAATTTTAAAAACAACTTTCCAATTTACTTCTATGATAAAATTTGCTTCATTCTCTTGGTGTTCTTTGTTGAAGGAGTATTAATGTACTACCAGGAGCTAGCTGAACATATTAGTTGAGTCAATGACAAGAGGCATATATGTGCAGCCACCAATTACCAGTCTAGTTCTTAAAAGCAATTTAAAATTGCATGCTTTATCGCAATCACAAAATAAAAAAAGAAAGATGAGTTACATGTCCCTTTAACTTTAGGACATTCATCTGCAAAGCTATATCTTTAGAAGCACTTAGTTTCCTTAATTCACTAGGGATGTGCATTCGGACGTTTCAATTTAAAACAAATGCCGAATATGGCCGACACCATTCAGCTCTTTTCGGAAACTGATTTCTTCCTCTGAAAATGCAACAGTCTAAAATCTTTGCAAATCCATATATTAGTGTGTTGCACTTTCACAAGAAGAAATCTGTCCCTGAAAAAAGCCGATTGCTGCATCAGTTTAAAAAAAAAAAAAAAAAAAAAATATAATATGAATGCACATCCCTATAAATTGTTAATTTAAAAAGTTAAGTATTCCTTTTGTACCTCGAAGGCAAGCATCATATATAAGTAGCAACTGACTGGTGCATATACAGCATACACCTGTTCCAAATAGGATTGCCAGGTGTACTGTATTGAACCCGGACAGTCAAGTAAAATGTATACAAAATATTTAAAATGTCTATTTTAACCCCCTCACGCCGTTAGAATGTTCCATGTCGTCCTAACAGCCTCAACGATCGCGTGATTTCATTTTTACAAATAGTATTTACATTGGATCTGTTTCGATGTGGATACTATTATTCTGTCACAAAGGGGTCAAACACCTTTGAAGAGCATCTACATTTTTAAATGATGCCAGGGACCAAATCATATAAAATGTGTTGCCAGAAAGTATAGGCACAGCACATGCACCTCAATAACAAGCATGCTCTGTGTTACTTCTTTCTGGAGGTGTCCATGTTTGTAAATGATTGATGTTTAAAGAGTGTAATGTGTGGAAAGGCTGAAATAAAGTGATCAGAGAAATACAGCGGGTAACCAGTCAACATTGTAGATTTGCAAAATTAACAAATGCATGATAAGAAGACAATGCAATAGCACTTAGTCTGAACTTCAGATGAGTGGTAGATTTTTGTTAAATAAATTGCAAAGTTATGTCTATTTCCACTTCCCCTGTATCATGTGACAGCCATTTGCCAATCACAAATGCATATACGTATATGATGTGAATTCTTGCACATGCTTAGTAGGAGCTGGTGACTCAAAAAGTGTAAATATAAAAAGACTGTGCACATTTTGTTAATGGAAGTAAATTGGAAAGTTGTTTAAAATTGCATGCTCTATCTGAATCATGACGTTTAATTTTGACTTGAGTGTCCCTTTAAGGGGAATAAAAAATGGTCTATGTATTACTAGCACGAAATGTTAATTCATCAATCTCACAGCGATAAAAGTTTAAATAAACAAAGACATTGATTTATGTATTACTGGTACACCCCAAGGCAGAACATGCTGTGATCTGAGATGTAATTGCAGAATGTGTGCAGAAAGAACGAGACACAAACATGAACTCTTAGCACTATCGCTTTGCTGAGCTGCTCCACATCAGTTTTCTTCAAATAGGGCTTTACTCTGGCTGCACTGTGCAAGTTTACCTTAACCTGTGCTCCAATATGGCAGCCTCCAGATGGTGGAGCTTCACCATCAGACAACATTTTAGGGGTTAAAATAGCAGCACAACTTTAAAGAGAGTAGCCGGAACAGGAGGGAAATCAAAAGCATAGTAAGTAACCACCATTCCAGGGTAGCTGTGCCCAACAATTTGATGTCCCTTTAAATCAACACATTGCAGTTGAGCTGGTGTTTTAGTGTAACTGCCTAACTTAAAGTGAATGTAAATTTTGATGCTAAAGAGCCCGGTTTTTAAAAATTCGATTAAAAACAGGGTCACTTTAATTCATCAAAATTTACATTTCACTTGTGGAAAAAAAACACATTACCTTTTAAACTTGACAGCCGCTCCAGCTTCCCCTGGTCGCCGCAAAGCCATTTTCTGACGTCAGAAATGATGGATCGGTCATCCTCCAATCACGGCTTCCCCCACCTCCCCCGGTGTCTGATTCGAAGCTGTGATTGAAGGAAGCCGGATTCCTCATTTTAGACCCAGGAAGAGGCTTTGCGACGGGAGGAGGAAGCTGGAGAGGCTGTCAAGATTAAAAGGTACGTTTTTTTCACATCGCGAGTGAAATGTAAATTTTGATGACTTAAAGTGCCCCTGTTTTTATTAAAAATTTTAAAAACTGGGCAATTTGGCATCATTTACATTCTCTTTAATTTTACATTTTATTTCAAAATTACAATTTTTTTTTTTACTAAAACTAAAAATCTCATTGAGTAAAATCACTACTTTGAATTACTTTTTAATTGTAAAAATGGATGGTGCCTACATTTGAGTTTTGAGGAGGGCTATTTTGTAACCGTACTTCTTTGGTCACTTGCTGGTCATCTAGCAATTTTATGGATGGACAACCGGCAACCCTACCTTCAAATCAGTAGAGGACACACACAAAAGAGGGCTCTGGTGAAAAAAAAATGTTTGGGCCCCCCAAAGGTAACTCAGTAGTAAGCAATAGTAATAATATACCTGCTGCTCTATATAAAGATTTTGAGGATAGATAGAAAGATAACTGCACTAATAAAAGGTTCCCCTGCATTAGGATTGTACACACGTTCTGCATACACCCATGTATAGACTGGCGGCTAGAAACGCTAGGATTTACTATCACTTACTTAAAGGGACAGTGCATGTCTTTCAAAATAACTGAAATACGGGGCCAGTCTGCAGAGGCTTAGAAACAAGCTAATCACAGAGATAAAAAGTGTATTAATATAACTGTGTTGGCACAACTGGGGAATGGGTAATACAGGGATTGTATATCTTTCAAACAATACAAATTCTGGAGTAGACTGTCCCTTTAAGCAGTAAGAGGACTTCAATTTATCTCATAATGTGTTGCAGCATGGGACTGAATAAACCAGAGTATTTTTGTATTTCTTATGAGTGACAGAGAGCATTATAACATTACACAAGTTCACATTCTCACTAGCTATGATCTGTGGCATCTTTTCTACTTAAAAAAGCAAGTTCAACCAACACTGTCTGTAGCGATTTAACCCATTTGTTGCCAGAAAGACATGCAAATAATTAAAACCTAATCGCACAGTATTACCATAAAACAAAAAGTACAAGAAGCAGGACTGGCATAACCCGGTACTAATAATACAACGTACGCATTTGCTTGGCTTACCTCCCCATCTCGCTGTACCCGATAACCAAAAAGAATTTGTTCATAACACCCAGCTACTAACTCCATATGATCATCCATGTTGCTCTGTAAAAACACATGTGCATCCAAAAATGAAACGCAACTTCCGCCCGGGTCCTTGCAGTTTTAATTTGACGACCTAACAGATGCCTTTCCTAAATAGTAAAATCTGCCTTTCTCCGCGATAAACAGAGCTTTAGTTCCATCGCATTTGTTTTATATGATTATAGTGAGCTACGGATCGAACACGGTGTGTTATTATCATGTTGCCGTAAATGTACAATAGCTCCTAAATCTATCAGGCAACATATAGAGCACCCATATATGATCGAAAAAAAACCTGCGCTTGTGTTACGTCACTAACATGAGCCTTCTGAAATTGAAGTTAGTGACCTGAGGGTAAATTTTCATTGAAAATCAGTTTGATAGAAAAACATTACTGCTATCATTGCAGTGCTAGGTTTTAAGTTTAACAACACAAACCTAGAAATTTACTTTTATTACATTGTTGGTTTTTCAGTTTAATTTCTCTGTACTTTCACCAATCTTGGTATACTATGTTTGTAATATTATGATGGTTATTTGATGACGATCATTTCAATTAAAGGGACAGTAAAGTCAAAAATAAATTTGCATTCTTCAAATAGAAAATGCAATTTTAAATCATTGAATTTAAAAGTCTTGGTTGAACCCTTGTAACATTATGGAAAGTTACTTATAAACCTGACCATGTTAAGATGACTATTACCTAAATATTCTTTCACTTCTTGGTTGATATTATTTCTGTATTATTTCATAGCATTAAAACCAGCATATATTTATTTCTATTTGGCTTCTTTTTTTTTTTAAATCTTTATTTATCCGTCAATAAACATATCACAAAAAAAGAAAAGAAAACATGGTTTCTAGTGGGTAGGGTTGCCAGGTGTCTGCGGCAAAAATACCGGACAGATAAACTGGGGGGGTAAAAAAAAAGAAGTGTGTATTTTTATATATATATATATATATATATATATATATATATATATATATATATATATATATATATATATATATGTGTGTATGTATATATATATATATATATATATATATATATATATATATATATATATATATATATATATATATATATATATATATACAGTGGGGCAAAAAAGTATTTAGTCAGCCACCAATTGTGCAAGTTCTCCCACTTAAGAAGATGAGAGAGGCCTGTAATTTTCATCATAGGTAATACCTCAACTATGAGAGATAAAATGTGGAAACAAATCCAGACAATCACATTGTCTGATTTGGAAATAATTTATTTGCAAATTATGGTGGAAAATAAGGATTTGGTCAATATCAAAAGTTCATCTCAATACTTTGTTATATATCCTTTGTTGGCAATGACAGAGGTCAAATGTTTTCTGTAAGTCTTCACAAGGTTGTCACACACTGTTGCTGGTATGTTGGCCCATTCCTGCATGCAGATCTCCTCTAGAGCAGTGATGTTTTGGGGCTGTCGCTGGGCAACACAGACTTTCAACTCCCTCAAAAGGTTTTCTATGGGGTTGAGATCTGGAGACTGGCTAGGCCACTCCAGGACCTTGAAATGCTTCTTACGAAGCCACTCCTTCGTTGCCCGGGCGGTGTGTTTGGGATCATTGTCATGCTGAAAGACCCAGCCACGTTTCATCTTCAATGCCCTTGCTGATGGAAGGAGGTTTGCACTCAAAATCTCATGATACATGGCCCCATTCATTCTTTCATGTACACAGATCAGTCGTCCGGTTCCCTTTGCAGAGAAACAACCCCAAAGCATGATGTTGCCACCTCCATGCTCCACAGTAGGTATGGTGTTCTTTGGTTGCAACTCAGTATTCTCTCTCCTCCAAACACGACGAGTTGTGTTTCTACCAAACAGTTCTACTTTGGTTTCATCTGACCATATGACATTCTCCCAATCCACTTCTGGATCATCCAAATGCTCTCTAGCATACTTCAGACGGGCCCAGACATGTACTGGCTTAAGCAGAGGGACACGTCTGGCACTGCAGGATCTGAGTCCCTGGCGGCGTAGTGTGTTACTGATGGTAGCCTTTGTTACGTTGGTTCCAGCTCTCTGCAGGTCATTCACTAGGTCCCTCCGTGTGGTTCTGGGATGTTTGCTCACCATTCTTGTGATCATTTTGACCCCACAGGGTGAGATCTTGCGTGGAGCCCCAGATCGAGGGAGATTATCAGTGGTCTTGTATGTCTTCAATTTTCTAATTATTGCTCCCACAGTTGATTTCTTCACATCAAGCTGCTTGCCTATTGCAGATTCAGTCTTCCCAGCCTGGTGTAGGTCTACAATTTTGTTTCTGATGTCCTTCGACAGCTCTTTGGTCTTCACCATAGTAGAGTTTGGAGTGTGACTGAGGTTGTGGACAAGTGTCTTTTATACTGATAACAAGTTCAAACAGGTGCCATTAATACAGGTAATGAGTGGAGGACAGAGGAGCCTCTTAAAGAAGAAGATACAGGTCTGTGAGAGCCAGAAATCTTGCTTGTTTGTAGGTGACCAAATACTTATTTTCCACCATAATATGCAAATAAATTCTTTCCAAATAAGACAATGTGATTGTCTGGATTTGTTTCCACATTTTGTCTCTCTTAGTTGAGGTATACCTATGATGAAAATTACAGGCTTCTCTCATCTTCTTAAGTGGGAGAACTTGCACAATTGGTGGCTGAGTAAATACTTTTTTGCCTCACTGTATATATATATATATATATATATATATATATATATATACACACACATATGTATGTATATATATATATATATATATATATATATATATACAGTCCAGACAGGACAGCACAATCTTACCCCATCCGTTTAGAACTGCCAAGGTGCACTGCAATGAAGTGTATAGAATGTCCCAAGAAGAAGCAGGCACTCACTGGACTTTATACAATATCCTTTTATTCCCAGTATTAAACAAACATAACGTTTCGGCACCTTACATGTGCCTTTGTCAAATGTCACCAAGCAAAATGTAACCTAGCACCTAAACCACCTAATACAAATTAAAACTGGCATTCCCAGGGCCGTCTTTAATATTGATTGGACCCTGGGCAAAAATTTTCTTGGGCCCCCCCCACCCCATGCAATTTTGCTCTCCACCCCAACATCCCAAAAAACAACTAAATCAATTTTTTTTTTATTATTAGCCCAGCGGTGGATCATCCACTGCTGGGCTAATCATTTAAAAAAAAAAAAATGCAATATGTGAAACTGGACCTAAGCAGTACTAATAAGTAAATAAATATATAAATTCCTCCACTGTGGATTCATTTAATATTCTTTTGAATGTGATTCTGGTGTGAGGTTAGCTGGTTAAAGAGATTTAGGGCAGCCAACAGGAGCAAAGCAAGGTAAAGGAGGAAGCATGGAAGTGCAGACAAATATAAGTTTACTGACTGGAACAGCAGAACTACTATGGGAAGCTGTAAAATCTGAGACAGAGAGAAAATAAAAACTATAAAAATAAACCTTACATTAATGTGTGAAGTATCAGCATGACACTATACATCAGCCACAGCAGCACATGTCACTTCTTTGCTAGGAACAAGTTCCCTCTCACCCTGAACTAGACAATGCTGCATGGGGAGGGGCGTGTGTGCACTCACTTATTCTTCCCACTGACACCTTTCTACAAAGCACTATTCCCCTAACAAACTTCAGTTAGTTGATCTTAGGGCCACAGCAGAAAGAGCAGGGCTAAGGGGACCAGTAGACTGGATGCTGTCTGTCCAAGGCTGCATGGATACAGTGTGAGATGAGTCACACAGCCTCAAGACTGAAGAGAGCAGTGTATGCAGCTGCACAGATGCTCAAATCCTCATGTGCCTGCCGCTCCAGCTTTCTGCTGCATGCCCCCACAGTCAGCCCTACCCAGAAACAATCCCCACCACCAGAGCAGTTACCTGGTAACAGTGGTAACCCCAGTAGGACCTTTTCTGATGCAGTGGGAAATGGCTGGATGCCGAGTTAGGGCTTTGCATTCAGTGCTGCACAGTGCACATCTAAAACAGCACATGGCACTAGCTTGGCATGTCACATGACACCGGCACGGTCTGGCACAGTTATATATAAGCAGAGTACTTTTGACTGTGACAGTATTAGGACTGAATGTGTGTGTTCCCCATGTCACATCAGCAGTCTGGTATGAACAATAAAAAAAAAAAATTTTTTTTTTTTTTTTTTTTTTTAGGACTCTTGGGCCCCTCAACAGAGACTGGGCCCAGGGCAGCTGCCCCTTTTGCCCTATGTTAAAGACGGTCCTGGGCATTCCTTATATACAGTAAATAACAAACAAATTTACCGCCAAACCTTCAGAAGCGCGTTCAGAGTGGCCTGTGACATCCACGTCACGGCGTAATCAGTGCCGTCTCTATAGCAACCGACCAACAAAGAACACAGAAGGATGTGGTAATCTGATTCATGTCATGTCCGCCATCACTGTTGCGCATGCGCAACCAGACCCTTACTTGCAGGGGAACTAAATGGTAGCTACCGCCATATACAAACAGCGCACAGTGTGAGCGTTATGTTTGTTTAATACTGGGAATAAAAGGATATTGTATAAAGTCCAGTGAGTGCCTGCTTCTTCTTGGGACATTATATATATATATATATATATATATATATATATATATATATATATACATACATATATACACATACAGGGAGTGCAGAATTATTAGGCAAATTAGTATTTTGACCACATCATCCTCTTTATGCATGTTGTCTTACTCCAAGCTGTATAGGCTCGAAAGCCTACTACCAATTAAGCATATTAGGTGATGTGCATCTCTGTAATGAGAAGGGGTGTGGTCTAATGACATCAACACCCTATATCAGGTGTGCATAATTATTCGGCAACTTCCTTTCCTTTGGCAAAATGGGTCAAAAGAAGGACTTGACAGGCTCAGAAAAGTCAAAAATAGTGAGATATCTTGCAGAGGGATGCAGCACTCTTAAAATTGCAAAGCTTCTGAAGCGTGATCATCGAACAATCAAGCGTTTCATTCAAAATAGTCAACAGGGTCGCAAGAAGCGTGTGGAAAAACCAAGCCGCAAAATAACTGCCCATGAACTGAGAAAAGTCAAGCATGCAGCTGCCAAGATGCCACTTGCCACCAGTTTGGCCATATTTCAGAGCTGCAACATCACTGGAGTGCCCAAAAGCACAAGGTGTGCAATACTCAGAGACATGGCCAAGGTAAGAAAGGCTGAAAGACGACCACCACTGAACAAGACACACAAGCTGAAACGTCAAGACTGGGCCAAGAAATATCTCAAGACTGATTTTTCTAAGGTTTTATGGACTGATGAAATTAGAGTGAGTCTTGATGGGCCAGATGGATGGGCCCGTGGCTGGATTGGTAAAGGGCAGAGAGCTCCAGTCTGACTCAGACGCCAGCAAGGTGGAGGTGGAGTACTGGTTTGGGCTGGTATCATCAAAGATGAGCTTGTGGGGCCTTTTCGGGTTGAGGATGGAGTCAAGCTCAACTCCCAGTCCTACTGCCAGTTTCTGGAAGACACCTTCTTCAAGCAGTGGTACAGGAAGAAGTCTGCATCCTTCAAGAAAAACATGATTTTCATGCAGGACAATGCTCCATCACACGCGTCCAAGTACTCCACAGCGTGGCTGGCAAGAAAGGGTATAAAAGAAGAAAATCTAATGACATGGCCTCCTTGTTCACCTGATCTGAACCCCATTGAGAACCTGTGGTCCATCATCAAATGTGAGATTTACAAGGAGGGAAAACAGTACACCTCTCTGAACAGTGTCTGGGAGGCTGTGGTTGCTGCTGCACGCAATGTTGATGGTGAACAGATCAAAACACTGACAGAATCCATGGATGGCAGGCTTTTGAGTGTCCTTGCAAAGAAAGGTGGCTATATTGGTCACTGATTTGTTTTTGTTTTGTTTTTGAATGTCAGAAATGTATATTTGTGAATGTTGAGATGTTATATTGGTTTCACTGGTAAAAGTAATAATTGAAATGGGTATATATTAGTTTTTTGTTAAGTTGCCTAATAATTATGCACAGTAATAGTCACCTGCACGCACAGATATCCCCCTAAAATAGCTATAACTAAAAACAAACTAAAAACTACTTCCAAAACTATTCAGCTTTGATATTAATGAGTTTTTTGGGTTCATTGAGAACATGGTTGTTGTTCAATAATAAAATTAATCCTCAAAAATACAACTTGCCTAATAATTCTGCACTCCCTGTATGTATGTATATATATATATATATATATATATATATATATATATATATATATATATATATATGTATATATATATATATATATATATATACATATATATATATATACTGGGTGTATGTTAAGGAACATGTTAAGCACTCTTTCAAGACAAAACAGGTTATTTACAATTTTAATACACAAAAATATAATTGAAAAGTTATAAAATACACTTTTTAAGCCAGAGATGGGTGCACATTTGCTATATACTGCATATAAAATCATTTTTGGGGGCTAGTACATTTGTTTCATTTACATACAGCTGCACTAATATATATATTAGCCCCTCATATATATATATATATATATATATACACACATTTTCACTCTTGCTAAGTGCATACAGAATTTACCTCATGGTTAAGGGTTAACCTGGTTGGCTCCTACAATCTAGCAGGCTGTAAATCTCCCTTACTCCAGATTCAGACAGTCTGCATAACTTACTCCCAGTTCCTAGGTAGAGAGCACCCGCGCTGAACTACGGTATCACGTGACATAATGTCACTCAGATTCAGCAGGGTCATAAAGAGCGGCTGCTTTGCTGAGCTATTCATCTTTTTAAGTGGTTGCAATGTCACTCGTGAGGAGCGCTCCAGTAATCAGCTTTACTCTCTCCCCAGTGCCTCACTGCAACTGCTCTGTAAGGGCAAAAAAGTTTTCTTTGTCAGGCAAGTTAGCCTTGTGCGGTATTCTTTAAAAGATATTAACGGACAGCTAATGAAAATACCGGACTGTCCGGTTAAATACCGGACGCCTGGCAACCCTACTAGTGGGTATTACAAAAAGCAAGAAGAGAGAAACATTAGACAGTGTAACAGTAATAAGATACCAAATCAAGACTCATTTGCCATAACTTCACAGTCAGTACACTTTGTAAGACACATATCAGTTGGCTTAAACAAATAAACATTCTTACTGCCTGTCTACAATACCGAAAATTATATTATATTTGCAATTGTTAATAAATAGCCGACAGATAATATCCCTATCTTTGTATATTGACATTTTCAAATTGTATTAAGAAAACCATACATACAAACAAGAAAAGAGGAGACACAAAAAAAACACTCACCCCTCCATCCAATAAGCAAGGAGGAAACCACTCTGTATTGCTATGTGGAATGCTTTAGCCTTTTGTAATGGGCGTATAATTTGATTTTTTACTGGATAAGGAAGTGACAGAATTACTTGTAGCTATTTCTTAAAATAACTAGTAAATTTTAAGGGATTGACAACACCGACCTCAGATTGCTCTATAATTAACTGTGTATACATTGTCTGGACAAATACTTCTATGCTAGGGGACTTGTGCGACTTCCAATGCTGTAATATTAAATTCCTTGCTATCAGTATAATGGTATAAATGAGTTGGCGTTGTTCTAAAATAGTCTGATTTATGGGGAGAAGAAGAAAAAAAATACTTTGGGGAAGAAGCTGTAATTTTTGTGATGTGACTTTGTTAAGTAGTAGTTGACAAGGCAAACACAGCCCCATTGGAGCCATCAGACAAGGTGCCATAGTGCATCACAGTCCTTGGAGGGAGTTGACAAGGCAAACAAAGGCCAACACAGCCCCATTGGAGCCATCTGACAAGGTGCCATAGTGCATCACAGTCCTTGGAGGGAGTTGACAAGGCAAACAAAGGCCAACACAGCCCCATTGGAGCCATCTGACAAGGTGCCATAGTGCATCACAGTCCTTGGAGGGAGTTGACAAGGCAAACACAGCCCCATTGGAGCCATCTGACAAGGTGCCATAGTGCATCACAGTCCTTGGAGGGAGTTGACTAGGCAAACAAAGGCCAATACAGCCCCATTGGAGCCATCTGACAAGGTGCCATAGTGCATCACAGTCCTTGGAGGGAGTTGACAAGGCAAACACAGCCCCATTGGAGCCATCTGACAAGGTGCCATAGTGCATCACAGTCCTTGGAGGGAGTTGACAAGGGCAAACACAGCCCTATTGGAGCTATCTGACAAGGTGCCATAGTGCATTACAGTCCTTGGAGGAAGTTGATAAGGATAAAGGCCAACACAGCTCTTAGTATAAATCTGACAAGGTGAAATAGTGCAACAGACACAACAACAAACTGAAAACTGGCCAAATGGCAACAATAAACGGAAAAAAACAAAATAACATGTGGATGGAAGAATCATATCTGCACCCTCGGACCATCTCCGGATCCTCCACTTATGGGGCATCAGCATCACCCTCATCGTCCTGTGCATTTCCAGCTGCGGCTTCATGCCTTGTGCGTTCTAGAAGCAAGCTAAGAAGCCGCAGCTGGATACGCATGGTGTCATGCATCCTTCCCAGCAACTGAGTGTTACTCAGCATGGTCTGCTCTATGCGTGCTAGAGCCTCTAGCATTAACCATGCTGAGTCACAACCTAAAAAAAATAAATAATAATATTAATTACAGAACATAATAAAAAGAGAGCAAAGAGACATTGTAATAATTAAATTAAAAATCAGTATAATTATATATGCTATATAGAAGATTTACACATTAAATATGTTCTTCAGAGATAAACCATTAAGATATTAAGACAAATCAAAACACTATCAATCGTGACAAATATATTTATTTGGTTTATAACACACTGTGAAAAGGGCAGTGATACCAAATCCGAAATATTGGCATATATACATAATAGATATCCAACATCTAGGCAATATCATTTAGATATTAGAAAATGTGGATGTTCATTTACCAAACTGAAGATCAGAAACATTTACATTAATCAAATAAAGAAGATGTTTATCAAAAACATTTTCAAATCAAATTCAATTTATGTATAATTAGATCAGTATAATGTCCCTTTAAGAAAGTATGTTATAATGTGGATTTGTGCAAGGAATGTGTATGGTGTTTAGCTATATGTCAGACCTATTAAGCTCACAAAGCTACCCCAATTCTGATATTCTCCCAATATCAGAGATTTAATTCGAGTTTTGTGTGGGGGTGGGGAGCGCTAAACAATATAGCTGTGAGTAGGACGGTGTTTGGTGATAATTTATTATATTATCTATTTGTGTTGCAATGTTGTGCCTATAATATTCTTTTTTGTCTTTATTAAAATGTTATAATTAACAACTGATGTCGGTAACTAATCAGTTTCTTTTAAACTTGAAAACCTTCTGTGCATTCGTGATATTATTATTTAATACCTTTCTGTACTATACAAATGTTTATACAACTGCTTATTAAGTTGTGATAGTGAACTTGTATTGGTGACTAATATATTCTTACTTTTAAAATTTGCTAAACGTCTGTAATCAGCTCTGTGCTATACACATCTAAGATCAACTTTCCCTTTATCGAATGATAAACAGATATTATAAATTAACACTCCTTGATGTTGGACAATGGGATATATTATCCGTGTATTGATAGAAATGACGCTAAACGTATATATACTTAAAATAGTTTACTTGCATCCATATATATATATATATATATATATATAACAAAAATGACTTAAAATGACATAAAATAAAATAAAATGAAAAATAATAAATTCTGTTATTTAAAATTCTTACACAGATCAAGAGTAGTTTTAGATAACCACCACTGCTTTTAACCTTGTGTGTTAATATCTGTGTCTGACAATTGCTTGTATCCTATGATTCAAAACATTCATATAAAAAACCTATATACAATCTTGTATGATCCCATGTGTGAAAAGACTGTTTCAAGTTCTAATATTGTATCGAAATCCAGAACAAACTTTTTCATATATGCATATATTGATCCTTGAAATTATGTATACAGTTCGTATAATTTGTTACAAAAGTTGTGGCTGCAACTGTATTCCTTGAATTTCGGTATCACCGAATGATGATAGTATTGAGCAACGGTTATGTTGCACTACCCCTAACTGGACCTCCGATTGTTCTTACCTCATTGTGTTACAGGGGTCCTGGGAAGCTGCTCATTACTGGTTTTACCTTATTAAGGGAGGATCAGCGTCTCTCCGTTTGAGAAAAAAGTTCCCGGCGGCTTACTTCCTATCCCTGACATCGTCCGTTCCACGTGACTTGTTTGAGGCCAATCGGGTAACCGGATCGTGGGGGGAGTGTGCCTCTTTGAAATCTTGGTTCTTTGGTTCTCTGGAGCCGTTGTAATCCACACTGGATAGTCTGTCTACGCGTTTCAGCGCTCTCATGCGCCTTTATCAAGACTTGTATAGTTAGTGTGCCGAAATACACACTAACTATACAAGTCTTGATAAAGGCACATGAGAGCGCTGAAACGCGTAGACAGACTATCCAGTGTGGATTACAAAGGCTCCAGAGAACCAAAGAACCAAGATTTCAAAGTTATGAATTACATCATTTTGATGAAGCATGCAAATGAAATAAGATTTGTAATTATCGATGAATAATAATTACATTTTAGTGTCTGTATTTTGAAAATATTCATAAAAGCTGAGTACATGGAACATTTAAGAGTTCTCATGTGTGTATTACTTGATGATTGTTGTCTAAATTTATGCTATATAGAAACATGTGCTAGCCATGTTCTGAAGCACAAAGGTGTAGACTAAGAAGATATGAGATCTTAATCTTAAAATAATAAGATATATTCTAAAATATGTCATCATGGTGCTGTTAGAATATGCTTGGATATATAAAGGTTGTCCAAGAGTGAAATATGTGATTTATATATCAATATTGTTTAATCAAAACAGTGTAAGGATTACTTAAGATATTTAGTATTACTATTCAAAAATACATTTTCTTTATTTGACAATGTCACTGTTAATGAATTTTCGAGTCCATATGTTGATGTAATGAATAGTATAGAGCATGCAATTCCAATCAAATATATAATTTCATGCTATCATCAAGAATATTTAATTATCCTTCTCTCATCAAGGGACATGAAACTCCAAATGTGTAATTGTATTAATCTTCATGATTCCAATCCAGCCTGTGATTTAAAAAATGCTTTAAAATATACTTAGTTCAGCTAATTTGCATCATTGTCTTTGAATCTTTTTTTAAAGGAGCAATTATGCACTACTGGGAGTTATCTGAAGACATCTGTTGAACCAATAAAAATAGGCAATTTTGTGCATCAACCAATCAGCAGGTTACTCACAGTAATGCATTTCTTCTCCTGAGCCTACCTAGATATACTTCTCAACTAAGGATACCAGTAGACTGAAGCAATTTAGATAATAGAATTGAATTTGAAAGTTGTTTAAAATCACATGTTGTGTCTAAATCATAAAATAAATATGTTGTGTTTCATGTCCCTTTAATGATAATAAGAAAATATCAAAGCATATGAGCTGTATATTTAGCTAATCTGCACATATGTAAAAATTTGTTAGTGTGGTCTAAATGTATCCAAAAACTGTCAAGCACTACCCAGGGGCAGAATACAAAATGTCCATGACCCTAAGATTACATTAAAGGGACACTAAACCAAATATTTGCTTTCATGATTCAGAAAGAGCATGCAATGTTTTAAACATTTATAATTTAATCCTATTTTCAATTTATCTTTGTTCGCTTGCTTATTGGAGGCTTACATTTAAACAACAATAAGCAAGCATAACCCAGGTTAAAAAAGAAAAAGGGCTGGCTCCTATGCATCACATTCCTGCTTTTTAAAGAAAGATAGCAATAGAACAAAGAAAAATGATGATAGGAAAGTTACTTAGAATTGCATGCTCTATATGAATCATGAAAGAAAGAAATTGGGTTTAATGTCCCTTTAAAATGAAGATATCAAGAATCAAAGTAATATATTGAAATACTCATAAATTGAGATTTTTATTATAATGGTATCCAAACTCTGATATGTGATTCTTATTTTAAAATAAAAAAAAAATAGATTTAGAGTATCCATATTAATATAGATCAATGTGATTGGATTATGTAATGTTATGTCAAAGTTTGTAAGACATAGGTAAATAAAAATGAGACATACTACACTGTGACGAACACGGGCTCGAGGTTCCAGCACCAACATCCAGATCTGTAAAAAGATTCAATCAGGATTGGATATCATTAATACAAATCAGGCCATGGACACGAACAATCAGATATTTTTCTTCTAATTAACAAAGTAAAATTCTATTTATATTCACATGAGTTCATTGTTTTCTAATGGCTAGATTATGAGTTTTGTGGTATGAGGGGTGCGGTGCTAACTTGCACGTTATTGTCACCGCTCACTTTCCTACAGCGCTGGTATTACAGGTTTTCATAAACCCGGCGTTATCAGGCAAGAAGTGAGCGTAGAGCAAAATTGAGCTCCATACCATACTCCAATACCAGCGCTGCTGAAAGCTGCGGTGAGCTGGTTTTACGTGCTCGTGCACAATTTCCCCATAAACATCAATGGGGAGAGCCGGCTAAAAAAAGTCTAACACCTGCAAAAAAGCAGCGTAAAGCTCCATAACGCAGCCCCATTGATTCCTATGGGCAAACAAATTTTATGTTTACACCTAACACCCTAACATGAACCCCGAGTCTAAACACCCCTAATCTTACACTTATTAACCCCTAATCTGTTGCCCCCGACATCGACGACACCTACATTATACTTATTCACCCCTAATCTGCCACTCCAGACATCGCCGCCACTATAATAAACATATTAACCCCTAAACCGCTGTACTCCCGCCTCGCAAGCACTAGTTAAATATTATTAACCCCTAATCTGCCGCCCCTAACATCGCTGCCACCTACCTACATTTATTAACCCCTAATCTGCCGCCCCTAACGTTGCTGCCACTATACTAAAGTTATTAACCCCTAAACCTAAGTCTAACCCTAACACCGCCTAACTTAAATATAATTAAAATAAATCTAAATAAAACTTACTATCATTACCTAAATAATTCCTATTTAAAGGGACAGTCTAGGCCAAAATAAACTTTTATGATTCAGATAGAGCATGTAATTTTAAACAATTTTCCAATTTACTTTTATCACCAATTTTGCTTTGTTCTCTTGGTATTCTTAGTTGAAAGCTTAACTTAGGAGGTTCCTATGCTATTTTCTTAGACCTTGAAGGCCACCTCTTTTGAGAATGCATTTTAACAGTTTTTCACCACTAGAGGGTGTTAGTTCGCGTATGTCATATAGATAACACTGTGCTCGTGCACGTGAAGTTATCTGGGAGCAGGCACTGATTGGCTAACTGCAAGTCTGAGACAACAAAAAGTATCGGTGCACATCCAACCACTTAAGTCCACTTTTTCATGGCATATTTGTATATGCTTCTGTCAGTCAAATATACTTACATAGCTTCTAATAAGATTGGGATCAACATCTCACAATAATATTGGCTTATATTTGAGCTGCAAAAACAAATATACTTCTATCTACTAAATATACTTACATAGTTCAAATAAGATTGGGATTAACATCTCGCAATAATATTGACTTATATTTATGCTGCAAAAAATTTTGCTTGCTAAAAATGCCTTTAAATTTAAATAAAAACTTCTGTCTGCTAAATATACTTACATAGTTCAAATAAGATTGGGATAAACATCTCACAATAATATTGACTTCTATTTATGCTGCAAAAAATTGCCTGTTTAAATTTAAATAAAATAGAG
The DNA here is from genome assembly GCF_027579735.1 of Bombina bombina. Taxonomy (NCBI): domain Eukaryota; kingdom Metazoa; phylum Chordata; class Amphibia; order Anura; family Bombinatoridae; genus Bombina; species Bombina bombina. Next base: position 711,515,682 of record NC_069503.1, on the reverse strand, counting down.
ATCTTAGTCACACAATATGATCATATTCTGCTAAGCCAGTCACCACTTACAAGGTGTCCCCATATTAGACTGGTCCTAACTGACCAGTTTCCACACTGCAGCAAGTCATGTCTACACAGTGAGGCCTAGTTATCAAGCCGTCAACCTCAAATACGCTGGAATTCCGCAGCGTATTTGTGGCGAGGCTGATTCGCCTTAGTTATCAAAGGCTAGAGACCGGCAAAAGTAGAATTTTGTGACGTAAACTTCGATCCGCCGGACTCAGTCCGACACAGATCGATTCTTACGTCACTCCAGATGTTCCGCACACAAGTGCGGCACAATCTGACTACTTTTGCTAGTTATCAAAAAACTAGCAGGTACGCTCGGCACTTTTACGGCCCAGCGTACCTGGTTTTCAATCCGCCACCCTGGAGGCGGCGGATCCCATAGGAATCAATGGGAGTCTGACCATAGCGAAAGTACAAGTTCGCTGCTGACAGACATCCCATTGATTTCTATGGGAGATGTCTGCACCTAACACCCTAACATGTAGCCCAAGTCTAAACACCCCTAATCTGCCCCCCCTACATCGCTGAAACTAAATAAAGTGTTTACCCCCTAAACCGCCGCTCCCGGAGCCCACCACAAGCTACTCTATACATATTAACCCCTAAACCGCTGCTCCCGGAGCCCACCGCAACTATAATAAATGTATTAACCCCTAAACCGCCGCTCCCGGAGCCCACCGCAACTATAATATATGTATTAACCCCTAAACCACCGCTCCCTGACCCTGCCGCAACCTATATTAAATTTATTAACCCCTAATCTGCCCCCCCTATACCGTCGCCACCTATAATAAATTTATTAACCCCTATCCTGCCCCTCACTACACCGCCGCCACTGTAATAAATTTATTAACCCCTAAACCTAAGTCTAACACTAACCCTAACACCCCCCTAACTTAAATATTAATTAAATAAATCTAAATAATATTTCTATTATGAACTAAATGAATCATATTTAAAACTAAATACTTACCTTTAAAATAAACCCTAATACAGGGAGTGCAGAATTATTAGGCAAATGAGTATTTTGACCACATCATCCTCTTTATGCATGTTGTCTTACTCCAAGCTGTATAGGCTCGAAAGCCTACTACCAATTAAGCATATTAGGTGATGTGCATCTCTGTAATGAGAAGGGGTGTGGTCTAATGACATCAACACCCTATACCAGGTGTGCATAATTATTAGGCAACTTCCTTTCCTTTGGCAAAATGGGTCAAAAGAAGGACTTGACAGGCTCAGAAAAGTAAAAAATAGTGAGATATCTTGCAGAGGGATGCAGCACTCTTAAAATTGCAAAGCTTCTGAAGCGTGATCATCGAACAATCAAGCGTTTCATTCAAAATAGTCAACAGGGTCGCAAGAAGCGTGTGGAAAAACCAAGGCGCAAAATAACTGCCCATGAACTGAGAAAAGTCAAGCGTGCAGCTGCCAAGATGCCACTTGCCACCAGTTTGGCCATATTTCAGAGCTGCAACATCACTGGAGTGCCCAAAAGCACAAGGTGTGCAATACTCAGAGACATGGCCAAGGTAAGAAAGGCTGAAAGACGACCACCACTGAACAAGACACACAAGCTGAAACGTCAAGACTGGGCCAAGAAATATCTCAAGACTGATTTTTCTAAGGTTTTATGGACTGATGAAATGAGAGTGAGTCTTGATGGGCCAGATGGATGGGCCCGTGGCTGGATTGGTAAAGGGCAGAGAGCTCCAGTCCAACTCAGACGCCAGCAAGGTGGAGGTGGAGTACTGGTTTGGGCTGGTATCATCAAAGATGAGCTTGTGGGGCCTTTTTGGGTTGAGGATGGAGTCAAGCTCAACTCCCAGTCCTACTGCCAGTTTCTGGAAGACACCTTCTTCAAGCAGTGGTACAGGAAGAAGTCTGCATCCTTCAAGAAAAACATGATTTTCATGCAGGACAATGCTCCATCACACGCGTCCAAGTACTCCACAGCGTGGCTGGCAAGAAAGGGTATAAAAGAAGAAAATCTAATGACATGGCCTCCTTGTTCACCTGATCTGAACCCCATTGAGAACCTGTGGTCCATCATCAAATGTGAGATTTACAAGGAGGGAAAACAGTACACCTCTCTGAACAGTGTCTGGGAGGCTGTGGTTGCTGCTGCACGCAATGTTGATGGTGAACAGATCAAAACACTGACAGAATCCATGGATGGCAGGCTTTTGAGTGTCCTTGCAAAGAAAGGTAGCTATATTGGTCACTGATTTGTTTTTGTTTTGTTTTTAAATGTCAGAAATGTATATTTGTGAATGTTGAGATGTTATATTGGTTTCACTGGTAAAAATAAATAATTGAAATGGGTATATTTTTGTTTTTTGTTAAGTTGCCTAATAATTATGCACAGTAATAGTCACCTGCACACACAGATATCCCCCTAAAATAGCTAAAACTAAAAACAAACTAAAAACTACTTCCAAAAATATTCAGCTTTGATATTAATGAGTTTTTTGGGTTCATTGAGAACATGGTTGTTGTTCAATAATAAAATTAATCCTCAAAAATACAACTTGCCTAATAATTCTGCACTCCCTGTATAGCTACAATATAAATAATAATTATATTGTAGCTATCTTAGGATTTATATTTATTTTACAGGCATCTTTCAATTTATTTTAACTAGGTACAATAGCTATTAAATAGTTATTAACTATTTAATAGCTTACCTAGCTAAAATAAAGAGAAATTAACCTGTAAAATAAAAACTAACCTAAGTTACAATTACACCTAACACTACACTATACTTTAATAAATTATTCCTATTTAAAACTAAATACTTACCTGTAAAATAAACGCTAAGATAGCTACAATATAAATAATAATTATATTGTAGCTATCTTAGGATTTATATTTATTTTACAGGTAACTTTGTATTTATTTTAGCTAGTTAGAATAGTTATTAAATAGTTATTAACTATTTAATAACTACCTAGCTAAAAGAAATACAAAATCACCTGTAAAATAAATCCTAACCTAAGTTACAATTAAACCTAACACTACACTATCATTAAATAAATTAAATAAATTACCTACAAATAACTACAATTAAATACAATTACATAAACTAACTAAAGTACAAAAAATAAAAAAAGCTAAGTTATAAAAAATAAAAAAATAGGTTACAAACATTTTAAAAATATTACAACAATTTTAAGCTACTTACACCTAATCTAAGCCCCCTAATAAAATAACAAACCCCCCCAAAATAAAAAATGCCCTACCCTATTCTAAATTAAAAAAGTTCAAAGCTCTTTTACCTTACCAGCCCTTAAAAGGGCCATTTGTGGGGCATGCCCCAAAGAATTCAGCTCTTTTGCCTGTAAAAGAAAAATACAACCCCCCCCCACATTAAAACCCACCACCCACATACCCCTAATCTAACCCAAACCCCCTTAAAATAACCTAACACTAATCCCCTGAAGATCATCCTACCTTTAGTCGTCTTCACTCAGCCGAGCCACCGATGAAACTGAAGAGGAGACCCGGACCGGCAGAAGTGATCCTCCAAGTGGCGCTGAAGAAATCTTCCATCCAATGAAGTGATCCTCCAAGCGGCGCTGAAAAAGTCTTCCATCCGGGCGATGTCATCTTCCAAGAGGCGCTGAAGAAGTCTTCTATCCGGGCGTTGTCATCTTCCAAGCCGGGTCTTGAATCTTCATCCCACCGACGCGGAACATCCTTCTTTACCGACGGACTACCGACGAATGAAGGCTCCTTTAAGGGACGTCATCCAAGATGGCGTCCCTTCAATTCCGATTGGCTGATAGGATTCTATCAGCCAATCGGAATTAAGGTAGGAAAAATCTGATTGGCTGATTGAATCAGCCAATCAGATTCAAGTTTAATCCGATTGGCTGATCCAATCAGCCAATCAGATTGAGCTCGCATTCTATTGGCTGATCGAAACAGCCAATAGAATGCGAGCTCAATCTGATTGGCTGATTGGATCAGCCAATCGGATTGAACTTGAATCTGATTGGCTGATTCAATCAGCCAATCAGATTTTTCCTACCTTAATTCCGATTGGCTGATAGAATCCTATCAGCCAATTGGAATTGAAGGGACGCCATCTTGGATGACGTCCCTTAAAGGAGCCTTCATTCGTTGGTAGTCCGTCGGTAAAGAAGGATGTTCCGCGTCGGCGGGATGAAGATTCAAGACCCTGCTTGGAAGATGACATCGCCCAGATAGAAGACTTTTTCAGCGCCGCTTGGAGGATCACTTCATCGGATGGAAGATTTCTTCAGCGCCGCTTGGAGGATCACTTCTGCCGGTCCGGGTCTCCTCTTCAGTTCCATCGGTGGCTCGGCTGAGTGAAGAAGACTAAAGGTAGGATGATCTTCAGGGGATTAGTGTTAGGTTATTTTAAGGGGGGTTTGGGTTAGATTAGGGGTATGTGGGTGGTGGGTTTTAATGTTGGGGGGGTTGTATTTTTCTTTTACAGGCAAAAGAGCTGAATTCTTTGGGGCATGCCCCACAAATGGCCCTTTTAAGGGCTGGTGAGGTAAAAGAGCTTTGAACTTTTTTAATTTAGAATAGGGTAGGGCATTTTTTTATTTTGGGGGGGGTTTGTTATTTTATTAGGGGCTTAGATTAGGTGTAAGTAGCTTAAAATTGTTGTAATATTTTTAACATGTTTGTAACCTATTTTTTTTATTTTTTGTAACTTAGCTTTTTTTATTTTTTGTACTTTAGTTAGTTTATGTAATTGTATTTAATTGTAGTTATTTGTAGGTAATTTATTTAATTTATTTAATGATAGTGTAGTGTTAGGTTTAATTGTAACTTAGGTTAGGATTTATTTTACAGGTAATTTTGTATTTCTTTTAGCTAGGTAGTTATTAAATAGTTAATAACTATTTAATAACTATTCTAACTAGCTAAAATAAATACAAAGTTACCTGTAAAATAAAAATAAATCCTAAAATAGCTACAATATAATTATTATTTATATTGTAGCTATATTAGGGTTTATTTTAAAGGTAAGTATTTAGTTTTAAATAGGAATAATTTATTAAAGTATAGTGTAGTGTTAGGTGTAATTGTAACTTAGGTTAGTTTTTATTTTACAGGTAAATTTCTCTTTATTTTAGTTAGGTAGTTATTAAATAGTTAATAACTATTTAATAGCTATTGTACCTAGTTAAAACAAATTGAAATTTGCCTGTAAAATAAAAATAAATCCTAAGATAGCTACAATATAATTATTATTTATATTGTAGCTATATTAGGGTTTATTTTAAAGGTAAGTATTTAGTTTTAAATAGGATTAATTTAGTTCATAATAGAAATATTATTTAGATTTATTTAATTAATATTTAAGTTAGGGGGTGTTAGGGTTAGTGTTAGACTTAGGTTTAGGGGTTAATAAATTTATTACAGTGGCGGCGGTGTAGTGGGGGGCAGGATAGGGGTTAATAAATTTATTATAGGTGGCGACGGTGTAGGGGGGGCAGGATAGGGGTTAATAGGTATAATGTAGGTGGCAGGGTCTAGGAGCGGCGGTTTAGGGGTTAATACATTTATCAGAGTTGCGGGAGGGTCTAGGAGCGTCGGTTTAGGGGTTAATAACTTTATTTAGTTGCGGGGGGCTCCGGGGGTGCCAGTATAGGGGGTAGAACACTGTAGTTAGTGTGAGTGCTTAGTGACAGGCTAGCAATAAAGCTGGGAAAAAGCCGAAGAGCAGCGAGATCGGATGAGTGATAACTCTCACAGTCCGCTGCTCATCGCCCCGCGGCTTTTTAACAGCTTTATTTGATAACTTAGGCAAAATTTTTCAGGTCCTCGGCGGCGATGTGAGGCGAGCTTAGGCGGGTGTATTGGTCCGGCGAAGGCAGGAAAGTTGACACGATAACTACCCCCCAGTGTGAAGCTTTCTAGCTTATTAAGTATATCACAATTTATCTGGAACACACCTGGGCTGGGTGGCGTCCATTAACCAAAGGGAAGGGATACTTTTTGTTTTTTTGTTGTCTTGTAATTGTTTTGGTCACTTCGGTAGCACTCCCACAATATGTGTGCTAAGCTAAAACAGTCCTTTTTTTGTGGTGTGCTTAACCAAAAAACCCCTTTGTTGTAAACTGCAAGTCTGTCAAAAGAACTGAAATAAAGTTGCAGTTTGCAGAGGCTTAGATACAAGATAATCACAGAGGTTAAAAGTATATTATTATAACTGTGTTGGTTATGCAAAACTGGGGATTGGGTAATACAGGGATTATCTATCTTTTAAAACAATAAAAATTCTGGTGTAGACTGTCCCTTTAAAACTAAATACTTACCCGTAAAATAAACCCTAATATAGCTACAATATAACTAATAGTTACATTGTATCTAGCTTAGGGTTTATTTTTATTTTACAGGCAATTTTGTATTTATTTTAACTAGGTAGAATAGTTACTAAATAGTTATTAACTATTTACTAACTACCTAGCTAAAATAAATACAAATTTACCTGTAAAATAAAACCTAACCTGAGTTACACTAACACCTAACCTTACACTACAATTAAATAAATTACCTAACTTAAATACAATTACCTAAATAAAAAAAAAAAAAACACTAAATTACACAAAAGAAAAAAAGAAATTATAAGATATTTAAACTAATTACACCTAATCTAATAGCCCTATCAAAATAAAAAAAGCATTCCCAAACCAAAAAAAACCCCTAGCCTACAATAAACTACCAATAGCCCTTCAAAGGGCCTTTTGCGGGGCATTGCCCCAAAGAAATCAGCTCTTTTACCTCTAAAAAAAATACAAACCCCCCCCAACAGTAAAACCCACCACCCACACAACCAACCCCCTAAATAAAAATCCTAACTAAAAAAACCTAAGCTCCCCATTGCCCTGAAAAGGGCATTTGGATGGGCATTGCCCTTAAAAGGGCATTTAGCTCTTTTTCTATTGCCCAAAGCCTAATCTAAAACTAAAACCCACCCAATAAACCCTTAAAATCAGCCAATAGAATGTGAGCTCAATCCTATTGGCTGATTGGATCAGCCAATAGAATTGAAGCTCTATACTATTGGATGATTGCATCAGCCAATAGGATTTTTTCACCTTTAATTCCGATTGGCTGATAGAATTCTATCAGCCAATCGGAATTCAAGGGACGCCATCTTGGATGATGTCATTTAAAGGAACCTTCATTCGTCGTTAGCTGTGGAAAGAAGAGGATAATCCACGCCGGATGTCTTGAAGATGGAGTCGCTCCGCGCCAGATGGATGAAGATAGAAGATGCCGTCTGGATGAAGACTTCTGCACATCTGGAGGATCACTTCTGCCGACTTGGATGAAGACTTCTCCCAGCTTCGTTGAGGACTTCTTGCCGCTTCACTGAGGACTTCTCCCGGCTTCGTTTAGGATGGATGTCCGGTCTTCAAAACTGTAAGTGGATTTTCGGGGGTTAGTGTTAGTTTTTTTTAAGAGTTTATTGCGTGAGTTTTAGTTTTAGATTAGGTTTCGGCCAATAGAAAGCCGATCCAAATTCCCTTTTCAGGTCAATGGGGAGCTTAGGTTTTTTTAGTTAGGATTTTATTTGGGGGGTTGTTTGTATATTTTTTTACAGGTAAAAGAGCTGATTTATTTGGGGCAATGCCCCGCAAAAGGCCCTTTTAAGTGCTATTGGTAGTTTATTGCAGGCTAGGGTTTTTTTTTATTTTGGGGGGGGGGGGGCTTTTTATTTTGATAGGGCTATTAGATTAGTTGTAATTAGTTTAAATATCTGATAATTTCTTTTTTTTTATTTTGTGTAATTTAGTGGGGTTTTTTTTTGTAATTTAGGTAATTGTATTTAATTGTAGTGTAAGGTTAGGTGTTAGTGTAACTCAGGTTAGGTTTTATATTACAGGTAAATTTGTATTTATTTTAGCTAGGTAGTTAGTAAATAGTTTCACAGATCAACAAAAAACTCCTTTGCTCGTGGGCTCTAAGCCTATATCTGTATAACAGTCCTTAGTGACTCTTAGGTCCAGGATTAGGGCCCAGTAGTTATAACTGAACAGACTTTGTCGAAATCATAAGTCCAGTGTAGGCTAAGCTTTTATGTGAAATCACTTCGATATGACAAATATTCCAGACTACAATGCGGCAATCTCACCATATATAATTTGGTATTTTTTTCTTACAATGCGCTGAGTCCTCCTTGCACTGGTTTGAATTATACCTCATGATCAGCTGTATCCCTTTCCACTCCGGGGACGCCACCACATGCGGCTCTGATCACAGTTTGTATTACAATGTGTACTGCTAGCCCGTGTGAACTCCTGATGATGTCAGACGCTGCTCACAGCCTTCAGAAGCGGCTGTTTCTTCTGCAACGATTCTCAAGCCGGAACCAAGGAATAGCTTAGCAAATAAAAAACACACAAATCCAGCAAGCTCCCATTCAAGAAATGAGGATTTAATACATGCAGTACATACACAAAAACAACAAGTAAGTAAGGAGTAAAATATTTAAGAAAAAAAAAATTGAGCTAAAGACGCTATGGCTCAAAGCTCCTGCCGGTCTTACGCATTTTGGCTGTAAAGAAAAGCCTCAATCATAGACCATACTGAGATATCCGGTAAACACCCTTTTAAAGCCATCAGGGCCTCATAAGGGTTAGCAGCTGTGAGTAATAGCATATCAGTGAACCACTAAGAAATCAGTCATAAGACACCAACATATTAATTACAGAATAACAATTCATTACATATGTACACTGAAAGATAAAGAGTAGCTAACCATATGCTAATATTCTAAGTAATATTTATATCCCTAATGCAATAGTAGACTTTAATCCTATAGGGAGATAATATATTTCCCTAAATTGTGAATGGAGAATAACAATTCATTACATATATACAAAAAGTAATCAAAAAATGGCTAGCTGTAAACAAATACTCTGAATAACATTTGTATCCCTGTAAAAGCAATAGAAGATAGTATAATCCTGTGGGGAGCTGATCACAATCCCCTACATAGGGAGCAACAGAGGCCAGTGTCAGTAATTTTTATGAAAAAAAGGTGTAAGTACATTTTGAGTCTAATCTTATAAACTTACATAATAGAAAATTGGTCAATTTAAAAGACTCTGCCTGGAATCCACAGGGTAATGATAAAGAACTCTACTAAGTAAAGGAGAACCCTTAATAGGTATAGATTTTTTGTTATGTAATATAAAACCTATGTATCCAAAAACCTACTTATTTGGACAGTGCAAACTCTGATGTAAATAACTATTTAGTAACTATTCTACCTAGTTAAAATAAATACAAACTTGCCTGTAAAATAAAAAGAAACCCTAAGCTAGCTACAATGTAACTATTTTACAGGTAAGTATTTAGTTTTAAATAGGAATTTAGGTAATGATAGTAAGTTTTATTTAGATTTATTTTAATTATATTTAAGTTAGGGGGTGTTAGGGTTAGGGTTAGACTTAGGTTTAGGGGTTAATAACTTTAGTATAGTCGCGGCGACGTTGGTGTGGCAGATTAGGGGTTAATAAATGTAGCTAGGTGGCGGCGATGTTAGGGGCGGCAGATTAGGGGTTAATAATATTTAACTAGTGCTTGTGGTGCGGGAGTGCGGCGGTTTAGGGGTTAATATGTTTATTATAGTGGTGCGATGTCCGGAGCGACAGATTAGGGTTTAATAATTTTATTTTAGTGTTTGCGATGTGGGAGGGCCTCGGTTTAGGGGTTAATAGGTAGTTTATGGGTGTTAGTTTACTTTTTAGCACTTTAGTTATGAGTTTTATACTACAGCTTTGTAGCGTAAAACTCATAACTACTGACTTTAGATTGCGTTACGAATCTTGCGGGATAGGCTGTACCGCTCACTTTTTGGCCTCCCAGAAAAAGCTTGTAATACCGGCGCTATGGAAGTCCCATTGAAAAAAGACTTTACGCAAAAAACGTGTGCGGTGCCCCTAAACCTGCAAGGCTCGTAATACCAGCGGGAGTGAAAAAGCAACGTTATGAGCCTTAACGCTGCTTTTTTACTCATACCGCAAAACTCGTAATCTAGCCGTAAATTAAAGGGACACTCAGGTTAAATTAAATTTTCATGATTCAGATACAGCATGTATTTTTAAACAACTTTCCTATTTACTTCCATTTAAAAAAATGTGCACAGTCTTTTATATTTACAATTTTTGAGTCACCAGATCCTACTGAGCATGTGCAAGAATTCACAGACTATACGTATATGCATTTATGATTGGCTGATTGCTATCACATGGTACAAGGGGAGTGGAAATATACATAACTTTGAAATTTGTTATAAAAAAAATCTACTACTCATTTGAAGGTCAGACTAAGTGCAATTGCATTGTCTTGTTATCTTGCATTTGTTGATTATGCAAATCTAATGTGTTGACTGGTCCTTTAATTAATAAATAAAGAGATCATGTATACTTATTTACAATCTTTTATGTTGTTGACTGTCACTTTAAGTAATTTTTTTCTTATTGCATTGTCATCAATTGTTAGACATTGTTCAATTATTATTTTAATCTTGCTAGTATAGCTTTTATAATGCAGAAGATTGTAAGTAAGGATACTGTATTCTTCACATATATACTAATCAACGTAGACATTTGACCAACATGTCTAAAGCAATGCCACTGTTACAGCAAACACATGTTCACGTGTGTGCACAATTATATCTTTCGTGATCATTGCACAATGATTCAAAGCGTAATTGCGCATCCGTGATCTGACCAACATGTCTAAAGCAATGCCACTGTTTCAGCAAACACATGTTCACGTGTGTGCGCAATTATATCTTTCGTGATCATTGTGCATACATGATTCAGAATTGATTTGGATATAGTAGTGTGATGAGTATCATTTCTAAAGACTTCAAATATATTTGCAATTGGGTGTATTACTATATTCAAATCGGATATTTTTAAATTTTGAATGCTAACAATGAATATTTATATCTTTTGTATGATTAGATATTCAATGTATGAAATGGCGGATGATAGAGATTTTATGGATTTGCAATTTCATTTTCGCTCTGTGACGCATATTCTGGAGAGCGCAAGAAACATCATCCCTATTTCATGTGTGATGAATCTAAATTCAGATATCTAAACATCATATGTAGCGTGTGTTGTGAGATCTATATAGGTTGAATATATGACTATATACATATTTCTTAAATATCTACTCAAATCTTAATATATTATATGAATTAGGATATTTACCTGGTTCAGATTCTCTAGCTCCTTCTCCCAGGTCACCGATCGGAGAAGCTGCTGCACTGGGTTCCGGGTCTGGAATTTCCAAGCCAGCAGAAGGAGAAGAAAACGACGAGCGACCGGATGCAAATCTGCGGGGGAAACGGAGATTGAGGAGGGTGCATAAAGTCACCTCATAAGGTTGCAGGTATAGTGTCCGTTGGGGTGGATCCTGCTTTCCATCCCTCCAACGGGCTTTTACCCACTCCCTTATCAGGTTGACTTTTTTGCAGAGCCGCAACCTCATATCCCTGAATCTCCGCATGATTTGATCCGGGGTCCTCTGGATGTCACACACCTCATTAACATCATGGGTGATAGACAACAAGAGGACCTTCCTAATTTTCTGCTTCATCGACTTCTTCTTGTTCCTAAAGAGCTGCGGATAGAAGTCCTCGACCGCGTTAACCAGTGCCGCACTTTCCGCCCGTGTGAACCTGGGAAACGTCATGCCTGCCGAGTTTACTATATATATATATCATATATACTATATTTACTATATATATAGAAATTATATATATCCGCCAGTAGGCATTAGAGAACTGACAAAAATGGCAACGTGTAATGGACTTTTATATGGTGAAGTAAACATGAGCTATACCATGGGACATGGTATCTGTTCATCTGATTGGATAAGAATTTTAAATTTTGTTATCATGTCTCTGAGACCATACTGACTCAAGTTATGTTTGTGTGATGAACTCTGATTGGCCAATCCTTAATGTTTCATATCTTTGTAACTTCCATACACATACCTCTGGGGGGGGTGCTGTTACTACATTTGGCATGTAGACTTATTTGTAATTTGTGGGACTGTTATGCGTATATATGTGTGACGCAGATTTAATATATATGATCCGTTAAATATTAAGATATTGTTTACATTTCATCTCACTTTAATTTTTACTTACGATAGTAAATATTATCCAGTCACATTTCTATGTTTAATATTGATCATGTTATTTAATATGAATATATTTTATTGTAAAACCTAAACATTGTATGTCTTCATAGTTTATTAAAGAAATATTGTGACTCATTGTGAAGTATTGACATTGCTCTATTAAATGTATTTATAATACCAACAATGCACATCGATTGTGTGCTAGTGCGTGACATTAGAATTGAAATTTAAAAGTTGCGAATCTCGTGTTGCAAGATACGTTTACCACGCTATATTTCTGAAATGCGTAATTTGTATTTATAATGGACGGAACTTTGCAAAATATTTTTTATTTTTATTTCCACGATTGTTCATTATTAAATAAACATCGAGCTTGTATTGGTCGGAAATGCTTACATATATTTTGTTTGGCAGCAGCATATTTTTTTTTATTAAAGGGACATTACACCAAAATATTTTCTTTCATGATCCAGATAGAGAATACATTTTTATACATTAAAATGTAACTCAATCTATTTAGCTTATTCTTTAGATATCCTTTACAGAAGAAATAGCAATGCACATGGTTCAGCCAATCACAAAAGGCATCTCTGTGCATCCACCAATCTTCAGCTAATGATCATATCTAGATATGGTTGTAAATGAAAGTATATCAAAAGAATGAAGCAAATTTAGATAATAGAAGTACATTTTAATGGTTAAAATTCAATTTTATTTAGGAATCATGAAAGAAACGCTTTTGAATTAATGTCCCTTTAATGAGCTGATATGCAATATTTAAACTTATATAAAGACATCTGTCTAAACATTGTAAATATGCATTGTTGCCCACCCACAAATAAGTAGATATTTCTCAGTAATACTTTGCTGATCCTAAACCTATGCATCTCGTTTGTGCAAATTTAGGATAACATAAGAATAAACCATATGTTATTATTGAAGTCCATTTTTATTTTAGATTCTAATCTACTCTGTCTGAATCATGGAAGATTAGATTATTTTGTCATTTCACTTTCAATAAAAAGGAAATATCCGGGGGGCGGAGCTAGCCATCGCAGCGACAAGACGCACATTTTGAGAGCTCCTGCTCATAGCTAACAATTGGAGTTAAATAATAGTGTATTATTTCAAATTATGGACTAAATTTATTGAGAACGTATTGAATACTGGTACATAACTAGAATTTGAAAAGGATCGGGTCTTACACTGAGTACTGGATTACATACACACCCTAGGTAAAGCCACGTAGAAGGTCTTACTACTGATGAGGCCGGGGAGTGGTTTGAAATCTGACTAAAGGAGCATACTGATGGTTTTACTGGCTAAATCTACACATCTTTATCGCATATCTAACATGGAGGGCATCTATACAACCATTTCCACTCTATTTGAGGAATTCGCAATATCGCTGCAACAACAAGTAGATATTGCACTGCGGGAGGCCCTACCTGGGGAACCCGCTCGAAAACTGCTGACACATGCTGAGAAGCCGACACAGAGCCAGAAAGCTACCTTGTCACAGTCGGGTTTCCCGCCCCGGCTAACAGCTTTGTCGGCAGAATCCTTATCACCTACCACATCTACTCCTTCACCGAAGGTTGCGGCCGGGCCCCGGTGGAGATGTCTCGTTACACAGGAGAGTTTGCTGAGGACGGATGGGGAATCTGGCTGTGCAGATGACGATCAGCTATCCACAATTCTGAGCGAGTGGTCTGTTGAACAAAAGCAAGTAGGGATGGCACTTAACATCCCATGCAGAAATCCACAGCGGCCTGTCATTACATGTATATTGGGCTCAGATCCGGGGGATTCTTTAATACAACAGCCTGGTGATTAGATATCCCTGATGAAGTGAGACGCTTTGCCCGATGATTCTTGGAGACGTTGCTATGTTAAGTATGCCCAGCGATTACTAATTGCTATGGAGATGAGACACAGACTTGGCATCGGATAAGGTCCCATAAACCTTCTACCAACCCTCAGTAACTGCATGTTTGAACTGTGTGGTACTTTGCAATACCTGAGGCTTGGCTGGACTGAGGTGAAACTTTATGTTTGATAGATGCTAATTGTTTCTGTTGGGTATATCCCAGCAGGTTATTTTTGAGAGCATTTAAATGTTTTATGTGGTGCACTACCTTATATGAGCAGGATGTTATTGGTTAAAAATTTATTTCTAGGCCTATAATACAAACAAATTGTTACATAAGCGCCACAGTTTGGTCAGTTATCAGTTAAAGATTTATTTGTCTGTAATCCCACCCCGGTGTGATGTACTCTTGCTACTTTTATGATGTATTCTAATCTTGAAAAGATCTATTATTAGGCTGGTTCTCATCATACCCACAATAGCTGCTAACCAATATACTTAGAAATTTTTCATAGCCATGTTAGGTTGTTTTGTCTTGCTTGGATATGGCAATATTTGTGTTGGGAGGTAACAATGAGATATAAGGACAGACCACTGAGAAAAGCTTGCAATAATTTTTTGACTATATTTGTATATTATTAATAGTTAAGTGAAGTTAAAATATAGTCTGTGTTCTAATATTGATAAGAGCTTCTTGATTAGCCACTCTGTTTAGCTTAGTTTTAATACTATACTTGCATCTTATTTCAACAACTTTTTGGCATATACTATCATAGTTCTGTGATGTAACTTATCAACCCATATTAGTATAATTCTTTCGTCTAGACAAGACAGAACATTGTAGATATATATCCTTATTTACTCGAGCATCCCCTAGCCAAGTTAACTCCATCTTTTACATGCCACGTGTGATATACTTCAGGTCTCTATTTATGAGACATAGATTAAGCTACTTTTGTCAGTTGTAAATTCCCTTCCCTCACAGTTCCATTTGACTAACTTTACTCCATAAGTTGTTAGGCTCCGTATTCCCCCCTAAGGGTTTTCCCTTAGTCTATGTTTACTAATGTAAACTAAGGAACGCAGATTCCATAGCATTTTCCTATTCTTTATCATATGTTTGGTATAATATAGCGGCCCATAATATTTCCCTCCCTATATAAGAAAAAACAAATGAGGAAGATATAGGCTGTGAGTGCTAGTAAGATATAATATGGGTCTGGGTTTCGTTTGTGAAACCAATGATACATTTTATAATATAACCTTATTTGTGTTTGAAAGTACACTTTTTCTAGCTAGATTTTGTGTGAAACTAAATTCTATTCACTCATATGTCTTAAAAGATATGACTTATAAGTGCTGTTTCGAATGTAATTTGTTTATAGTGCGCTGTATACTGTGATGTTTATTTTGAATTTCCTAAAAAAAAAAAAAAAAAAAAAGGAAATATACATCACAAGCTCTAAACTAAAACTAAGGCCTAGATTTAGAGTTGGGCGGTAGCCGTCAAAACCAGCGTTAGAGGCTCCTAACGCTGGTTTTTACCGCCCTCTGGTATTTGGAGCCAGTCATTAAAGGGTCTAACGCTCACTTTCCAGCCGCAACTTTTCCATACCGCAGATCCCCTTACGTCAATTGCGTATCCTATCTTTTCAATGGGATCGTTCTAACGCTGGTATTTAGAGTCGTGGCTGAAGTGAGCGTTAGAAATCTAACGACAAAACTCCAGCCGCAGAAAAAAGTCAGTAGTTAAGAGCTTTCTGGGCTAACGCCGGTTTATAAATCTCTTAACTACTGTGCTCTAAAGTACACTAACACCCATAAACTACCTATGTACCCCTAAACCGAGGTCTCCCCACATCGCCGCCACTCTATTAAAATTTTTTACCCCTAATCTGCCGACCGCACGCCGCTGCCACCTACGTTATCCCTATGAACCCCTAATTTGCTGCCCCTAACACCGCCGACCCCTATATTATATTTATTAACCCCTAATCTGCCCCCCTCACCGTCGCCTCCACCTGCCTACACTTATTAACCCCTAATCTGCCGAGCGCTACTATAATAAATAATAAATCTGCCGAGCGCTACTATAATAAAGTTATTAACCCCTAATCCTCCTCACTCGCGCCTCAATAACCCTATAATAAATAGTATTAACCCCTAATCTGCCCTCCCTAACATCGCCGACACCTAACTTCAATTATTAACCCCTAATCTGCCGACCGAATCTCGCCGCTACTGTAATAAATGGATTAACCCCTAAAGCTAAGTCTAACCCTAACCCTAACACCCCCCTAAGTTAAATATAATTTTATTCTAACGAAATAAATGAACTCTTATTAAATAAATTATTCCTATTTAAAGCTAAATACTTACCTGTAAAATAAACCCTAATATAGCTACAATATAAATTATAATTATATTGTAGCTATTTTAGGATTAATATTTATTTTACAGGCAACTTTGTATTTATTTTAACCAGGTACAATAGCTATTAAATAGTTAATAACTATTTAATAGTTACCTAGTTAAAATAATTACAAAATTACCTGTAAAATAAATCCTAACCTAAGTTACAATTAAACCTAACACTACACTATCAATAAATTAATTAAATAAAATACCTACAAATAAAAACAATTAAATAAACTAACTAAAGTACAAAAAATAAAAAAGAACTAAGTTACAAAAAATAAAAAAATATTTACAAACATTAGAAAAATATTACAACAATTTTAAACTAATTACACCTACTCAAAGCCCCCTAATAAAATAACAAAGCCCCCCAAAATAAAAAAATGCCCTACCCTATTCTAAATTAAAAAAATTCAAAGCTCTTTTACCTTACCAGCCCTGAAAAGGGCCCTTTGTGGGGCATGTCCCAAAGAATTCAGCTCTTTTGCCTGTAAAAAAAACACATACAATACCCCCCCAACATTACAACCCACCACCCACATACCCGTAATCTAACCCAAACTCCCTTAAATAAACCTAACACTAAGCCCCTGAAGATCTCCCTACCTTGTCTTCACCTCACCGGGTCTCGATCTGTCCAGAAGAGGGTCCGAAGTCTTGATCCAAGCCCAAGCGGGGGGCTGAAGAGTGACGTCCATCCTCGGGCTGAAGTCTGGATCCAAGCGGCGGCTGAAGAACTCCATCATCGGGCTGAAGTCGGAAGTCCATCATCGGGATGAAGTCTTCTATCAAGCCGCATCTTCAATCTTCTTTCTTCCGGAGTGGAGCCATCTTCTTCCAAGCCGACGCGGAACATCCTCTTCAACCGACGCCGAATGACGGTTCCTTTAAATGACGTCATCCAAGATGGCGTCCCTCGAATTCCGATTGGCTGATAGGATTCTATCAGCCAATCAGAATTAAGGTAGGAATATTCTGATTGGCTGATGGAATCAGCCAATCAGATTCAAGTTCAATCCGATTGGCTGATTGGATCAGCCAATCAGATTGAGCTCGCATTCTATTGGCTGTTCCAATCAGCCAATAGAATGCAAGCTCAATCTGATTGGCTGATTGGATCAGCCAATCGGATTGAAGATGCGGCTTGATAGAAGACTTCATCCCGATGATGGACTTCCGACTTCAGCCCGATGATGGAGTTCTTCAGCCACCGCTTGGATCCAGACTTCAGCCCGAGGATGGACGTCACTCTTCAGCCCCCCGCTTGGGCTTGGATCAAGACTTCGGACCCTCTTCTGGACAGATCAGGACCCGGTGAGGTGAAGACAAGGTAGGGAGATCTTCAGGGGCTTAGTGTTAGGTTTATTTAAGGGGGGTTTGGGTTAGATTAGGGGTATGTGGGTGGTGGGTTGTAATGTTGGGGGGGGTATTGTATGTGTTTTTTTTACAGGCAAAAGAGCTGAATTCTTTGGGGCATGCCCCGCAAAGGGCCCTTTTCAGGGCTGGTAAGGTAAAAGAGCTTTGAACTTTTTTAATTTAGAATAGGGTAGGGCAATTTAGAATTTTGGGGGCTTTGTTATTTTATTAGGGGGCTTAGAGTAGGTGTAATTAGTTTAAAATTGTTGTAATATTTTTCTAATGTTTGTAAATATTTTTTTATTTTTTGTAACTTAGTTCTTTTATATTTTTTGTACTTTAGTTAGTTTATTTAATTGTATTTATTTGTAGGTATTTTATTTAATTAATTTATTGATAGTGTAGTGTTAGGTTTAATTGTAGATAATTGTAGGTATTTTATTTAATTAATTTATTGATAGTGTAGTGTTAGGTTTAATTATAGATAATTGTAGGTATTGTATTTAATTAATTTATTGATAGTGTAGTGTTAGGTTTAATTGTAACTTAGGTTAGGATTTATTTTACAGGTAATTTTGTAATTATTTTAACTATTTTAGCTATTAAATAGTTATTAACTATTTAATAGCTATTGTACCTGGTTAAAATAAATACAAAGTTGCCTGTAAAATAAATATTAATCCTTAAGTAGCTATTATATAATTATAATTTATATTGTAGCTATATTAGGGTTTATTTTACAGGTAAGTATTTAGCTTTAAATAGGAATAATTTATTTAATAAGAGTTAATTTATTTCGTTAGATAAAAATTATATTTAATTTAGGGGGGTGTTAGTGTTAGGGTTAGACTTAGCTTTAGGGGTTAATCCATTTATTACAGTAGCGGCGAGATTCGGTCGGCAGATTAGGGGTTAATAATTGAAGTTAGGTGTCGGCGATGTTAGGGAGGGCAGATTAGGGGTTAATACTATTTATTATAGGGTTATTGAGGCGGGAGTGAGGCGGATTAGGGGTTAATAACTTTATTATAGTAGCGGTGTGGTCCGCTCGGCAGATTAGGGGTTAATAAGTGTAGGCAGGTGGAGGCGACGTTGTGGGGGGCAGATTAGGGGTTAATAAATATAATATAGGGGTCGGCGGTGTTAGGGGCAGCAGATTAGGGGTACACAGGGATAATGTAGGTAGCGGCGGTTTACGGAGCGGCAGATTAGGGGTTAAAAAAAATATGCAGGTGTCAGCGATAGCGGGGGCGGCAGATTAGGGGTTAATAAGTGTAAGGTTAGGGGTGTTTAGACTCGGGGTACATGTTAGGGTGTAAGGTGCAGACGTAGGAAGTGTTTCCCCATAGAAAACAATGGGGCTGCGTTAAGAGCTGAACGCTGCTTTTTTGCAGGTGCTAGGTTTTTTTTCAGCTCAAAATGCCCCATTGTTTTCTATGGGGGAATCGTGCACGAGCACGTTTTTGAAGCTGGCCACGTCCGTAAGCACCGCTGGTATCTAGAGTTGCAGTGGCGTTAAATTATGCTCTATTCTCCCTTTTTGGAGCCTAACGCAGTGAAAACCCAGCCATTCTGTGAACTCTAAATACCAGCGGTATTTAAAAGGTGCAGGAGAAAAAAAGCACGCGTAGCTAACGCACCCCTTTGGCCGCCAAACTCTAAATCTAGCCGTAAGTATTTTGTAATAATTATGTAGTCATGTGTGAATATTAAAAATATATTTAAATATATGATTTTAGATACACGTAAAAGGGACAGTAAACCAATAAGATATTTATTTTTATACAATCAAAATTATTGCATATTCTATCCCATTATATAAATATACGTTTGACCTGTGTGAGAACCTTGTTTGTAAAATGTCCACTTATCTTCATCCTTTCATAGAGATGTTAAATGATTCAAAGGGACAGTATACTCACAGATTTTGACAAAGTAATGTCATTATTATCAGCAGAGTATATAATGCATTAAATATGATTCATGTTGGTCTATGAATTATTATTGTGAATTTAAAACCACAAATATGTGTATTATCTAGGATAGATGGTTTGATATCCTGACTTAATCCCATGTTTAGACATATACATACTTCTTATATGTGCCAAACAATCAACATCTAACATTTTCAATTCATATTCCCTTATGTATTGTATGGCCCACTGTGAGTGAAATATCTTACAATGGCTGTATTCATAAAGCTTTGCCTTAAAGGGACATTAAACAAGAATATTTTCTTTCCTGATTTAGATGGATAATACAATGGTAAACAAATTTATAATATATTTATATTATCTCATTTGCTTTTCTCGCTTGATATTCTTTCCTGAAAAGCATATCTAGATAGACTCAGGTGCTGCTGATTGGTGGCTGCACATAGATGCCTTGTGTAATTGGCTAACTACTAATTGACGAGTATTCACAGAGGATCTAATTGGCTCATAAAGAAACAACGCTAAGAGGAACATCTGAACATCTGAACATCGAAGACACTTCCCCTTTTGACTACCGGTTTCCCGATTGGCCCTCCGAAGTCACGAGGTACAAACAAGGTATGTGACCGGGTAGAAGGGAGCTGCCGGGAACTTTGACCGCCATACAGCAGAGACGCTGAGATTCAACTGGACGCAGCCCTTCCATAACCCAGGGAGAGGAGGTATCGAAGCCATCGGAGGTCCGGTAAGGGGTAAAACAACTATTGGAGACATTGTCTAATTCAACTTTGTAGAAGAATTGTATCATTTTAACATAATATGAACTATTGCTATCACAAAGTGACATAAGGAATAGAGGAAAAAAGATCGATCACATCTTGCAATATATTTTTAATCTTGCAATATATTTTTAATCTTTTTTGCATGCACGGAGTAATCTTTGAACAGAGATACAATTGTGAACTGTGAACAGAGATAAAATTGTGGCCACAATTAAACAACGAAGGACTTTTTAAAAACAAAGAATTGGTTTTATAAAATTGTAAAAGGATATTATTAATTTATGTATTCATAGCAGACATAGCATGTTATATTAATGTTATAAATAAATATTATTCAGCACAGAATATATGTACAAGATTATGTCAATGGGAATATAATAAGAACTGTTTAAAGGGAACTATATATAACTATACAGATTTAAAGATACAGTACATTAGTCAAATACTAGAATATCTAGAGGAGTAACTTTAAAAAAGTGATTTATATAGAATATCAATCCAAAATTGAATAGATATCCATCCCATAGCTTTCTTTAGTGCTTCCCATCTTTTTTAAATATAAACATTGACATTGTAACTAAATTAAAATAAAGGGTAATGGAAATACCTATAGAAATTTGATACACTCCAACAGGTAAAGAGTATAATTTTGATTAATTGTATTTTGATATATCTATAGTTAACTGACCATTCAAATGACTCCACTATAGTGAAAAGTCATCAATATGTCATACAATAAATAACTTGGTATAAAAGTGAAATTAAATTACGTTTGATTTAAAGGGACATTAAACACTAAATACATGCTAGATAGAATGATGCATTCAAAGAAAAGATTAATCTATGACTAACATGTAGATGTATTTTTTAAAGTTTCATTAGTTGTTTAAAAAGTGACAAAATAAGTGTAAAGTTTTAGTGTCTATAAAACACTGGGAGCTGCCATACATCAGAATCATCTGATGTATAAATTACCTATGATAAGAATAATATTAAATTATATTTTGATCTAATAATTTGTTGAACAATCCTAACATGTTTGCACAATTCTCTACTTCTCATTTCCCTAAAATTCACACATATTCTTAATGCTCCTATATAATTTCTAGTATTTACCGTCTGAAGTTTCGGTTGATGATGTTGTCTCTGACATTAAGCCCCTCGTCCCGGAATGGCCCCTCTAGAACAGGGTCATCCTCCTCATCTTGGAGGTGGTCTCGGGGCACCTGGACGGCTTGCAGCATCCCAACCCGCTGAGCTATGTTATGCAGGACGCTGCAGGCTATAACGATCTTTGTCACCTTACTAGGGCTGTATTGGAGGGCTCCTCCAGACCTGTCTAGGCATCAAAACCACACCCATCCTCTCCACTACAGCCCTAGTCCGCACCCGATTGTAGCGCTCCTGGGCCCCGTCTGTGGGGTTACGCAACGGCGTAATGAGCCAAGGCCAGCTCATGTAACCCGAATCACCTATAAATAATAAACATAAAATGTCAAATATGTATAAAAAAATTATATTAAAATACCTTTTTTTATAAGATACAATGCATTTGTGTACACGAAAATCGCGAGACATTTGCTAAAAGAGAAAGAAATGGTAAAATTGCATCCTAGAGCTGCACATGTAAGCTAGGACATGCTACATATCTGTTTGAAGCTAAAACTAGACATTTGCTGAAAGAGACAATTACATGGTTAAAGCGCATCCTAGAGCTGCACATTTTGCACATTACACAAACACAACTGTTTTTGAATATTACAGTGGCAATTGTCTAACTAATTAACCATGTTGTGCACAAGTACTCACCAACGAGCCACCCATGGGGAAACTGTCTGCCCTCAAACTGCCGCCACAGGGATGACTGTCTGAGGATGCGGGCATCATGACAAGCCCCGCCAAAATTCACACACACCTGCATAATCCACATCTGTGCGTCGCAAACAAACTGCACGTTCAGACTATGGAAGTGTTTGGAAGGGCAGGTCATCTGCAGGAGCATGCAGTGCAATGTGGGTGCAATCTATTGCTCCCAAGACATTGGGCATTCAAGCTATTGCATAGAAGTCCCTCTTCAGGCGCCTCCAATCGCCATCATTTTGAGGGAATCCTATATATAATGCTTACTGACTCGTACCATGGCGTCCAGAAAGTTGTCAAAAACCCCAGAGAAGGTACCCTGAGACAGCCCATGCATGTACCCCTCTCCGGATTGAAAACTTCCGGAGGCCAGGACATGTATGCAACTTAGCATCTTGGTCATGCCAGGGATTGGAGTTTGCATACGTCTACGTGGCTCCATATGAGGTTTAAGTACATCGTAAAGGCTAATGAGCTGATCGCGATTGAGCATATACTTGAGATAAACCTCAAAGTCACTCATGTTATCTAAGGTGGGCCTCACCCTGTGAACAGGAGGACCTCTAACCAGACAAGCCCTTTGTCTCTCTTGGAGACGCCGAGCCCGCCTGATTCGGTTGTACACAACTCGTGCAACAGTACCAGCAACAACTAACTGCGGATCATCCATATTTGCCAAGCTAAGCAGCACAAAGCCAAACAGCAGAGCAAACACACAAAGAGTAACAAGGTATGCAAAAACACAAAAGCGATTTGACACAATGGGACACTTTGGCCATGTTGTTTGGGGGATTTATTGTGCAAAATGTCCAATGGTAGCGTGTTCGTAATGATTGCTGATTGTATACACTTGATTGTATGTGAGCGGCGCAAATGCTTTCAAAGTGTGCAGATTTTCTTGTGTTTGATGAAATTTATCCCCCCCCCAATGAATCATAATGTGAAAGTGTGAAATATAACATATACAGTGCACCTTCGTGATGTTTGTTCATATGTGTAACAAATACTTATTAAACGCAATCTTATAGTAAAAAGCACACATCCACGCTAACATGAATGAAAGTGCATACTTGTGTATAATGTGCATAGACATGGCATAGAATCTGATCGATCAATGTTGCTGCAATATTGTTGACAAACGATAAAGTAACTGCTGACATCTATAATATTCTATATACAAGTGATTGGCGAGATGTCAATATTTTACACAGATCATTGTAAACGCAATAATAATGAAGATCTTCTGGCTGAGATCTATAATATTGTATATATAAGTGATTGTCGAGATGTCAATATTTTACGCGTCCCATTGTAATTGCAATAATAATGAAGATCGTCCGGCTGGCATCTATAATATTGTATATATAAGTGATTTGCGAGATGTTAATATTTTACGTGTTCCATTGAAATCACAATAACAATGAAGATCTTCCAAACTCTCGTTTACGTATATGTAGTATTGAGTGAGAAACTGCTGAAAGGGGCGGTACAGTCCTAATGCTGTAATCTGTATGGTTGAAGCTTAGAATGACGTCATCATATGGTTGGTTGAAGCTTAGAATGACGTCATCATATTAGCCTGTCTCATTTGCAAATCTTCATTCTGTTGTTGGAGTTTACAACATTCTTATTGTGTGCTGATTAAAAAGATAAATGTTTGCTTTGTTGTTGTGTGATGTGTGTTATGTACATCTATGTATGTATTGTGATTCTCTCCCACATATGCTGATTTATATAAAGCAGTATAGCATTGTTGTTCCTTCCCAAAAAGTGACAGCTGTAATATTTTCTAATGATATGTTATAATTGTATGTAATTCCTAATGATATATTATGAGTGAATCGTGATGTTAAAGGGACACTAAATCCTTAATTGATGTTTTGTGATTCCGAGCGAGAATCCAATGTTAACCTTCCAATGTAGTTGTATGATGTAAATGTGTTAATTGTTTATATGTGTTATTTTGCCTGAATATCAATATACATGTATGAGTCAATGTCAAAAGTCATGTATGTGCATCCATAAATCATCTGTTGAGCCTATGTAGATATGCTGTTCATCCAAGCATATGAGTTGAATAAATTAAATGTTATAATAGACGTAAATGAGACGTGTTTACAATTGGCTACTGTTTGTGAATACTGAAATTTAAAAAATAATTTTCTGTCCGTTTCAATATGATTTAATTTTGAAAACCGATTTCGTATTGGTGATGGTGATTTGTAGTTGATGTAATGTAATTTCCTTTAAGAATTTGATGTTGGAGTGATGTTCACACAAGTAAAAGTCATAACTCCATAGGGAAATAGTCATAGCGGGACTAACGCAAGAAAAAATGAATTAGTGCAGCAATTGTAACTCTGGTATTATGAGTTTTAAAGTCTACACATTTTGCGTGCATTAGGTAACTCTAGCGGTCGCGTGCACGAGCATGTCTTCGAAAAGAGGGAGTGGTTCGGAGTATGGGGCGCAAATTAATGCTTAAACCTAAGAGGAATATTATAAAAATGAGTATATATATATATGTAGTGTTGTATTTAATTCAGAGATGTACCCCTTTCGGGAAAAAAGGACTTATAGGTTAAAATATATATATATATATATATATATATATATATATATATATAAAACACAGGAATGTACCGCACTCACAGACTGGACTGGGTACACATCCTAAGCCACTGTTAACTCCACAGCCCTGAACACTGACAGACAGCTGCAAAGTTCCCAGCAACCCAGGCAGTTAACCCCCGAGCAACCTGGGTGTCAGGTCCGCAGTGGAGCATTACAAACATTAACACAAAACACAAAAAACCCAGCACTCACTAGCAGATTCACAGCAATGTTTAAAAGCAAAACTGGGGGAAGTCAGTTACATTTGGCGCCAAAGGATCAAGCCCAGGACCACGACAAGGTCTCCCCCTTCCTGGGACCCTAACCAGCACCCACACAATGCATACTTCCAAACAAACCAACTGGGAACCTCCCAGGGTGACACAGGCTTTTGTAACCTCCCCTATGTAAATACAAAACACAGGAATGGATCGCACTCACAGACTGGACTGGGTACACATCCTAAGCCACTGTTAACTCCACAGCCCTGAACACTGACAGACAGCTGCAAAGTTCCCAGCAACCCAGGCAGTTAACCCCCGAGCATCCTGGGTGTCAGGTGTCCCAGGAAGGGGGAGACCTTGTCGTGGTCCTGGGCTTGATCTTTTGGCGCCAAATGTAACTGACTTCCCCCAGTTTTGCTTTTAAACATTGCTGTGAATCTGCTAGTGAGTGCTGTTTTGTTTGTGTTTTGTGTTAATGTTTGTAATGCTCCCCTGCGTACCTGACACCCAGGTTGCTCGGGGGTTAACTGCCTGGGTTGCTGGGAACTTTGCAGCTGTCTGTCAGTGTTCAGGGCTGTGGAGTTAACAGTGGCTTAGGATGTGTACCCAGTCCAGTCTGTGAGTGCGATCCATTCCTGTGTTTTGTATTTACATAGGGGAGGTTACAAAAGCCTGTGTCACCCTGGGAGGTTCCCAGTTGGTTTGTTTGGAAGTATGCATTGTGTGGGTGCTGGTTAGGGTCCCAGGAAGGGGGAGACCTTGTCGTGGTCCTGGGCTTGATCCTTTGGCGCCAAATGTAACTGACTTCCCCCAGTTTTGCTTTTAAACATTGCTGTGAATCTGCTAGTGAGTGCTGGATTTTTTGTGTTTTGTATATATATATATATATATATACCACTACAGTTCAGGAGTTTCTTAGAATAAAATTTTTGTTTTATTTGAAATATATAAAATAAATAAATAAAATAGTGCAAATTGATAAAACATATATAGAAAGATCATACATCTGTATAGCTGTATGAGCTATACAATAGTTGTGGGTAGAGTTTTTGTTAATATATGTCTTACACCTAGTACATTGAAACACCTAGTGTAGTATATAGTAGAAGGTCAAACTCATATGATATAAACTAAATACATAAAGAATCATAAAAAATCAAAACATAAAAATCGATACATAAAAAATCCTTAGAAGATATAAAAAAATCTATCTATCTATATATCTATCTATATCTATCTATCTATCTATCTATCTATCTATATATATATATATATATATATATATGGAATTGAATATTGATACGTTATCAATATCCACCTAGGAACAATACAATTGGTGATAGTGAGGCGAATGCCAAGGATTTACCAATAGATCAATAAATAAAACTTAATGAATAAAATTCAATGCAATATACTCAATGCAATATACTAACCTATGAGCAAACACAATACAATCGATGAATTAATGAATTTAGGGATAGAGTGTCAAGGATTTACAAATTAATCAATAAAATAAGGTACAATATAATTAGAGCAATCACAATTTTAGAAATACGGTTAAAAATTATTTTTTTGTCTATTCAGAGATAGGGATTGGACAGTCTTTATATCGATACAGAATATATGTATATAAACAAAAATTGTCTATGTGTGTAGCTTGCAAAAAAATTGTTGATTTGACAGTTAGTATTTTTGTCTATTCAGAGATAGGGATTGGACAGTCTTTATATCGATACAGAATATATGTATATAAACAAAAATTGTCTATGTGTGTAGCTTGCAAAAAAATTGTTGATTTGACAGTTAGTAGTTTTGTTAAAAACCGGGTTTAATATCTTTTGAAGAAACAAGAGGTGCAGTCGGCTGACTGTATAAATGATGATTTTAAGATATTTTCTTAAAAGCAAGTCAGTTTTAAAATGAGCAGGTCAGTTTTTTAATGATCCTTTTGTTGAATGAAACTACCGGTAGATATTTTGTTAGAAAAAAGAAGTTGCCGGGTGATAGGCAAAAGTATGAATATTCCTGAGTGGTGCCAGAGCTCTACGGACTAAGAAGGACAAAGACAGTAAGGAGCAGTTTGTTATTTACTTACTGTATCTTAGCCGATTATGGAGCCTGGTTGCAGATCCGAGTCTTGATCCTCCGCTCAGCTGGAGTAAAGATGATGTACTTCCAGATATCCTGGGCTGTTTGTAGAGCGGTGTTTTTTTCTTCTTTCTTTTTTGTGCTATGTTTTTTGGGAGCACAGGTTTGAAGCTGTGTACTTCTCTGGATGCCAGTATTTTTCACTTGGTTCTCAAGTCTTTTGGTCCACTCCCGGATAGTGACAGGATTGGATACCTTAGCGGTTTAGTTGTTTCAGGGTTCCAAGGATGTTATTCTGATTCCACAGTTTAGGAATTGTGGAGTATAGCAGCAGTAGTTCGCTACGCGTTTCGGCCTTAGACTTTGGCCTTTTTCAAGCTATTCTACTGCTAGGTTCGTTGGCGGGCTTTTTATACCTTTAACGGTCAAGCACTGAAAGTAATTAGGTTATTAGACTGATTGGGTGATTCAATTTTGTATATATCATGTTTTTGATGTGTTTATATCACTCTATTAGGCATGACTTGGCGTGACTTTAGGAAATATATTATTAGTTTGTTACAAAACAAATACACATTTGCATTTTTATATTGCGGTTTCTTAAGTAACAAAAATAATGTTTCTATTTGTATAAGAAATTGCGCTTATTGCGCTACCTTTCACAAAGTGTGTTTATCCAATTAGTTTATGGGGACATTACGATGTGGGGTTATTCTCAGATAATTGTTGAGCAGATAATTTTTAAGCAACCTTAAGGCGGAAAATGTGTCGCAATAATGCAACATAATTCCTTGGGAGATGTGTACATAATTTTTTACGGGTTTAGGGCAGAGTGTGATAGATAGTGTTTATCAGTAATATGGGTTATTGTGATGTTAACTCACTTATATGATCTTTGAATATTTGCTTGTATCAAACTATAAAACTATTTTAATTAGTTTATTCTTGTTTGTGCTTTTATTTGTATTTGTTATCTCTCACACTGGTAATTAATTGGAAGAAAAGGAAGAAAGAAAAGAAGACATTCAGAAAGAGGGGAATTAGAGGAGGTAGACCAAAGAGATCAAAGAGAATACCAGTATCCACAGAGAACTTATCAGGAAATAAAAAGAAAGAAATAACTACACAAAAGTAGGGAATATATAACCTAAGTAAACTTAAACTTGATGCTTCACAAAGTGAAATATTGAGCAAAGGATTATCCTTTGCACCAACACAATCCAATGATAAATTTAATACATTCATAGACGCACATAAATTCGGTCGTAACCTAACATTGAAGAAATACTTAATAAAAAATCCTGTTGAATAATCACTTTTAGAAGAAAAATCATGTAACTCTAACACTAATGATGCAACTACAACAGAAACTAAAACTTTTTTCAAAGATGAAAAAGGTTTTATTCACACAGATTTTAAAAAGAAATCAAATTTTTATCCTAAAAATGAAAAAGGCAAATACATAGACACTTTTGAAAAATTGATTACTACAGACATAACTAATCTGAAAAATAAGAAACAAAATTTAACACGAAAACAGAAACTACTCATAACTGAACTCGATAACAACAACGAAATTATCATAAAACCAGCAGATAAAGGGGGGGAATAGTGATTTTAGATAAAACTCAATATGATGACCTATTAAATGACACAAGCACATATAAAAAGATGATTGCAAATCCTACCAGAGTTTATCAGATTTTTCTAAAAAAACATCTGGAAAAGGCAAAAACAGTAGGTATAATTACAGAGAAAGTATACGACTATCCTAGAATTCCAATTATATATGCACTTCCGAAAATACATAAAAATATCACGAACCCCCCTGGCCATCCCATAATCTCAGGAATAAATTCCCTTACATCTAATCTATCAGCATATATCGATAAATTTCTGCAACAACATGTTAAAAACTTAGACTCTTATCTAAGAGACTCGACTAGTTTACTGAAAATATTGGAAGATATCCAATGGAGACCCAATTACTTATTAGTAACTTGTGATGTATCATCATTGTATACCTGCATACAACACATAGATGGAATCAATGCAGTTAAACACTTTTTACAAAGTGATGGAAAAATGCCATTTAACCAAATTGAGTTAATTCTGGATGGGATAAATTTTATCCTAACTCATAACTACTTTCTGTATGATGGTACCTTCTATGAACAGGTTTGCGGAACTGCGATGGGCACAAAATTTGCCTCCAGTTACGCAAACCTGTTCATGGGTCTTTGGGAAAACACTTTCCTTACCCATAGTATATTTAAAGAAAAGTTCTTAATTTATAAAAGATACATAGACGACCTTTTCTTTATTTGGACAGGGAATGAAAACGAACTAATACAATGCATACAAAACATGAATGATAATAATAAAAATCTAACATTTACATATACCTACAATAAAGAAAAAATAAATTATTTTGATCTAGAAATCTCAAATAATGATGACAAACTAAACACAAAAACATACTTCAAGGAAGTCAACGCAAACAACTATATACATTGGGAAAGCTGTCACTTAAAGAAATGGAAACAAAATATCCCTAAGGGACAATTTCTAAGACTCAAAAGAAATTGTAACGACCCTGAAACTTTTGAACAACAAAGTCTAGTATTTAAACAGAAATTCATAGAAAGGGGATATGATATATCAAAAATAGAAAAAGATATAGAAGAGGTAAGAAAAACTGAAAGAACTGATATCCTGAATCATACAATTAAGAAAAATGGATACAAGAATAAAAAGAGTGATAAAATTAACATCCCCTTCATTACTCAATATGGAGAGGACAAATATGCCATAGAAAAAAATATCAAGAAACACTGGTACATTCTTAGCTATGACCCAGACATAGGCCCTTCCTTACCAACAAAACCCAGATTCGTGTATAGAAGAGCCAACACACTTAAAAATAGACTGGCCCAATCTATGAAAAAAATCAGAAACAAAGACATAGAAAAAGGAGTCCTAGATTCAGATCTAAAAGGTTTTTACCTATGTCATATATGCAAGGCATGCAGACACTCAAAAAAGACCCATACCTTCATGTCTCACAGTACAAAACAAGAATACAAAATCAAAAGTACTATAAGATGTATGGACAAAAATGTAATCTATCTCATAGAATGTAAAAAGTGTAATATCCAATACACAGGGGAAACGGAGAGATCTATTCGGGAAAGAATAAGAGAACACATTTTATCTATTGAAAACTCAGGGGATAAGAGGAACTTAGAACTTCCAGTTCCAAAACACTTCAGATTATGCAACAATAGCAATCTTAATTTTGTTAACTTTACAGCCATAGAAAATATAAGAAAAAGTTGTAGGGGGGGGGACCACTCAAATACTCTATTACAAGCAGAAGCCAAATGGATTTTTCGACTTCAAACACTACAACCAAAAGGCTTAAATATAGATTTTAATCTAAATAGCTTTCTAAATGAATAAAAACCAACAAACTCATATCTTCCTTTAGATTAATATATACATGATGGCACTTTCTGCTTAACATTTTGTCCCAGATAACAATACATGGTTATATATCTTTTCAACTTATTTACATCTATATGTATATATACATGCATTTTTAATTCCCTACTATTCAGTTAAATTAAACTTTTTAACGTTAAATTAAAAAATTTCTAACACCAAATTGTATACAAAAATTAATTATTCGATTTAGAAAAATTAATTATTCAATTCTTGACAATTTTTGATAATCTTGTGATAATTTTTCAACAAATGATCAATACTGTACCCCAAAGTTGGACTTGTTGTTTTTTAAATAAAAAAAAAATGTTTTTATATATATATATACTTGACAGCACCTTTCTGCCTAACATCTTGTCCCAGATAATAATACATGGTTATATATCTTTTCAACTTTTTTACATCTATCGAAATATGTATATATATACACGCATTTTTAATTCCCTACTATTCAGTTGAATTAAATTAAAACTTTTTAAAAGAGTTCTAACACCAAATTATATACAAAAATTAATTATTCAATTTATAAAAATTAATTATCCAATTCTTGACAATCTTTAATAATCTTGTGATAATTTTTCAAAAAATGATCAATATTGTACCCCAAAGTTGGACTTGTTTTTAAAAAAATTGTTTTATAAAATAGTTTTTTAGAAAAATGTTCTTTTTTGAAAAACTGTTTGGAATTAATTTTTGAATAATTTTTGAAAAAATGTGCTGAATTAATTACCAGTGTGAGAGATAACAAATACAAATAAAAGCACAAACAAGAATAAACTAATTAAAATAGTTTGATACAAACAAATATTCAAAGATCATATAAGTGAGTTAACATCACAATAACCCGTATTACTGATAAACACTATCTATCACATTCTGCCCTAAACCCGTAAAAAATTATGTACACATCTCCCAATGAATTATGTTGCATTATTGCGACACATTTTCCGCCTTAAGGTTGCTTAAAAATTATCTGCTCAACAATTATCTGAGAATAACCTCACATCGTAATGTCCCCATAAACTGATTGGATAAACACACTTTGTGAAAGGTAGCGCAATAAGCGCAATTTCTTATACAAATAGAAACATTATTTTTGTTACTTAAGAAACCGCAATATAAAAATGCAAATGTGTATTTGTTTTGTAACAAACTAATAACATATTTCCTAAAGTCACGCCAAGTCATGCCTAATAGAGTGATACAAACACATCAAAAACATGATACATACAAAATTGAATCAGCCAATCAGTCTAATAACCTAATTACTTTCAGTGCTTGACTGTTAAAGGTATAAAAAGCCCGCCAACGAACCTAGCAGTAGAATAGCTTGAAAAAGGCCAGTGTCTAAGGCCGAAACGCGTAGCGAACTACTGCTGCTATACTCAACAATTCCTAAACTGTGGAATCAGAATAACACCCTTGGAACCGTGAAACAACTGACCGCTAAGGTATCCAATTCTGTCACTATCCGGGAGTGGACCAAAAGACTTGAGAACCAAGTGAAAAATACCGGCATCCAGACAAGTACACAGCTTCAAACCTGTGCTCCCAAAAAACATAGCACAAAAAAAAAAGAAAAAAACACGCTCTACAAACAGCCCAGGATATCAGGAAGTACATCATCTTTACTCCAGCTGAGCGGAGGATCAACACTCGGATCTGCAACCAGGCTCCATAATCGGCTAAGATACAGTAAGTAAATAACAAACCGCTCCTTACTGTCTTTGTCCTTCTTAGTCCGTAGAGCTCTGGCACCACTCAGGAATATTCATACTTTTGCCTATCACCCGGCAACTTCTTTTTTCTAACAAAATATCTACCGGTAGTTTCATTCAACAAAAGGATCATTAAAAAACTGATCTGCTCATTTTAAAACTGACTTGCTTTTAAGAAAATATCTTAAAATCATCATTTATACAGTCGGCCTACTGCACCTCTTGTTTCTTCAAAAGATATTAAACCCGGTTTTTAACAAAACTACTAACTGTCAAATCAACATTTTTTTTGCAAGCTACACACATAGACAATTTTTGTTTGTATACATATATTCTGTATCGATATAAAGACTGTCCAATCCCTATCTCTGAATAGACAAAAAAATAATTTTTAACCGTATTTCTAAAATTGTGATTGCTCTAATTATATTGTACCTTATTTTATTGATTAATTTGTAAATCCTTGACACTCTATCCCTAAATTCATTAATTCATTGATTGTATTGTGTTTGCTCATAGGTTAGTATATTGTATTGAATATATTGCATTGAGTTTTATTCATTAAGTTTTATTTATTGATCTATTGGTAAATCCTTGGCATTCGCCTCACTATCACCAATTGTATTGTTCCTAGGTGGATATTGATAACGTATCAATATTCAATTCCTTATATATATATTTTATATCTTCTAAGGATTTTTTATGTATCGATTTTTATGTTTTGATTTTTTATGATTCTTTATGTATTTAGTTTATATCATATGAGTTTGACCTTCTACTATATACTACACTAGGTGTTTCAATGTACTAGGTGTAAGACATATATTAACAAAAACTCTACCCACAACTATTGTATAGCTCATACAGCTATACAGCTATATGATCTTTCTATATATGTTTTAGCAATTTGCATTATTTTATTTATTTATTTTATATATTTCAAATAAAACAAAATTTTTGTTCTAAGAAACTCCTGAACTGTAGTGGTGTATATATATATATATATATATTATTTTTTTTACCTATAAGTCCTTTTTTCCTGAAAAGGGTACATCTCTGAATTAAATACAACACTACATATATATATATATATATATAATCCCATCCGGTATATATTGTTACCCTCCAGAGGTCATCTGCCTGGGTGCAAACATGTAATAAATATTCCTGAAAAAAGGTTGCACTCTCAGGTCTTTGGATAAAGCAAGAAAAATACTTTTAATGAAACGTTTTCGGGGAATTTCTCCCCATCATCAGCATAAACACAAGCTTCATCAAACAAACTTATATACAAACTACAAATAATCACAATAATTTCAAAAACCTGTGTATAGTGTCCTCTCAGTGTGGTGGCGCCAAACTTTGTGTGAGTGGAACGCATACTGCGTTCCACTGTGCAGACCGGAAGTGCTAAATGTGATACTTTTTCCGGTATTATTATAAACAAAATAATTTTTAAGCAAACTAATTTTTATCAAATGTACTTGCAATGATTGCATCTTATAACTTACTAGTGTCAACATGTCACAGTGTACAAAATAATTCATTATGTATACACCCCGTATTGGCTGTGTATAACACTTCATGTGAGTTACACGCATGCGTGAATCAATTTTACCTATGAGGTATTCCCCATAAAAACAATCTTATGTGTTATCATTTTATTTTATTATATTATTGCCCGCTATGTTCTTTCAGGCTTCCCCATATAGCTTTACCTATATATGCCTCTTGATCAGCTGTGTGCGCTCCGTGTGTGTTACCGCTGTCATGGTCTGGTTGTCATAGAGACTGTTAGTTGTACCAGATCTAATTTAGGCGGATGGATCTATTATTTGCCCCTTAATGTTATATACCATTACTGTGTCATATTACCTTAGGGCCATGCACTTGTTGGGTTAATTTGCTACACTTTAAATATAGGATTCAGGTTTTATATAGTCCTCTGCATGTGTCACCTACATCTCCTAGGGTGCATGTGTTGGGGATATACACAGGGTATTCTCTAGCTGAGGTTATATACACCATCTCTATATTCTTCCTATTTTAGTATTTTAGTGTTTTAGTAGGGACTCTTTTACGATATCCATATGGGCTATATGCTTAATACATATGTATAAACCTTAAAAGTTAAAGACATAAAGTAAAATAGAGAGTAAAATATATGAAAGCAACTCTAATTTTGTTGCTGCAATGTACACTTAGTGTGAGTTATATGTATTTAGTTTTGATGTTGTTTGTAAATTATTTCTATCAACCTTGTTAATCTCTATACACCCAGTTCACACTGATGAGTAATTCTCATATTCTATGTATGATTTTGAGCAAACTTCTGTGTCCATATTGCTTCATATGGTTACTTTATGGCACATTATTATGTAATAACTTCCTTCAAATTTATATTTTTAATTAATATTCTATAGCAAATGTTCTATAATAGTCCCAATTCTATGACCATATATGTTGTATTTGCACAACCTGACTTGGATTAGGTTTTCCTCAACTCGGGGGTTACTTGTTTCCCCTGGTTGTTGTCTGTCCATAGTTCGTTGTCCTGTGGCTCTATAGTATTCCAATAGGTCAATATCTTGTATCCTGCATCTAGGAATCATCTCCTTGGTTTATTATAGGTAGATAGTGTCCTTGAAATTATTGCATGATTTGAGGCTGTTCGATATTTAAAGGCTGCTCAATATTTTAAAGCTGCTCAGTATTTTAAGTCTATTTGAGTTCTTGTGGGTAATTGGAAAAGAGAGACCGAGTACTGTTGATTTGGAGGGATCATCTTCATGTCCCCCCCAGAAAACAGATGGTGCGTCACGCACTCAGTAGTCTACCCCTCTAGGGGCCTGACTTACAGTGCATCGCTACATATTACTCAAGGTCTATATACCATACCCCTGTATGTATCTCTACTTAAATGAGCGCTTTAAAATCTGGAGGGGAGTTTAGTCCTCCTGGGGCTATGGTGCCCAATCTATACATCCACTCCGCCTCTCTTCTTAGCAAAGCCTTGTTTCTATCGCCTCCCCTATCCAGGGGGGGGATGTGGTCTATCAGGATATACCTGATGGTGGACACCTGGTGTCCCATTCTCGCACAGTGTCTGGCCACTGGTTGGTCTGAGTCTCCTTGGTCCAACGCCAGCCGTATGGCACGTCTATGGTTGGCCATCCTTTCGCGGAGTGTTCCGCTCGTTTTGCCCACATAGAACCAAGCACATGGGCAGAATAGCAAATATACTACAAATGTAGTGTTACAGGATATTGAGTGTTTAATCTTGAATATCTTGTTTGTATGTGGATGGTGAAAGTTCTTAGTCGCCATCAGGCCATTACATGTTGTGCACCCTAGGCATCGATATGATCCTTTGATGTTTGTGTGAGATGTATCCATGTAGCTTGATTTGGGGTCTGTACGTACCAAACTATCCTTAAGGTTGGTACCCCTCCAGTATGCTATCATTGGTGTCAGGTTGTGCGTGAAGGTCAGTTTGGGGTCAGATTGTACTATTGGCCAATGTTCCCTTAGTACTCTTCCAGCTTGTGTAGTATTTGGTGAGAATGTCGTTGCCATTATCAACTTGTTGGATTTCTCTGTCATATTATCCTTATATATCAGACTGTCCTGGGTGTAAGGAAGGACTTCCTTTAGGGTGCTGTCAACTATCTGTTGCTTGTACCCCCGCTGCAGGAACTTGTCCCTCATGAGTTGCAGCTGTGAGACCCCTGTGGCTAAATTGGAGTTATTCCGTACGACCCTAGTCATTTGGGACTTGACTATACCTTTTAATAGGGCTGGGGGGTGGCAACTGTTGGCACTTAAAATAGAATTTCTATCAGTGGGTTTACTGTAGAGTGTAGTACCCAAGGTGTTACCTTCTATATAGATATTAAGGTCTAGAAATTGTATTTCTTTGTGATGGTGTGTAATCTTGAACCTCACTGGTGTGGGAGTATTATTCCAATCCCTAAACCAGTCTAACAATGCCACTAGGCCACCACGCCATACCATAAACACATCGTCGATATATCTTACGTAGAAGACAACCGACGATGTGTCCATGTTCCACAGGAACTGATTTTCAAACTGAGACATATAAATGTTGGCATACGATGGGGCCATATTGGACCCCATCGCCGTGCCTGTGAGTTGCAAATAAAAGGATGTCTCGAAGCGGAAATAGTTCCTAGTAAGGCAGTATTCCATGAGTGTCAAGAAAAAGTCAATAGGGGGGCCCTCATATTGTGTACTCTCAATGAGGTGTTGTTTAGTTGCCATGAGTCCTGTGTCATGTGGGATGACAGTGTAGAGACTGTTGACATCCAGGGTAACCAGGATGTCACCAGTCTCCACTCTCACATCCCTCATCTTTCTGATTAAATCATTAGTGTCTGAAATGTATGATCTGACTGTCTTAACAATAGGTTGAAGGTAAATGTCAATTACTTGTGCCACCGGCTGTGTGAGTGACTGAACGGCTGAAACTATCGGCCGCCCAGGTGGGTGTTCTAGAGTTTTATGTATTTTCGGTGTGGTGTAGAGAATTGGGATCCTGGGGTGTGTTGTAGTGCAGTACTCAAATA
This sequence comes from Bombina bombina, assembly GCF_027579735.1. Classification (NCBI taxonomy): domain Eukaryota; kingdom Metazoa; phylum Chordata; class Amphibia; order Anura; family Bombinatoridae; genus Bombina; species Bombina bombina. The sequence continues at coordinate 711,478,523 of NC_069503.1, read as the reverse complement.
ATTGTTCCGTTAGGTATCCTTGTTCAAATCCTAATTTTAGAATACTATCCAGTTCCTTCTTATATTTGGCCGTAGGGTCACCTGGTAGTTTTCTATAGGTGTTATTGTCGGTTAACTGTATGAGTATGTCCTCCCTGTAGTCCTCATAGTCCATTAGGACTATTGCACCGCCTTTGTCGGCGGGGCGGATGACCAAATTGTGGTCATCTTGTAGAGTTTTAATAGCAGCTCTTTCAATGTGTGTGAGATTATGTCTCCATTTATTTGCCTTTCTGTGTCTCTCCATGTCTTGTGCTACTAGCCTCATAAAGGTCTTAGTGCTAGCACTACTGTTTGATGGCTCAAACGTACTTGGCTTTTTACATTTATGTACAGGGCTAGTGTGTTCAGGTCTTGTAGGAACATTCTGGAAATATTCTTTAATTTTCATCGTCCGGTTTAACCTGTGTAAGTCTAACTTAAGGTCCAACTCTGTTATGTTGTGACTAGGTATAAAAGATAGACAGTAATATGTAGCGATGCACTGTAAGTCAGGCCCCTAGAGGGGTAGACTACTGAGTGCGTGACGCACCATCTGTTTTCTGGTGGGGACATGAAGATGATCCCTCCAAATCAACAGTACTCGGTCTCTCTTTTCCAATTACCCACAAGAACTCAAATAGACTTAAAATACTGAGCAGCTTTAAAATATTGAGCAGCCTTTAAATATCGAACAGCCTCAAATCATGCAATAATTTCAAGGACACTATCTACCTATAATAAACCAAGGAGATGATTCCTAGATGCAGGATACAAGATATTGACCTATTGGAATACTATAGAGCCACAGGACAACGAACTATGGACAGACAACAACCAGGGGAAACAAGTAACCCCCGAGTTGAGGAAAACCTAATCCAAGTCAGGTTGTGCAAATACAACATATATGGTCATAGAATTGGGACTATTATAGAACATTTGCTATAGAATATTAATTAAAAATATAAATTTGAAGGAAGTTATTACATAATAATGTGCCATAAAGTAACCATATGAAGCAATATGGACACAGAAGTTTGCTCAAAATCATACATAGAATATGAGAATTACTCAGTGTGAACTGGGTGTATAGAGATAAACAAGGTTGATAGAAATAATTTACAAACAACATCAAAACTAAATACATATAACTCACACTAAGTGTACATTGCAGCAACAAAATTAGAGTTGCTTTCATATATTTTACTCTCTATTTTAGTTTATGTCTTTAACTTTTAAGGTTTATACATATGTATTAAGCATATAGCCCATATGGATATCATAAAAGAGTCCCTACTAAAATACTAAAATACTAAAATAGGAAGAATATAGAGATGGTGTATATAACCTCAGCTAGAGAATACCCTGTGTATATCCCCAACACATGCACCCTAGGAGATGTAGGTGACACATGCAGAGGACTATATAAAACCTGAATCCTATATTTAAAGTGTAGCAAATTAACCCAACAAGTGCATGGCCCTAAGGTAATATGACACAGTAATGGTATATAACATTAAGGGGCAAATAATAGATCCATCCGCCTAAATTAGATCTGGTACAACTAACAGTCTCTATGACAACCAGACCATGACAGCGGTAACACACACGGAGCGCACACAGCTGATCAAGAGGCATATATAGGTAAAGCTATATGGGGAAGCCTGAAAGAACATAGCGGGCAATAATATAATAAAATAAAATGATAACACATAAGATTGTTTTTATGGGGAATACCTCATAGGTAAAATTGATTCACGCATGCGTGTAACTCACATGAAGTGTTATACACAGCCAATACGGGGTGTATACATAATGAATTATTTTGTACACTGTGACATGTTGACACTAGTAAGTTATAAGATGCAATCATTGCAAGTACATTTGATAAAAATTAGTTTGCTTAAAAATTATTTTGTTTATAATAATACCGGAAAAAGTATCACATTTAGCACTTCCGGTCTGCACAGTGGAACGCAGTATGCGTTCCACTCACACAAAGTTTGGCGCCACCACACTGAGAGGACACTATACACAGGTTTTTGAAATTATTGTGATTATTTGTAGTTTGTATATAAGTTTGTTTGATGCAGCTTGTGTTTATGCTGATGATGGGGAGAAATTCCCCGAAAACGTTTCATTAAAAGTATTTTTCTTGCTTTATCCAAAGACCTGAGAGTGCAACCTTTTTTCAGGAATATATATATATATATATATATATATATATACTAATTTTTATAATATTCCTCTTAGGTTTAAGCATTAATTTGCGCCCCATACTCCGAACCACTCCCTCTTTTCCAGACACTAGATATTACTTTGGGGTTAATATCATTAAGTTAAGGCAAACCGAGCACCTGGCAGCGCAAAAAAGTTTTGAAAACACCCGTTTCTTACGAGCATGTCTTCCCCATAGAAGTCAATGGACGAGAAAAATTTGAAGAGAAATAAAGTCCAACAATTGTGTTGAGCGTAAAGTGAGTGACGTCATGTTCTTCTGTGAAAAAATAGCTAAATCGTGTTAATTTCATAATAAAAATCTGTTTTGTGTAGGTAATGTGCTGTATATTGTTTGTATCTATTGATTTGTGTATGTATGTGATAATATTTGTAGTTAGATGTAGCTAGATGAGTGTATGTTCATGTAGGTCTATGTAAGTCAATGTAAAATGGTTTTGTGTGCCTTTTTTTTCAAACACCCGAGATCTCGTAACTATGATCTGTTCTATTTTGACATGAAAAATTTTAATTTGAAAAATAAATAATGTGGAGTGTTTGTATGAGTGTAAGTGTACTTTGTGTAATGTTTTTGAAGTGATTTGTGGATGTTTTTGTTAGCGGTATATCATTAACTACTAGGTCTGGGTTTACTTAATGGATTTGAGCGTAGATGGTTATTTTTGTGACGTTACAGAAACTCATAATTCCAGCGGTAGGGAAAAAGCAGCGCTATGAGGTTTTTTCACGCATAACGCAAAACTCGTAATCTAGACAAAAATTATCAAAAATAAACAGTTACACCTAATCTAATAGCCCTATAAAAATATAAAAGCACCCCCAAATAAAAATACCCCTTAGCCTACAATAAACTACCAATAGCCCTTAAAAGAGCCTTTTGTAGGGCATTGCCTTAAAGAAATCAGCTCTTTTACCTGTAAAAAAAATACAAAGACCCCCCAATCTACAAAAAAAAAAACACCCAAATAACCTAAACCCCCCCCCCCCCGAAGATCCACTCACAGTTTCTGAAATCCAGACATTCAGGCGGTGAGAAGTCTTCATCCAGTCTGCGAGAAGTTTTCATCCAGTCGGCAAGAAGTCTTCATCCAGATGGCATCTTCTATTTTCATCCAGGCGGCATCTTCTATCTTCATCCAGGCGGCATTTTCTATCTTCATCCCGGGGGCATCTTCTATCTTCATCCCGGCAGCGCGGAGCAGATCCATTTTTGAAGACATCTGGCACGGGGGGTCCTCTTTAAACGGTCACCGCCGTACACTAGATCTTCAATGCAAAGGAGCCTTTTCAAAATGGCGTCCCTTGCATTCCTATTGGCTGATTTGATTCTTGAAATTCAAATCAGCCAATAGGATGAGAGCTACTGAAATCCTATTGGCTGTTCAAATCAGCCACTAGGATGAGAGCTACTGAAATTCTATTTGCTGATTTGAATAGCCAATAGCATTTCAGTAGCTCTCATCCTATTGGCTGATTTGAACAGCCAATAGGATTTCAGAAGCTCTCATCCTATTGGCTGATTTGAATTTCCAAAATCAAATCAGCCAATAGGAATACGCCATCTTGAATCGTGTACCTTGCATTGAAGATTCAGTGTACAGCGGCAACCATATGAAGAGGATGCTCCACGCCGGATGTCTTCAGGATGGACCTGAAGAGGCCACCTGGATGAAGACTTTTCGCCGCCTGGAGGAGGACTTGGCCATCTGGATGAAGATAGAAGAGGCCGTCTGGAAGAGGACTTCGCCGACTGGATGAAGATCGTTCAAGCGAGTCTTCAAAAACTGTAAGTGGATCTTCAGGGGTTAGTTTTTTAAGGGTTTTCTTGGGTGGGTTTTTTTTTTTAGTTTAGGGTTTGGGCTTTTTGTAAAAGAGCTAAATGCCCTTTTCAGGGCAAAGCAAAATAGCTAAATGTCATTTTAAGGGCAATGCCCATACAAATACCTTTTTCAGGGCAATGGGTAGATTAGGTTTTTTTAGATAGTTTTTTTTTTATTTTGTGGGTTTGGGGGGTTAGGTTTGTAATGTTAGTGGGTCGTTGTATTTTTTTTTTCAGGTAAAAGAGCTGTTTAACTTAAGGCAATGCCCTACAAAAGGCCCTTTTAAGAGCTATTGGTAGTTTATTCTAGATTAGGTTTTTTATTTTGTGTTTTTTTTTTTAAATGGGTATTAGAATAGGAATAATTTTTATTATTTTTGATAATTTGTTTGTTATTTTGTGTAGTGTATTTTTTTTGTTTTGGGGTGGGTTTTTATTTTTAGTTTAGGGCTTGGGCATTTCATAAAAGAGCTGAATGCCCTTTTAAGGGCAGGAAAAAGAGCTAAATGCCCATTTAAGGGCAATGCCCATACAAATGCCCTTTTCAGGGCAATTCGTAGATTAGGTTCTACTTTATTTTTATTTTGTGTGTTTGGGGGGTGGGGGTTTGTATACTGTTAGGGGGTGTTTGTTTTGTTTTGTAGCAAAAGGAGCTGTTAACTTTAGGGCAATGCCCTACAAAAGACCTTTTTAAGGGCCCACAAAAGGCCCTTGGTAGTTTATTCTAGATTAGGCTTTTTTATTTTGGGGTGTTTTTTTATTTTATTATAATAATAATAATTTGTGATTATATAGCACTTTTCTCCCTTTGTGATTTAACGCACTTACAAATATACCAACATAAAGACATACAAGTTAGGAGTTTCTGAAGGTCAGATAAGATTACTGAATGCCTGATGGAAGAGGTGGGTCTTTAGCTTCTTTTTTATAAGTCTGTAAGGACGGTGCCTCTCTGATTGCGCATGATAAGGAGTTCTAGAAAGTAGGGTCAGCGTGGCCGAATGCTCTGGAGCCTGAGTTTGTCCTTATTCTTGGCACTGAAAGGAAGAATGTGTTGGCTGACCTAAGTGAGCGGGATGGTATGTAGGGTGTCAGGAGCTCTTTCAGGTACTGTGGGCCTTGGTTGTTTAAGGCTTTGAAGGTCAGCAGGCCAATTTTAAAATATGTTCGCCATTTAATTGGAAGCCAATGCAGGGAGTGGAGAACAGGTGTTATGTGGCAGGAGCGAGTTTGATTTGGTCAGTAGTCTGGCTGCTGCATTTTGTATCGTCTGAAGGCAGTGAAGTTCTTTTTTTGGGAGGCCCAAGTAGAGTGCATTGCAGTTATCTAACCTAGGGGCTATAAATGCATGGATTAATGTTGGCATATCATCCAGTGGAATTAAGTGTTGTATCCTGGCTATGTTTTTCAGATGAAAGTAGGCAGATTTTATTACAGAGGAAATCTGCTGTTTAAAAGATAGTCTAGCATCAATCAGCACTCCGAGGTTTCGTACTTTTGCTGAACCAACGAGTTCAGAGCCTCCAAGCTCCAGGCCAGTTGGGTGATCGTGGGATATTTTTGATGCTCGGGTCCCCTCACCAAGAGTAACTCTGTTTTGTCTGGGTTCACTTTGAGATAGCTAGCATTCATCCATTCTATGAGATCTATTAAGCAACTGTTTATGCGGCATGCTGGGTCTGTAGTATCTGGAGCAAAGAAGAAGTAGAGTTGTGTGTCATCAGCGTAACAGTGATACCTTAGGCCATGTTGGTTATTGATTATTGGTTAATGATGTCCCTCAGTGGTAGTAAGTAAATTACTAATAGCATGGGAGACAGGATGGATCCTTGTGGAATTCTGCAGGCCAGTTCTGTTGGTGCTAATGAGCTTGATCCTGATATTACTCTCTGTGATCTACCATCGAGGAAAGATTTAAACCAGTTAAGGACTGGGCCTCCTAGACCACAGATGTGCTGCAAGCGCTCTATTAGAATCCTATGGTCAATGGTTTCAAATGCAGCTGAGAGATCCAGGAGGATTAGAATGGAGTAATTACCTTTGTCTCTTGCCATGAGGAGATCATTTAGCACTCAGACTAGCGATGTTTCAGTGCTGTGGCGGCATCTGAAGCCTGACTGGAAAGGATTGAATATGTTCTGGCTTGATAGATGGGCTTCCAGTTTAGTTGCCACTACTTTTTCAATTATTTTCCCAAGAAATGGGAGGTTGGATATTGGTCTGTAATTAGTCATGCAGTCTGGGTCTAATACAGGTTTTTACAGGAGTGGTTTTACAACAGCTTATTTTAGAGGATCTGGGAAGTCTCCTGTTTTTAGTGAACACTGCACTATTTTTGTGAGGGCTGGGGCGAGTGTTTCAATGTATCCAGATATGAGCTGAGTTGGAGCAGGGTCTAAGTCACACGTAGTAGGGTGCAACTTTTGTATGGTGTTTTTAAACTCCTTTTATATCCACATTTGTAAAAGTGGACCATAAACTGGGGCAATCTGGCATTCCATTGTAGTGGTTCTGATGTGTAACTGTTTGGCCTGCTGTGACAGCAGTTCGGATTGAGGAAATCTTGTCTCTGAAGAAGTTCGCAAATGTATCTAAGCCTCTGCAGACTGCCCACTTATTTCAGTTATTTTGACATACTTGCATTTTAGCCAATCAGTGCTCACTCCTCGGGAAATTCATGTGCATGAGCTCAATGTTATATATATGAAAAACATGAACTAATGCTCTCTAGTGGTGAAAAACTGTTAAAATGCATTTAGATTAGAGGCGGCCTTCAAGGTCTAAGAAATTAGCATATGAACCTCCTAGGTTTAGCTTTCAACTAAGAATACCAAGGCCTAGATTTGGAGTTCGGCGGTAGAAGGGCTTTTTTCTGGCCGCACCATAAATTTAACTCTGGTATCGAGAGTTCAAACAAATGCTGCGTTAGGCTCCAAAAAAGGAGCGTAGAGCATTTTTACCGCAAATGCAACTCTCGATACCAGAGTTGCTTACGGACGCGGCCAGCCTCAAAAACGTGCTCGTGCACGATTCTCCCATAGGAAACAATGGGGCTGTTTGAGCTGAAAAAAAACCTAACACCTGCAAAAAAGCAGCGTTCAGCTCCTAACGCAGCCCCATTGTTTTCTATGGGGAAACACTTCCTACGTCTGCACCTAACACTCTAACATGTACCCCGAGTCTAAACACCCCTAACCTTACACTTATTAACCTCTAATCTGTCGCCCCCGCTATCGCTGACCCCTGCATATTTTTTTTAACCCCTAATCTGCCGCTCCGTAAACCGCCGCAACCTACGTTATCCCTATGTACCCCTAATCTGCTGCCCTAACATCGCCGACCCCTATATTATATTTATTAACCCCTAATCTGCCCCCCACAACGTCGCCGCCAGCTACCTACACTTATTAACCCCTAATCTGCCGAGCGGACCGCACCGCTACTATAATAAAGTTATTAACCCCTAATCCGCCTCACTAACCCTATCATAAATAGTATTAACCCCTAATCTGCCCTCCCTAACATCGCCGACACCTAACTTCAATTATTAACCCCTAATCTGCCAACCGGAGCTCACCGCTATTCTAATAAATGTATTAACCCCTAAAGCTAAGTCTAACCCTAACACTAACACCCCCCTAACTTAAATATAATTTACATCTAACGAAATAAATTAACTCTTATTAAATAACTTATTCCTATTTAAAGCTAAATACTTACCTGTAAAATAAACCCTAATATAGCTACAATATAAATTATAATTATATTATAGCTATTTTAGGATTAATATTTATTTTACAGGCAACTTTGTAATTATTTTAACCAGGTACAATAGCTATTAAATAGTTAATAACTATTTAATAGTTACCTAGTTAAAATAATAACAAATTTACCTGTAAAATAAATCCTAACCTAAGATATAATTAAACCTAACACTACCCTATCAATAAATTAATTAAATAAACTACCTACAATTACCTACAATTAACCTAACACTACACTATCAATAAATTAATTAAACACAATTGCTACAAATAAATACAATTAAATAAACTAGCTAAAGTACAAAAAATAAAAAAGAACTAAGTTACAAAAAATAAAAAAATATTTACAAACATAAGAACAATATTACAACAATTTTAAACTAATTACACCTACTCTAAGCCCCCTAATAAAATAACAAAGCCCCCCAAAATAAAAAATTCCCTACCCTATTCTAAATTAAAAAAGTTACAAGCTCTTTTACCTTACCAGCCCTGAACAGGGCCCTTTGCGGGGCATGCCCCAAGAATTTCAGCTCTTTTGCCTGTAAAAAAAAACATACCATACCCCCCCCCCAACATTACAACCCACCACCCACATACCCCTAATCTAACCCAAACCCCCCTTAAAGAAACCTAACACTAAGCCCCTGAAGATCTTCCTACCTTGTCTTCACCATCCAGGTATCACCGATCCGTCCTGGCATCCGGTGCTGAAGAGGTCCAGAAGAGGCTCCAAAGTCTTCCTCCTATCCGGCAAGAAGAGGACATCCGGACCGGCAAACATCTTCTCCAAGCGGCATCTTCGATCTTCTTCCATCCGGTGCGGAGCGGGTCCATCTTGAAGCAGGCGACGCGGATCCATCCTCTTCTTCCGTTGTCTCCCGACGAATGACGGTTCCTTTAAGGGACGTCATCCAAGATGGCGTCCCTCGAATTCCGATTGGCTGATAGGATTCTATCAGCCAATCGGAATTAAGGTAGGAATTTTCTGATTGGCTGATGGAATCAGCCAATCAGAATCAAGTTCAATCCGATTGGCTGATCCAATCAGCCAATCAGATTGAGCTCGCATTCTATTGGCTGTTCCGATCAGCCAATAGAATGCGAGCTCAATCTGATTGGCTGATTGGATCAGCCAATCGGATTGAACTTGATTCTGATTGGCTGATTCCATCAGCCAATCAGAAAATTCCTACCTTAATTCCGATTGGCTGATAGAATCCTATCAGCCAATCGGAATTCGAGGGACGCCATCTTGGATGACGTCCCTTAAAGGAACCGTCATTTGTCGGGAGACAACGGAAGAAGAGGATGGATCCGCGTCGCCTGCTTCAAGATGGACCCGCTCCGCACCGGATGGAAGAAGATCGAAGATGCCGCTTGGAGAAGATGTTTGCCGGTCCGGATGTCCTCTTCTTGCCGGATAGGAGGAAGACTTTGGAGCCTCTTCTGGACCTCTTCAGCACCGGATGCCAGGACGGATCGGTGATACCTGGATGGTGAAGACAAGGTAGGAAGATCTTCAGGGGCTTAGTGTTAGGTTTCTTTAAGGGGGTTTGGGTTAGATTAGGGGTATGTGGGTGGTGGGTTGTAATGTTGGGGGGGGGGTATGGTATGTTTTTTTTTACAGGCAAAAGAGCTGAAATTCTTGGGGCATGCCCCGCAAAGGGCCCTGTTCAGGGCTGGTAAGGTAAAAGAGCTTGTAACTTTTTAAATTTAGAATAGGGTAGGGAATTTTTTATTTTGGGGGGCTTTGTTATTTTATTAGGGGGCTTAGAGTAGGTGTAATTAGTTTAAAATTGTTGTAATATTTTTCTTATGCTTGTAAATATTTTTTTATTTTTTGTAACTTAGTTCTTTTTTATTTTTTGTACTTTAGCTAGTTTATTTAATTGTATTTATTTGTAGCAATTGTGTTTAATTAATTTATTGATAGTGTAGTGTTAGGTTAATTGTAGGTAATTGTAGGTAGTTTATTTAATTAATTTATTGATAGGGTAGTGTTAGGTTTAATTATATCTTAGGTTAGGATTTATTTTACAGGTAAATTTGTTATTATTTTAACTAGGTAACTATTAAATGGTTCTTAACTATTTAATAGCTATTGTACCTGGTTAAAATAATTACAAAGTTGCCTGTAAAATAAATATTAATCCTAAAATAGCTATAATATAATTATAATTTATATTGTAGCTATATTAGCATTTATTTTACAGGTAAGTATTTAGCTTTAAATAGGAATCATTTATTTAATAAGAGTTAATTTATTTCGTTAGATGTAAATTATATTTAAGTTAGGGGGGTGTTAGTGTTAGGGTTAGACTTAGCTTTAGGGGTTAATCCATTTATTATAGTAGCGATGAGCTCCGGTCGGCAGATTAGGGGTTAATAATTGAAGGTAGGTGTCGGCGATGTTAGGGAGGGCAGATTAGGGGTTAATACTATTTATGATAGGGTTAGTGAGGCGGGTTAGGGGTTAATAACTTTATTATAGTAGCGGTGCGGTCCGCTCGGCAGATTAGGGGTTAATAAGTGTAGGCAGGTGTCGGCGACGTTGAGGGGGCAGATTAGGGGTTAATAAATATAATATAGGGGTCGGCGGTGTTAGGGGCAGCAGATTAGGGGTACATAGGGATAACGTAGGTGGCGGCGCTTTGCGGTCGGAAGATTAGGGGTTAATTATTTTAAGTAGCTGGCGGCGACGTTGTGGGGGGCAGGTTAGGGGTTAATAAATGTAATACAGGGGTCGGCGGGGTTAGGGGCAGCAGATTAGGGGTACATAAGTATAACGTAGGTGGCGGTCGGCAGATTAGGGGTTAAAAAAATTTAATCGAGTGGCGGTGATGTGGGGGGAGCTCGGTTTAGGGGTACATAGGTAGTTTATGGGTGTTAGTGTACTTTAGGGTACAGTAGTTAAGAGCTTTATGAACCGGCGTTAGCCCAGAAAGCTCTTAACTCCTGCTATTTTCAGGTGGCTGGAGTTTTGTCGTTAGAGCTCTACCGCTCACTTCAGAAAGGACTCTAAATACCGGCGTTAGGAAGATCCCATTGAAAAGATAGGATACGCAAATGGCGTAGGGGGATCTGCGGTATGGAAAAGTCGCGGCTGAAAAGTGAGCGTTAGACCCTTTAATCACTGACTCCAAATACCAGCAGGCGGCCAAAACCAGCGTTAGGAGCCTCTAACGCTGGTTTTGACGGCTACCGCCGAACTCCAAATCTAGGCCCAAGAGAGCAAAGCAAAATTGGTGATAAAAGTAAATTGGAAAGTTGTTTAAAATGACATGCTCTATTTAAATCATGAACATTTTGTTTTGGACTTGACTGTCCCTTTAAGATCTCTGGAGATGGACTTGTAACCTTGAGATTGTCTATGCTTTTCCACAATTTATGTTCTCAAATCCTCAGACAATTCTTTGCTGCTCTTTCTCTTCTTCATGCTCAGTGTAGCACACAGAGAGAGAGTCACAACAGAAAGGTTGAGTACAATTTTCACCATTTTAACTGGTTGCCTGTGTGATTTCTATATTGTCAGCACCTGTTAATTGATACAGGTGAGTTTATTTACAAATTACAGAAGCATCACAAACTTGGAATGCAATTATTTCTTACAATTTTAAGAAGGTGCCAATAATTTTGTCCAGTCCATTTTTTTGAGTTTTTTTCTCCACTTCTTTTTGTCATATCAATACAAAGAAAAGAAATAAACATGAGAATGCCTAAACATTTCTAATTGCAAAATGTTCTGGGCGAAGTGGTGATCTGACAGAAATGCAGGGGTGCCAATATTTTTGGCCATGACTGTATATAAAGGTACATATTCCCAAATCCGGAATTCCAAACTCCAAACATATTCTGAAATCCAAACTTTTTAATTCTTTTTTTTTAAAATAAAATATCAAAAATTAATATTTTACCTGAATATAAGTCACAGTCTTCTTTGCCTGCATCTTTGTTTTTTGTTTTTTTTTTCCTCCTAAAATGCAATAGTTCTTTTAAAACAACAAATTTTACCTTTCTGATTACAGTACTGTACTTTCTTTCTGAGGGCAATATGTATAAAAAAATATTAAAAATTATATAAAACAAGTTAGCTTGCCTAAATATCATAATATATTGTTTTTTACATCCAAGCCTTTTTTCGGTCTCAAGCAGTTAGGATAAAGGGTTTTCTGTATATATGCTCCAAAGAAAGCCACACTCACTGCCTTTTGTTACCAATGCCATGGTGCTAGCCAGCAGGGTCGCCACTAGAAATTTTGGGGCCCCTGACTTAACCATTGATCAGGTCCCCCCACCCTTTGACATGTGCAATTTTTGACCAAGTGACTAAAACGTATATGCACTTTATTTTTAAGTGTAGTCAAATTTTAGAAATGTTGTAAAGGTAGTAACACACAAACACAGAAACACACAGACACACTCATACACTGAAGCACACATAAGGATTCACATATAGACACTCTAGCAGACACGCAAAAAAAACACAAACACACTCAGACACAGACACCCAAACAGACACTCAGCACTTGTTTACATTGACCTGACAAGTAATGAGGTATACTACAGTTTTGTCAAAAAAGGAGATTTACAAAACAAAATATGGAGTTCTGATTATCTTTTTGTCAAGGAAGATGCCAACTAAATGATGACAACAGCATTCAGTGGCTGAAAGGAAGGGCCCTGAACTGCCTAAACAATAATTGAAAGGTTAAATGGTGGATTGGTGACTTTCGGAAAGGTCTCATTAGTCTCAAAGTTTGTAGAAAGATGTGAATAATCAGTAGTAAGGTCAAAATGTCCTAAAAAGGAACAGACAATGGACACACACACACTCACAAAAACTTTAACACAAACTTGCACATACAGCCAAGGAAACACCGACAGAGACAGCCTCAGAAAACACACAAAGACATACACACACAGACACCCACAGAAAACACACAAAGACATACACACACAGAGAGACAACCACATAAAACACACAAAGACATACATACAAACACCCTCACTGAGACATCCACAGAAAACACACATAGACATACACACACTCTCACAGAGACACCCACAGAAAATGCACTGGCATACACCCCCCCTCACAGAGACACCCACAGAAAATGCACAGACATACACACACCCTCACAGAGACACCCACAGAAAACACACAGACATACGCACACACCCTCACAGAAACATTTACAGAAAACACAGACATACATACACACACCCTCACAGAGACATATACAGAAAACACACAAAGACATACATACACACACCCTCACAGAGACACCCATAGAAAAAGCACAAAGACATACACACACACCCTCACAGACATCCACAAAAATGAACAAAGACATACACACCCACCATCACAGAGAGACCCACAGAAACAAAATACATACACACTCATAGACACACAAACAAAAGCACAAAGACATAAACACAGACACCCACAGAAACACTCACAGGAGGTAAAATGTCTGCATATTGCATCCCCTAAATCAACAGTGTGTGACATGCATGATAAAAAAAATTGCAGAAATTAAGAGATCACCTTTTAAAGAATCATATTTGTAAATATGCAAACAAAAATAATTCTGTAAATTCAAAATTGTACATTAATGATCTGGGTCGATGGCTAGATGAAAAAAAGTACTTTTGAAAGGTTGACATGTTTGTTTTTTCCCTATTTTCCCCAACCAAGAGCACCACTTCAAATATGGTGTACAAATGTTCTCATCAGTCAGCTGCACTTATGGATTTTGAAAATGCTGTACTCTATATAGGCTTGGTGGAACCATAAGTTGTGGTACTCAGTCTCATACCATTAGATCTGGTTAAATGCAGGGTTTAGGCTTGTTTGTATGTATTTCAAAATTAAGTCAGCTGTAGTGTCAACTGAACAGTGTTAAGTTAGTCTCATTTCAAACACTGAGCAATCTTAGTCTGAGAGTATAAAATTGTATGCAGATGTAAAAATCATAGATAAAATGCCTCCTTGCATCTGGAAAGTCCTTGCATAAAGTGTCAGTAAACTGGAATGTAATTAAAATATATAGTAATAAAAGAAAACTAATATCTGCCAAAAGGGCACCTACCATTTGTGTATTGAGGAGGAAACATTTCTGCATGGCTTTAAATATAGAATTTCTACAGCATTGCCAAATAATCATAAATGCACTGCTGCATATTGCTATAAAAAAAAAAAGTGTTTTTATGGACCCCTGGCCCAACCATACAACTACTACCACACTGAAGTTACAATCCGAAATTGCACAAAGAAATAAAAAATGTATTTATTAAGTAAGTCCTAGCTCCTCTGCAAATGAAAGGGATCTGCCGTCTGACTCAGGCACCCACTGTACAAACTTAAGTGCCAAGTCTGTCTCACACTGTGCATAGTGAGAAATCCTCTCAAATGCTAATGCTTTACTCCTTATAATAACATTTCCCATGCTCAATAGCAGTCTGCTGTAGTACCTTCTGGTGGCTGCCAACAATTTTTTTTAATAAGTTGTTTTTGACTCATGGGGCCCCCTGGCCCATTGGACCCCTGACAGGAGTCACCCCTGTCATCCACTAATGGCAGCCCTGCTAGCCATTTGATAAAAAAATGCTTGCAATCCATGGTCTTAATTAAAATTCTGGAAATGGAGCTTCCTATTGCAAGTTTGAATTAGACCAGTGTATGCTAGCGTTTTTTTTTTTATATATGTATTAATTTTGTACATATATATGTATACATATAGGATTACATTTATGTATGTCTATATTTACATGTGTATAGTTTAAAGGGACACTGAACCCAAATTTTTTCTTTCATGATTCAGATAGAGCATGCAAATTTAAGCAACTTTCTAATTTACTCCTATTATCAATTTTTTTTTCGTTTTCTTGCTATCTTACGGCTAGATTTAGAGTTTTGTCGGTAAAGACCCGCGTAGCTAACACCGGCTTTTTTCTGGCCGCACCATAAAAATAACTCTGGTATTGAGAGTCCACATAAAGGCTGCGTTAGGCTCCAAAAAAGGAGCGTAGAGCATTTTTAACGCAACTTCAACTCTCGATACCAGAGTTGCTTACGGACGCGGCCAGCCTCAAAAACGTGCTCGTGCACGATTCCCCCATAGGAAACAATGGGGCTGTTTGAGCTGAAAAAAAACCTAACACCTGCAAAAAAGCCGCGTTCAGCTTTTAACGCAGCCCCATTGTTTGCTATGCGTAAACACTTCCTACGTCTGCACCTAACACCCTAACATGTACCCCGAGTCTAAACACCCCTAACCTTACACTTATTAACCCCTATTCTGCCGCCCCCGCTATCGCTGACCCCTGCATATTTTTTTTAACCCCTAATCTGCCGCTCCGTAAACCGCCGCTACTTACATTATCCCTATGTACCCCTAATCTGCTGCCCCTAACACCGCCGACCCCTATATTATATTTATTAACCCCTAATCTGCTCCCCACAACGTCGCCTCCACCTGCCTACACTTATTAACCCCTAATCTGCCGACCGGAGCTCACCGCTATTCTAATAAATGTATTAACCCCTAAAGCTAAGTCTAACCCTAGCACTAACACCCCCCTAAGTTAAATATAATTTTAATCTAACGAAATTAATTAACTCTTGTTAAATAAATTATTCCTATTTAAAGCTAAATACTTACCTGTAAAATAAATCCTAATATAGCTACAATATAAATTATAATTACATTGTAGCTATTTTAGGATTAATATTTATTTTACAGGCAACTTTGTAATTATTTTAACCAGGTACAATAGCTATTAAATAGTTAAGAACTATTTAATAGTTACCTAGTTAAAATAATTACAACATTACCTGTAAAATAAATCCTAACCTAAGTTACAATTAAACCTAACACTATACTATCATTAAATTAATTAAATAAAATACCTACAATTACCTACAATTAAACCTAACACTACACTATCAATAAATTAATTAAATACAATATCTACAAATAACTACAATGAAATAAACTAACTAAAGTACAAAAAATAAAAAAGAACTAAGTTACAAAAAATAAAAAAATATCTACAAACATAAGAAAAATATTACAACAATTTTAAACTAATTACACCTACTCTAAGCCCCCTAATAAAATAACAAAGACCCCCAAAATAAAAAATGCCCTACCCTATTCTAAATTACTAAAGTTCAAAGCTCTTTTACCTTACCAGCCCTGAACAGGGCCCTTTGCGGGGCATGCTCCAAGAAGTTCAGCTCTTTTGCCTGTAAAAAAAACATACAATACCCCCCCCAACTTTACAACCCACCACCCACATACCCCTAATCTAACCCAAACCCCCCTTAAATAAACCTAACACTAAGCCCCTGAAGATCTTCCTACCTTATCTTCATCATACCAGGTTCACCGATCCGTCCTGAAGAGCTCCTCCGATGTCCTGATCCAAGCCCAAGCGGGGGGCTGAAGAGGTCCATGATCCGGCTGAAGTCTTCATCCAAGCGGGAGCTGAAGAGGTCCATGATCCGGATGAAGTCTTCATCTAAGCGGGAGCTGAAGAGGTCCATGATCCGGATGAAGTCTTCTATCAACGGCATCTTCAATCTTCTTTCTTCGGGAGCCATCATCTTCCATCCGACGCGGAACATCCTCTTCTCCCGACGCCTACTAGCCGAATGAAGGTTCCTTTAAGGGACGTCATCCAACATGGCGTCCCTCGAATTCCGATTGGCTGATAGGATTCTATCAGCCAATCGGAATAAAGGTAGGAAAATTATGATTGGCTGATGGAATCAGCCAATCAGAATCAAGTTCAATCTGATTGGCTGATCCGAACAGCCAATCAGATTGAGCTCACATTCTATTGGCTGTTCCGATCAGCCAATAGAATGCGAGCTCAATCTGATTGGCTGATCGGATCAGCCAATCGGATTGAACTTGATTCTGATTGGCTGATTCCATCAGCCAATCAGAATATTCCTACCTTAATTCCGATTGGCTGATAGAATCCTATCAGCCAATTGGAATTCGAGGGACGCCATCTTGGATGACGTCCCTTAAAGGAACCGTCATTCTTCAGTTGGACGTCGCCAGATGAAGATGGGTCCACGTCGGAGGTCTTCAGGATGGAGCCGGTCCTCATCGGATGAAGATAGAAGATGCCGCTTGGAAGATGATGGTTGCCGGTCCGGATGTACTCTTCTTCCCGGATAGGATGAAGACTTTGGAGCCTCTTCTGGACCTCTTCAGCCACCGGATGATGGATCGCCAGCCCCCGCTTGGGTTGGATGAAGATTTTGGAGCCAGGACGGATCGGTGATACCTGGTGAGGTGAAGACAAGGTAGGATGATCTTCAGGGGCTTAGTGTTAGGTTTATTTAAGGGGGGTTTGGGTTAGATTAGGGGTATGTGGGTGGTGGGTTGTAATGTTGGGGGGGGGTATTGTATGTTTTTTTTTACAGGAAAAAGAGCTGAACTTCTTGGGGCATGCCCCGCAAAGGGCCCTGTTCAGGGCTGGTAAGGTAAAAGAGCTTTGAACTTTAGTTATTTAGAATAGGGTAGGGCATTTTTTATTTTGGGGGTCTTTGTTATTTTATTAGGGGGCTTAGAGTAGGTGTAATTAGTTTAAAATTGTTGTAATATTTTTCTTATGTTTGTAAATATTTTTTTATTTTTTGTAACTTAGTTCTTTTTATTTTTTGTACTTTAGTTAGTTTATTTCTTTGTAGATATTGTATTTAATTAATTTATTGATAGTGTAGTGTTAGGTTTAATTGTAGGTAATTGTAGGTATTTTATTTAATTAATTTAATGATAGTATAGTGTTAGGTTTAATTGTACCTTAGGTTAGGATTTATTTTCCAGGTAATTTTGTAATTATTTTAACTAGGTAGCTATTAAATAGTTCTTAACTATTTAATAGCTATTGTACCTGGTTAAAATAATTACAAAGTTGCCTGTAAAATAAATATTAATCCTAAAATAGCTACAATGTAATTATAATTTATATTGTAGCTATATTAGGATTTATTTTACAGGTAAGTATTTAGTTTTAAATAGGAATAATTTATTTAATAAGAGTTAATTAATTTCGTTAGATTAAAATTATATTTAATTTAGGGGGGTGTTAGTGTTAGGGTTAGACTTAGCTTTAGGGGTTAATACATTTATTAGAATAGCGGTGAGCTCCGGTCGGCAGATTAGGGGTTAATGTTTGAAGTTAGGTGTCGGCGATGTTAGGGAGGGCAGATTAGGGGTTAATACTATTTATTATAGGGTTAGTGATGCGGATTAGGGGTTAATAACTTTATTATAGTAGCGGTGCGGTCCGGTCGGCAGATTAGGGATTAATAAGTGTAGGCAGGCGACGTTGTGGGGGGCAGATTAGGGGTTAATAAATATAATACAGGGGTCGGCGGTGTTAGGGGCAGCAGATTAGGGGTACATAAGTATAACGTAGGTGGCGGTCGGCAGATTAGGGGTTAAAAAAATTTAATAGAGTGGCGGCGATGTGGGGGGACCTCGGTTTAGGGGTACATAGGTAGTTTATGGGTGTTAGTGTACTTTAGAGTACAGTAGTTAAGAGCTTTATGAACCGGCGTTAGCCCAGAAAGCTCTTAACTACTGACTTTTTTCTGCGGCTGGAGTTTTGTCGTTAGATTTCTAACGCTCACTTCAGACACGACTCTAAATACCGGAGTTAGAAACATCCCATTGAAAAGATAGGATACGCAAATGACGTAAGGGGATCTGCGGTATGGAAAAGTCGCGGCTGAAAAGTGAGCGTTAGACCCTTTCCTGACTGACTCCAAATACCGGCGGTAGCCTAAAACCACCGTTGGAGCCTCTAACGCTGGTTTTCACGGCTAACGCCAAACTCCAAATCTAGGCCTTAATTTGAAAAAGAAGGCATCTAAGTTTGTTTTTTTGGTTCAGACTTCTGGACAGCACTTTTTTATTGGTGGATGAATTTATCCACCAATCAGCACGAACAACCCATGTTGTTCACCAAAAATGGGCCTACATCTAAACTTACATTCTTGCATTACAAATAAAGATACCAAGAGAATGAAGAAAATTTGATAATAGGAGAAAGTTACTTAAAATGTAATGCTCTATCTGAATCACAAAAGAAAAAAAATTGGGTTCAGTGTCCCTTTAATGAATGTCATGTATTGATTAGATATACATTAATGCTGCTGAATTTCAAATAAATAGTTTTTTGACAAATGTATTTATTTCCTCATTTGCATTTGCTTGCCGCCCCCATCAGCTAATCACAGAATAGTATACAGATATCCTGTGAATGTTGCACATGCTCAGTAGGAGCTGGAGCCTCAGAAAGTGTGCAATGTGCATATAAAAAGACTGAGCAAATTTTGATAATTGAAGTAAATTGAAAAATCTCTTAAAACTGCATGCTCTATCTTAATCATGAACGTTACATTTTTTACTTTAGTTTCACTTTAAGGCAGTGTTTCTCAATTCCAGTCCCAAGGTACCCCTAACAGGGCAGATTTGCATAAAACAATCAGCTGATCAGTAACCATGGTTACTAACCTGCTCTCACCCATCAACTGATTATTTCACCTGTTCTCTAGTTAAGATATCATGAAAATATGGCTTGTTAGGGGTACTGGAGGAGTGGAGTAGAGAAAAAGTGCTTTAAGGAACAGTCTACACTATAGTTATGTTTAATGTGTACCTATTTTAGTTTGATTACAGACAATTCTCCTGCACCCATTTATACTGCAGCATGAACGATAAACTGTTTTAAAAAAAAAGTTTGTTATTTGGCCATTTTGAAATGGCTGCTAAACTCCTCCCCCATCTTCCTTCTTTCTTATTGTGGGTTTCTTTATGCACCTTATACTTGTGCACGTAGCAACGAGTGACGTCGATTTTGGCACATTGTGCATGAGTGGTATTTGCTGAGTGAGAAGCGGAAGTTCCACGGGGCTCATTATACTGAAGGACCTCTTTTGCCTATCGCAACCTCCTGGGTATCTTGCGATGGGTGTCCTCATAAAAAAACGGAAACGGAACTTACATTGTCATTTTCCCCTGACACCTAACCCCCCCAAGACCCCTAACCTAACAACCCATAAGTTACACAAAATTAAAAAAACTAACCTAACAAAAAAAAATATTACAAAATAAAAAGACATTACCAAAATTAAAAGAAAACAAAAACAGTTATGTGTACACTAAAACTAAAGTTTGCTTAAAAAAAATCCCACCCCAAAATAAAAAGCTCTATACTAACATATAGTACCAGGCAGAGCATGAGTTATGGCAATGCAAAGTTGTAGGTCACTGCTATAAGGGCATAAACAGTGATAATTTTGCCTCGAGCTTGAAACGCTATACAATCTCATTGGCATCTAAACGAGGTAAAAGGACTCTGGACACTCTTCTGAGTAATGGCAGACTCTCTCCAATTCCTCCTGATGCTCTGCTAATATTCTTTCCGCAGAAATGCCAGCAAGGATTACAAAAAACTCCATGACTCAGAAGCAAAACTGTCTGGGGTTTTACCGTTTCTCTCGTTCTGAGAGGGATTGCTTAGTATTTAGGGGCTGGACTGCACTGTTAAGTCAGGATCAGACTGATATGCTACAGGAGAGTTCTTCTCTGTGAAAGTCACATGTTGAGCAAAAAGAGACTGCTTCTTGGGTGGTAACTAGCCATAGAACAAGCTATTATGCTATTGTTCGTTCCCAGGTTGAGCGCTTCTCTCTTTTTATCAGAAGCAAAACTAGCACACTTATTCACCAGATTTTTGCAGTTCTCCAGTTCTGTGAAAAACTGCCTCACACGCATTACAGGGAGGAATAACATTGTGCTTTACACACTTTTATTATATGAGAAATAAAAGGTGCATGCAGAATAGACCATTTGAGAGTCGCAGTGTTATTTTAACTAATCTCCAGCACATATATTTAGCATGAGATTGCTGTGGCACACTCAATTTCATATGGGCGATTTTGCTGTTATTTTAAGCGCATTTAAAATAACTAAATAGTAGATTTAGTGTGAGCGAATTTCGGTGTGAAAAATAGGAGAATTGCATTTGATTTTCCTTGATAAATCTTGCCCTAAAGGGGAGTTTAAAATAGAAAATAAAGATAAGAATACAACAGTAGAAGATGATTTCCCCCAGCTGTAACCCTGTGCACCATTGATATTTTGAATCCAAATGTAATAAACACAATATTTGAGGTTGAATAAAAAGCTAAATTACTGCTCTAATCACACTTTGAAATGATTAAACTTAAATTAAATACCATCATCAGCATGTTAAATGATTATTGCAATTAAGTATTTGGATGTTTAAAAATGTTAACTATAAATAGATTACAAGTGGAGGGCAAAATCTCGCTTTCGCAAGCGTGATATTTGCGCTCCACTTAGTAATACCAGTGTATGCAAATGTACGCTGGTATTACAAGTAAGGTGCAATTTGAGCGCTACCTCGCGTTCACATTTTATGGAAGAACGCACTTCCATAGGCTCCAATGGGAACCTCGTTCTCATGCCGTCAGACATGGTATGAGAACCTAGCGCAGCGATGGGGGGAAGCCGTGCAATGATGGGCAGCAGATTTAAATATATATGTATATGAATACATATACACATAAACATATATGTGTATATAAGCATATACATATATATTTATAGAGAACACACAGTTCCCCATAGAGGCTTGTATAGGCACTTTTAAGTGCCGTTTTTCTTTTCTAACACCCACACACCTAATAACTGCTTAGTGCAGTTTAAAAAAATAAATTAAAAAATGCTACATTTTTTTTCTTTTCAAAAAGGGACCTCACATGTTATCTTGGGGGCGATTCTGGGTTATTTAGAAAATGAACCAGTGTTATGAGGCTTTAATATGTGATTTAGTTATTAGGGCTAGTTATTAATAAGGATTATGCTGGAAAATGTCAGTGAATAGCAGAACAATAGTTTCATTTGTTTCTTGATTATCTCTGTGATTTGAAGCATAAAATGGTTTTTGACAAGTAGCAGACTGAGTGCAAATTCTCAATTATTCACTGTGCAAGAACTACACAAGTAGGATATTTACCTTTTAAGACTGCACCTTTGAAATACAAATATAATATGCTTCGATAACCATGAATTTATCTCAAACAGAATAAAGCTTGGGCGTGTTATTGCTTAACTGTATGAAAAACAATAAAGACAGACAGTGTAAATACTTCAGGAATTTTTAAAAGGGTGTGGAGGAGTAATATATAATTATTTTATGCACAATACAAAAAAAAAAGAGGAGAAAGCAGTGGACAAAGTAATTCCCACAGTGTTTATGCGCAAAGCATTTTTAAAGGGACATGAAAAATACATTTTTTTTTCATGATTCAGTTAGAGCAGGCAATTTTAAAACTTTCAACTTTCCAATGTATTGCTATAATCTCATTTAGTTTGTTCTCTTTGTTTCCTTTGTTAACAAAGGATACCTAGGTAGGCTCAGAAGCTGCTGATTGGTGAATTTACATATATGCCTCATGTCATTGGGGTTTAGCTAGCTCCCTGCAGTACATTAATGCTCCTTTAACAAAGGATATCATGAGAATGAAGTCAATTAGATAATATAAGTAAATTGGAAGGTTCTTTTAAATTATATGACCTATCTGAATTAAGAAAGATAAAAAATTTAGTTTCTTGTCCCTTTAAATTGTTATAAATTGCAATACATATAACTTAATGAACAGCTACTGAGCTATCAACATTCAAAGTGTGTAGAATGAACAGGGTTAGATTAAAATTGAGTTGTAAACTTAATGGGACATAAACATGCAAAATGAAAATGCTATAATGTGTTCTAATCTAACAGGAAACACTAGTTTCTTTCTCTATGGCAGAGACTAGCTAATTGAAGACTTTAGGTACACTGCACACCTCTCCCACTCTGAGTACTGACTACTTTCCTGCTTCTTGGGTCCTTTCCAGCTGAGGGTCACCACAGTGAGGCCAGACTGAGGTCTTTTTTTTTTTTTTAAGATTTTTTTTTATTAAAGACAAGTAATGAGACATCAACATTACAGTTCACTTCCGTCAAAGAAATACAATATCTAGGTACTCAAGATATACATAAAGTTGATCACAATGTGGAAAGAATATTAGTGTTATGAGTCCATCACCGTTTTGTTCTCTTGTTCCATCCTTAGTTTTATGACACTAGTCAAGTTCAGGTTTAAGTGTCACATCACTTAGACATAGTTCATCCTCTTTTTTTTTTTTTTTTTTTTTCTTTTAAACTCCTATTAACTTACAACTAAAAACTATAAACAATTTTCTTTTTAACACTTAAAGGGACAGTCTACTACAAAATCTTTATTGTTTAAAAAGATAGATAACCCCTTTATTACCCATTCCCCAGCTTTGGACAACCAGAATTGTTATATTAATATACTTTATAACCGTTAAACCTCTAAATTTCTGCCTGTTTCTAAGTCCCTGCAGGCTGCTAGTTCATGTGTGCCATATAGATAACATTGTGCTCACTCCCGTGGATTTATTCATGAGTCAGCACTAATTGGCTAAAATTCCAGTCTGTAAATAGTACTGAGATAAGGATGCAATCTACAGAGGCTTAAATACAAAGTAATCATTGAGGTAAAAAGTATATTAATATAACTGTTGCTTATGCAAAACTGGGGAATGGGTAATAAATGGATTATCTATCTTTTTAAACAATAAAAACTTTGGAGTAGACTATTCCTTTAGGAGAAGACATCTCCTGTTTCCCCTACATGGTCTTGTGCAGCACTGACTTCTCCTCAGCTCTCCCACACAGTACACTTTTCCAGGAAAGCTCTGTGATTGGTTCTTAAAGTAATATGACCTTAAGCCCTCCAGTATGTGGGGGTTACTTAAAAACAGGGGTATCATGGTATTTTGATTTCATAATGTGTGCTTTGAGCTATATTTTAACTTTTTTTTAAATGTATTTTATTATCTATTTACTTTTTTAAAAAATAAAGAAGCTACAAATACAGACGTGTTTCAAATAATACAATAATATGACAAGATAACAACAAAAGATTAACCAGGGGAACTTTGCAAAAACCCTTCTAACTTTTAAAGTAAAGCTACACCACTTAACAAATGCTAATAATAATAATATAAAAAAAAACTTTAGCAGAAAAAATTAGAGTAAGAAAAGAAGGAAAGTTAGAGTGTAATCGTAAAACTCTGGATGTGTGATTGTGTCAGTTAAAGGACCTGATCATAACATATTTAAATAAAACCAGGCTGCTGGGAACTTCCGGTGGTCGGGCAACTTGATAGCAGCATGGAGTTTAAGCTCCGTAATATATACAGTTCTTTACTACCGTGAATATTAAGTTATTTTATACAGGCCCAAGCTAATATCGCTAGCTACTCTGACCATTTGCTGCAACTGTAGACAGCTGGAGAGTGAACATTGACTCTCACCCACTGGAGGCATACAGACCACTTTATTACAACCCAAGATAGTGGATTTAACAAACCTTGTTCTTGAGGAATCGGCTGCTATGATCTTGCCTCGTGTAGAGGTCCTAATCTCATCCTCTTCAACCTTTTGTTAGGAGGTACGGGCCAATGTACAGGCTACTCCACAGAAGCAGCATGTATCTGAGCCTACAAGTGATGGGCTTATGGAAATAAGGATGGTTAGATCTGTAACACATGCTGTCAGACTAAATACTTTCTATGCAAATACTTTTGGTAATAACCACATCCTTTTTCCATTTGGAGTCAAGGAGCCCAATTCTTTGATGTTATTCCCTTGTCCAGAAATGTATGTGCACCAAGGTGAAGTTGGTGTAATGAGCCTGGTTACGTTTTCTACTGGGATTTTGCATATGTCATGGGTAGGCTGGTGTACACTGCAAGCTGGGTCTATTAAGCCAGCCAGTCTAATGGATGAGTACCAGTAGCTTATGGACTTAAACTTGGAATGTTGTCTGACTTTTTTCTGGTACTGGGATAATACTAGAGAGCAGCTTATGACTGGACAGTTATCTTTTACTTGTTCTTTGGCTGAGAGTTCTTTTTCAAGCTGGAAGACTCATTTAGACATATGGGAGAATGATGGTCGCCCCATACTGGTTTTTCTTATTATAAGAGCCTCTCAACTTCTTATTAAGTTTGTCTCTCAAAGGCAGAATACATCTGTAGCTGCAAAATCGCAAAGCAAGTGGTTGGCAGGAGGCATCGGCTAGACTGTCGTACCACTGTTTTATCCTGCTGATTCTTCAGAAATTTACTTTCCTGACTCTGACCTTTCTTCTAAAGATGGTCACGGATACTATTTAAATATGTTAGATATTTTATGGCCAATCCTTTTTTTTTAGATACATGGATTCATACTGAGTTATACTTGTGCTATTAGCATATATGTTAATGGACACTACATATATTTCCTCTAGCATTTACAGCCTTTACATATTGTATAATGACAAGCATCATGTTCAGATATGGGGGACTATTTATCATCTCTGCGTCAATCTTGACGCATTCGCTGGAGTCAAAACTCTCGCCAGACATTGCTGCCGTGAATCTACATACGACGGCCTTATTTATTAAAAGGTCTGTCAAAAACATGTGCATCAAGTACGGAGCGATGAGCATCGGACTGTTTATAAATAAGAGTCATCGATGTTGCGGATATTCTGTTTTTTTCCAACTTTACTTGTACCATTTCATTACTGTTCATGAACAAGCACATTTCTCTAAAGCTAATCTTTTATTTTTCATCTGTTAATGTTCAAGAAACAGCTATATTTATACCTGAACAAACAATAATATCTCATAGAAAGTTATTTTCTATGTATTTGTTATACCAAAAACTAATATATGATATTTTCACATAAAATAAAATAGTATTTGTATTTCTAGTAATCATGATATTCCTATCTCATGTTTTTTGTTTTTTAAAATGATTACTAATGCTAGAATCTGTACTTATATCGTTGCACATACTTGTATTTATACATATGTGTTATGTCAGAAATATTTTGCAAACATATTTACATGTCCATAAATTCCTTTTTTTGTTCTAAACAATGTTGTGTTTCATATCTCTGTGTTTATTTATACCACTATATGTATATAATGTAAATGTATTATTATTCTGATCAGGAATATTTGTGAATATAACATGTAATTAGGGTATCATATGTATTGTTACAATAAGAGCTGGGACAGTTTTCTCTCTGCACCTGTGTAACCCCTCCTGATTGCAGTCTAATTTTAAACACCATCCCTACACAGGTAAAAAATGTGCTGGCATATAAGATTACATTTCGTAATGAAAAATAAATTCAAGAGAAGGAAGAAAAACACTGAAAATAGCTTGACAGTAAAGAGGTGATTTTAATTTCTGCTGTATCTGATTCATGACAGTTTAATTTTAAGTAGACTATCCCTTTGAACTATCATCTTAAAGATTATATTGAATCAAACATCATTAAATTTTAAAATCATTGTCTAAAATATTACACTGTGTGTCCTAGTGTCATCATCAATGTTTAACTTTAATACTAATTTCACATATACATACTTTCAAAGTATAATACACAATATAACAAAGGGCACTGAAAAGTTCTGATGAGTGATCAATGACACAAGTATAGAGCAATTTGATTAGTTAGTGATAGTAGAAAATGTATATTTAAATCAGATTGGCTGATGTCATAAATCATGTGATTATATAAAAAGAAATTCCTGAGGAGGAAAAACCTAAGAGGATGCGCTTGGAACACAGGTATATCAAAGTAGGACCTAACACTTTATGATTGGGTTTATACCTGTATGCATAAATAAATATAAACAGCACAGTGTTTGGTATGTGTGAAAAATTAATAATAATGACGAAAATAAATTGTGAGTAAAACAAGTGCTCAGGACAATTTGTGTATAATGTTAGTGATACATTGAAATAATCAGATATCACAGATAAACAATGATATTTGTGGCGATGAGTAAAATATATAAAAAGTACTTATCAATGTCCCAAAAAATGCTGGGATGTAAAAAATAAGTGTCCAATCCTAATATGTGAATGGTGATGTGTTCAGGTGTTTGGCGTGCTCCTCTTGTGTCCCGCGGTGCGATGGGTCAGGGTGTCTAGAATGGAAGATAAACAAGGGGTGCCAACATAGCGTGAATCGTTAAAACAACAATTATAAAAGTGATGTGCAAAAAACTACTCACAAGGAAAGTGGCACCTTAAATGAATAAGGTGCGATAAAGCAGGCTGACATTCAAATTCCAGCAGTCAGTACGCTGGAGGTCTCACCCAGAGGACCTGTGGAATCCAGATAGGCGTCTAGAAAGTAGCACCCACGTTTTTTACGGCCAATGGCCGGACCAGGTGAGCTGCAAGCTGATAGGTGTTCTCCTGCTGCACTCACGCCACCAAGACTTTTTCTCCAAAACTGACAGTGTCAGTGTATGAAAGGTTCTGTGGTAAAAGTCCTGTTTCAAAAACAAGTGGATCGTGGAAAGAAGCAAAAATACCGGGTTGTGGTATAAAACAAACAGTATTTATTTTGCAACGCGTTTCTCAGTCTATTCCAGACCGTTTCATCAGGCATAATCATAGTTAACAATAGAGATCTATTTAAACCCACAGTGACCCGGAATTGAAACAAAAGGTCAACTCTATTAACAATGTTGCAATTGCAAAAACATTTAACTTTTGATACATTGTATAAATTGGTTTGAACAATTGTGACCGCACAGATAACACTAAAAAAAAAAGTATATAAAAAAATCCTATTCGCAATTACCAAATATATCTGGAAAAAAATATATCATAGTAAACTGGACATATATTAACATGTGTGTATATGTATATCTGTGAGGATTTATTATATAATTAATATGAACCCAGTTGTATCTACTCCACTCAGTCTCACACCAAACCTAGGTACCTTGATAAACTAGGAACCTTATTCTGCTCATTGACTGAGGGTGACCTGTTTAGGTCAAAAGTAAATAACAACTATCTTTAGTTGCTGGAGATATGCACAACAATGTGAATGTGCTAATACTCTCCTAAGTAATATAATAGCATTTGCTAAACAATAGATAATCTCTTTGGATATAGAATAAATTATAACTTTATGTAATTGAAGCTCTGTTAGTATCTCTTTAAATAGATTGTAGCTTATCACTCAGGTACAATGCTTAAATGTTCAGGTTAGTAAAGTTCATATGCAACCTTATTTATGAATGCAGCAGAATTGTTATGGCAGTGTATTGTATGCAGAAATAACCAGGATATATGCAGAAGATGTTAAACATGCACACTTTCCATTAGTAACGTATATGTATAAGCTTGATTTGTTAGTATATACAGTCTTAGGAACATATGAAATTAGCGTAACTTCAGCAATAACTTTATGTTTAGTACGATACCCAACACTTCATGACCAGCGTGTACTTGTGAAGACTTTGCTTGCTAGCAATTCAGTTGTCCTGAGAAGCAGTGTAGAATCCGGCAACAGAGAGGAGCTGCGACACTGACTCCCGGAGTGCTGATGACGTCAGACGCCGAACTACTGCAGACACGCTGTATGTCAGTTAGCGTTTCAGAATGAGGTATGCTGTCCTGTGATTGAAGAGAACTTTGCAGATATAAAGTTAGAAAACAACTTGACGAAAATGGAGAGAGCTTCTTGAAAGTTGTGATCACTCCTCATGTGAATCAAATTACCAAGCATCGATGAATTAGAGAGGAGGGCTTATAAAGGCATAACGGTCATGTGATATTATGTTTAAAGGGACAGTGAAACGTGGAAAACATGAAGTATAGAGATTGAGAATTACTGTGATATGACAATATCTCATCTCCTGGTTGGATTCGAACCCAGGACCTAATGTGTGCTAGGCAATAGATAAATCAAAAGGCTACCTTTATGTCTTGTTTAAATTTCTTGCAAAAAGGATTAGTGTTGATACAAAATATATAAATTGATCTACATGTCTCACAATGTCTAGAAGATAATCTTATTTGGTCTTTTTAATAAATGACTCTAATTTTTAAAACCAAACTAAAAGGAATTTTCTTATAAATATAAAACTAAAAAAGAAATGTTTGTGACAAATGCTTACTAGAAATAAGTGACATATAAAAATGATAAAGAATGATAAAAAATATATGTGTATATATATATATTTTTTATGGCTCCACTGGACTTGAACTTGGGACCTTCTGTATGTTAAGCAAGCATGAAATTGATAAGGCTATCTTGAAGGCCTATTTTTATGTTATATATTGGAGCAGAAATATGTTAGGAATTATGTTATTAATAATATGTATATATATATTTGGGACTCCACTGGACTCGAACTTGGGACCTTCTGTATGTTAGGCGAACATGAAATTGGTAAGTGACATCATCAGCGTTCGCCGCGACAGGAGAACGGAGGGTCTGCTCAGTGTGAGATATGCACAGGCTTAAGGGAAAACACTTGACCAGGCAAGGTACAGGCAGTGAATTATATTGTATTACCAGTGGTGCGGTGCTTCAGAGGTGCAGTGGGAACAAGAACCGCCAGTGTAGAAATCCAAAAAAGCAGAGATCTGAGCACTCTGGGGCAAGGTAGCACTCAGACTGCTACTCCTGCTTACCTGCACCTTGATGCAGCTTTTACCTTTTGTTTAATAAAGATTCCCGGATTTTACCTTGCCCCTGAGTGCTCAGATCTCTGCTTTTATGAAATTGGTAAGGCTATCTTGAAAGTTTATGTTATATATTGGGGCAAAAATATATTAGGAATTATGTTATTAATTGTTTCCAATCATATACAACAACCAAATAGACTAAAAAGTGTATCCAGAATGTATATAAACAATTGTAGGTGTATGTGTTGATGAATAATCAAACATTCAAAAAGATGAAATGTGCAAAATGGTGTATCGTAAAAAATAATATAAATCAGGTATGTAAAATATAATATAATATGAAACTATATAGGTGCTTGGACTATTAGGTTTAGAACCGGATAGACAAGTGCATACATATACACAACTATGTGGACATGCTCGTCATGGGCATATACACATAAATATAAGTGTATGGAAATATAACATATTCTATAAGTGTCTAAATTGCATTAATGCAATATATTATTGAAGACTGACAAAGAAGAGAAAAAGAAATATGAGAGATATAATGTAGTGGTATCGACGTATGTTAGTGTTTGTTAATGTATATCAAAAAATATAAGAAAATATGATGTACTAGACCCTAAAAGCTAAATCTCATGTTAGATACAAATGTAACCTGTATAAAAGTAATAATTTATGTGAAGGCTGCCAAATCTACATTGGCATTTAAGCCTAATGGATACAAGGTTTTGAGTTTATGTATCCAATATGTTTCTAATTGCCTGAGTTTAATCAGACGATCATAATCTGTGGAAGGTGGTACATGATCAATAGGGATAATTTTATAGATATCTGAACTCCCGTCGTGTATCGTTTCACAATGGTTGGGGACACTATGGTTGGTTTTAGTTTTTTTACAATTTTTACAATTTCGATGATGTTCACCCCAACGGGTATGGAGATTTCTAATAGTGCGCCCTACATACTGGACGCCACAAATACAATTAAGGAGATACACTATATATTTAGATTCGCAATTGAGACGATGTGTGATTTGATAAGTTAAACCAGTAATATTGGATTTAAAAGATTTTTGTGAAATTGTAAATTTGCACATGTTGCAACCTCTTTTGCCACATTTAAATGATCCATGGGAAGCTAAAAAGTTTAAAGTTTTGGTTTGTTTATTGGACCGAAATTGGCAATGTTTTACTCTTTTACTGGGGGCTAATTGATTCATTAAAGTGGGAGCTCGTCTATATACAATTTTGGGTTTTTCACCGACTATATCTTTAAGGAAAGGATCCTTTTGGATAATGTTCCAATGTTTATGTAGTATGTTTCGAATTTTGTAGTGGTTGTTATTCTATTGTGTAATGAAAAGTGGTTCACAAACAACGCTGTTTGTGGATTTCTTTTTGGTTTGATTGGTGGTGCTATTTTGGACTTTTTCAAAGATTAATTCTCTATCTAGATTGCGTGCTTTTTTAAGACATTGATTTAGTAGATCTATAGGATAACCTTTGTCTACAAAGCGTTGGTAAAGAAGCTTGCTTTGAATGTCAAAAGATTCTAAATTTGAGCAATTCCTGCATATTCTCTTAAATTGGCTGTATGGGATATTTCTTTTCCACCCTATATGGTGGTTACTAGAGAAGTCTAGATAGCTGTTGCTATCGACTTTTTTGAAAAAGGTTTGAGAAATGATGTTACCTTGATTATCCCAACTTAGTAATAGATCCAAGAATTCTATTGAAGATTTTTGTATATTAGCTGTGAAGGTTAAACCCATCTGATTCTGATTTAAGTGTTCTATTAGTGTGTTAGCTAGCTCGTGGTTCCCTCTTAAAATAAAAATCAGGTCATCTATATAGCGGCCATAGTATACCAGGTTCGCCCAAAAGCTTGAGGAATAAATATATCGGTCTTCAAAGATTCCCATAAACAAATTTGCAAAGCTCGGGGCAAACCTGGTACCCATGGCCGTCCCCTTGATCTGTAGAAAAAATCTATCTTGAAAAATAAAATAATTGTGCTTGAGGATGTATTCTATTCCTTCCAATATAAATTATTTTTGGATGTCTGGTATATATAGGTCCTTTTCCAAAAAGATAGAAACTGCATTAATACCCATGTTATGGCAAATGTTAGAATAAAGGGAGCCAACATCACAAGTGATCCAAATTAGATCATCGTTAGTAGAAATGTTTTTAAGTTGATATAGTAAATGTGTGCTATCTCTGATATAGGAGGGTAAAGTAACAACATATTTTTGTAAAAATTGATCTAAATAAAAAGATAAATTGTATGTGAGGTTACCAATGCCTGCTATAATGGGGTGTCCAGGTGGATTAACTTGATCTTTGTGGATTTTGGGCAGGTGGTAATAGTGTGCCACACTAGGATTTGTGACTTTGAGAAATTCTTTCTCTTCTTTATTTAGAATACCTGTGGATATGCCCTTTTGTATTAGTGTACTGTACCCTTTTAGGAAAATACTTGTTGGATTGAAAGAGATTTCCATATAGTATTCAGTGTCTGTTAAAATTCTATTGGCCTCTTTGAGATAATCTCCTAGATCTTGTAGGACAATACCACCGCCCTTATCTGCATCCTTGATTATCAGATTTTTATTGTTGGCTAGCATACGTAAAGCTGTTTGTTCGCTTTTGTGTAAATGGTACTGTTTTTTGTGATCTTTTGAAAGTTTTTCAAGATCCTCAATGACTGATCTTTGATATAATTCTATATAGTGGTTTGTTGAAAAAGATGGTGTAAATTGGGATTTTACCTTAATATCTGTATGAATATAATCATCAAATAAATGGGTAGTTAAGCTTTCTGTTTCTGCAAATATGACCTTCATATTCTTATTAGGGGTCATATTATTGACTAGTATAGTCTGTGTATTTTCAGTTTGTATATATTTTTGTTGTTTTAGTTTCTTTTGTGCAAAGAATTTCTGCAAGGATAGTTTCCTTGTAAATTTATTAACATCCACAAATAGATGATATAAATTGTGAGGATTGGGTGGGCAGTATGAAAGGCCTTTGTGGAGTACTCTTTTCTCATTGGTGGTTAGAATGTGCGATGATAAATTGAATATACCTTGTTCTAATTTGGATAATTTTTCTTTTTTGGCTGATAAACCCCTTCCTCTAGACCCTCTTGGTCTGAAGTGTACGGTCTTTTTCGTTGTTTTTCTACACTTAGGTTGCTGTTTGGAAAGGGATGTCTGTTGTGATTTTGGCCATTCTCTAAAAAAGAAGAGGAATGTTCATATGAGGTGCCTGGTGTGTTTTCTTCATCTGGCAAAGATGCTAAAATATTGAATCTATTTGTGTGTTCTAATGGACTGTTTGGTTTGAGTATATGCCCATGGGGTCTCTCCAGAAGTGTTCTATTAGGTTGTTGTGTATGATAATTTGTTGTAACCTGATTGTGAGAAGTAGGATGATTGAAATGAGGCCTGAAGCCATGCTGGGGTGAAAAATGTTGTTGATATGTGTTAGAATGGTTATCACGAAATTGACTCTGATATATCCCTTGTGGATATTGTTGGGAATGTCTATTTGTGTTGGAGTAATGAGTTCTAGGTCCATAGTTATTACGGGGGTTTGGGGAATCGAATCTGTAATTCTCATTGTAGTGCGGTCTATAATTAGCATTGTAATTGTTATGTGTATTCCTGTAGGTTCTGTTTTGTTCTCTTCTATAGTTTCTATTCTGAACAGTCGTCCAATTTTCACCCTCTGTTTTGTGTGATGTATAGGAGTTTTTTTGTCCCTTGTTTTCTTCATTTGGATTATTAGAAAGTGTGAGTTTTTCTTTTTCAACTCTATTGAAAGTGTAAACTTGGTTATTATTATAATCTATTTGGTCCCTCTGTAATTTTTTGCTTTTACTCTGGACGATGTCATCTTGATATTTATCAGTGCGGTCAGTAATTTCTTTAAGAATTTTTTGATACTCAGGGTTATTAACATGTGATAATAGATCTTTTTGTATCTTTTCAATATTCTGACTGCATTCATCAGTTCATTTTTGTCTATGTTCGATCAAAATTTTGATTAAACTAAAAGAACAATCATCCAAGGCTTTATACCAACTGTCTAATAAATCTTTGTCTTCCTTAAAAGAACAATGTAAAAAATAAGTGTCCAATCCTAATATGTGAACGGTGATGTGTTCAGGTGTTTGGCGTGCTCCTCTTGTGTCCTGGGTGAGACCTCCAGCGTACTGACTGCTGGAATTTGAATGTCAGCCTGCTTTATCGCACCTTATTCATTTAAGGTGCCACTTTCCTTGTGAGTAGTTTTTTGCACATCACTTTTATAATTGTTGTTTTAACGATTCACACTATGTTGGCGCCCCTTGTTTACCTTCCATTCTAGACACCCTGACCCATCGCACCGCGGGACACAAGAGGAGCACGCCAAACACCTGAACACATCACCGTTTACATATTAGGATTGGACACTTATTTTTTACATCCCAGCATTTTTGGGACATTTATAAGTACTTTTTATATATTTTACTCATCGCCACAAATATCATTGTTTATCTGTGATATCTGATTATTTCAATGTATCACTAACATTATACACAAATTGTCCTGAGCACTTGTTTTACTCACAATTTATTTTCGTCATTATTATTAATTTTTCACACATACCAAACACTGTGCTGTTTATATTTATTTATGCATACGGGTATAAACCCAATCATAAAGTGTTAGGTCCTACTTTGATATACCTGTGTTCCAAGCGCATCCTCTTAGGTTTTTCCTCCTCAGGAATTTCTTTTTATATTATTTAGATTTTGGTGATATCAGAGGATTGCTTGCTTATTTTAATATTTTAATATTTTAATAAAATTTTTTACTAGGTGCATATATTTTATTGATACCCATTTCAGTTTCTATATATTGTGATTACCTATATAGCATCTATTTTTAGGATTTAGCAATTTAGTTTTTTTCATCAACTCATAGTTTTTTATTAACCCATTGATTTAACACACCTAGCAATTACCTTTCAATCCCAATATGCAATCTAGGGATGACAGAAACAAAAAACGGTCTAATTATATTTTGCAAGGTAACACTGTCACTCTAGAAACTTACTCTGACCCCAGTATTTTGAAATCTATGAAAGATTTGTTCCATCTGTTAGAAGAGGAACTTATGAAAGAACACCGCCATTGGTGGGATTTAAAAACTTTAGAAAAATATATAGAAATCAAACAAATCCCTAGGGGTTTACGAATTTTGAAACATTGTTCTTTTAAGGAAGACAAAGATTTATTAGACAGTTGGTATAAAGCCTTGGATGATTGTTCTTTTAGTTTAATCAAAATTTTGATCGAACATAGACAAAAATTAACTGATGAATGCAGTCAGAATATTGAAAAGATACAAAAAGATCTATTATCACATGTTAATAACCCTGAGTATCAAAAAATTCTTAAAGAAATTACTGACCGCACTGATAAATATCAAGATGACATCGTCCAGAGTAAAAGCAAAAAATTACAGAGGGACCAAATAGATTATAATAATAACCAAGTTTACACTTTCAATAGAGTTGAAAAAGAAAAACTCACACTTTCTAATAATCCAAATGAAGAAAACAAGGGACAAAAAAACTCCTATACATCACACAAAACAGAGGGTGAAAATTGGACGACTGTTCAGAATAGAAACTATAGAAGAGAACAAAACAGAACCTACAGGAATACACATAACAATTACAATGCTAATTATAGACCGCACTACAATGAGAATTACAGATTCGATTCCCCAAACCCCCGTAATAACTATGGACCTAGAACTCATTACTCCAACACAAATAGACATTCCCAACAATATCCACAAGGGACATATCAGAGTCAATTTCGTGATAACCATTCTAACACATATCAACAACATTTTTCACCCCAGCATGGCTTCAGGCCTCATTTCAATCATCCTACTTCTCACAATCAGGTTACAACAAATTATCATACACAACAACCTAATAGAACACTTCTGGAGAGACCCCATGGGCATATACTCAAACCAAACAGTCCATTAGAACACACAAATAGATTCAATATTTTAGCATCTTTGCCAGATGAAGAAAACACACCAGGCACCTCATATGAACATTCCTCTTCTTTTTTAGAGAATGGCCAAAATCACAACAGACATCCCTTTCCAAACAGCAACCTAAGTGTAGAAAAACAACGAAAAAGACCGTACACTTCAGACCAAGAGGGTCTAGAGGAAGGGGTTTATCAGCCAAAAAAGAAAAATTATCCAAATTAGAACAAGGTATATTCAATTTATCATCGCACATTCTAACCACCAATGAGAAAAGAGTACTCCACAAAGGCCTTTCATACTGCCCACCCAATCCTCACAATTTATATCATCTATTTGTGGATGTTAATAAATTTACAAGGAAACTATCCTTGCAGAAATTCTTTGCACAAAAGAAACTAAAACAACAAAAATATATACAAACTGAAAATACACAGACTATACTAGTCAATAATATGACCCCTAATAAGAATATGAAGGTCATATTTGCAGAAACAGAAAGCTTAACTACCCATTTATTTGATGATTATATTCATACAGATATTATGGTAAAATCCCAATTTACACCATCTTTTTCAACAAACCACTATATAGAATTATATCAAAGATCAGTCATTGAGGATCTTGAAAAACTTTCAAAAGATCACAAAAAACAGTACCATTTACACAAAAGCGAACAAACAGCTTTACGTATGCTAGCCAACAATAAAAATCTGATGATCAAGGATGCAGATAAGGGCGGTGGTATTGTCCTACAAGATCTAGGAGATTATCTCAAAGAGGCCAATAGAATTTTAACAGACACTGAATACTATAGGGAAATCTCTTTCAATCCAACAAGTATTTTCCTAAAAGGGTACAGTATACTAATACAAAAGGGCATATCCACAGGTATTCTAAATAAAGAAGAGAAAGAATTTCTCAAAGTCACAAATCCTAGTGTGGCACACTATTACCACCTGCCCAAAATCCACAAAGATCAAGTTAATCCACCTGGACGCCCCATTATAGCAGGCATTGGTAACCTCACATACAATTTATCTTTCTCCTGTTAAGTGTAGTCAGTCCACGGGTCATCCATTACTTATGGGATATTAACTCCTCCCTAACAGGAAGTGCAAGAGGATCACCCAAGCAGAGCTGCTATATAGCTCCTCCCCTCTACGTCACACCCAGTCATTCTCTTGCACCTAACTAATAGATAGGATGTGTGAGAGGAGTGTGGTTATTAAATTTAGTTTTTTATTACTTCAATCAAAAGTTTGTTATTTTAAACAGCACCGGAGTGTGTTGTTTCTTCTCAGGCAGTATTAGAAGAAGAATCTACCTGAGTTTGTGTATGATCTTAGCGGACGTAACTAAGATCCATTTGCTGTTCTCGGCCATTCTGAGGAGCGAGGTAACTTCAGAACAGGGGACAGCGGGCAGGGTTCACCTGCAAAGAGGTATGTTGCAGTATATTATTTTCTAAGGAATGGAATTGACTGAGAAAATACTGCTAATACCGATATAATGTAAGTACAGCCTTAAATGCAGTAGTAGTAACTGGTATCAGGCTGTTATGTATGTATGTTGGCACCAAAGTATTTCTGGGGAATGGCACTTCACTAAGAAAATACTGTATACATATAACTCTAGCCTCTCTGCAGTGATAGCGACTAGCAACAGGCTTTTATTCTTATTCATATATTTAAAACGTTTACTGACAGGTTAATCGTTTTTTTCTCTGAGGTACTTGGTGAAAATTTATGGGCATTATTTTCCACTTGGCTGTAGTTTATTTTGCATAAAATCAGTTACTGAGCTTCCCCACTGCTGTATTAAGAGTGGGAGGGGCCTATTTTTGGCGCTTTTACTACGCATTAAAAATTCAGTCACAGTCTTCCTTATTCTCCCTGCATGATCCAGGACGTCTCTACAGAGCTCAGGGGTCTCCAAAACTAGTTTGAGGGAGGTAATCACTCACAGCAGACCTGTGAGACTGTGCTTTGACTGTGATAAAAAACTTATTTATTTGTCAATCTTTTTTTGGTATTAAGGGGTTAATAATCCATTTGCTGATGGGTGCTATCCTTTGCTAAATTAATGCATTTCATATGAAAAATTGATTGCTATAACTAAACCGGTTCATTGTTATATCAAAGTGACAGTTTTTTTGTGTGCTTCTTAAAGGCACAGTAACGTTTTGCATATTGCTTGTAAATTCAGTTGAAAAGTATTTCCAAGCTTGCTAGTCTAATTGCTAGTTTGTTTAAACATGTCTGACACAGAGGAATCTCTTTGTGCAATATGCTCAAAAGCCAAGGTGGAGCCCAATAGAAATTTATGTACTAATTGCATTGATGCTACTTTAAATAAAAGCCAATCTGTACATGTTAAGCAACATTCACCAGACAACGAGGGGGAAGTTATGCCGACTAACTTGCCTCACGTGTCAGTACCTGCATCTCCCGCTCAGGAGGTGCGTGATATTGTAACGCCAAGTACATCAGGGCGGCCATTACAAATCACTTTACAAGACATGGCTAATGTTATGACTGAAGTTTTGTCTAAATTGCCAGAACTTAGGGGTAAACGAGACCACTCTGGGGTGAGAACAGAGTGCGCTGATAATGCTAGGGCCATGTCTGATACTGCGTCACAATTTGCAGAACATGAGGACGGAGAGCTTCATTCTGCGGGTGACGGATCTGATCCAAATAAACTGGATTCAGACATTTCAAATTTTAAGTTTAAGCTGGAAAACCTCCGTGTATTACTAGGGGAGGTGTTAGCGGCTCTGAATGATTGTAACACAGTTGCAATCCCAGAGAAAATGTGTAGGTTGGATAAATATTTTGCGGTACCGACGAGTACTGACGTTTTTCCTATACCTAAGAGACTTACTGAAATTGTTACTAAGGAGTGGGATAGACCCGGTGTGCCTTTCTCACCCCCTCCTATATTCAGAAAAATGTTTCCAATAGACGCCACCACACGGGACTTATGGCAAACGGTCCCTAAGGTGGAGGGAGCAGTTTCTACTTTAGCTAAGCGTACCACTATCCCGGTGGAGGATAGCTGTGCCTTTTCAGATCCAATGGATAAAAAGTTAGAGGGTTACCTTAAGAAAATGTTTGTTCAACAAGGTTTTATATTGCAACCCCTTGCATGCATTGCGCCTGTCACGGCTGCGGTGGCATTTTGGTTTGAGTCTCTAGAAGAGACCCTTGACACAGCTCCATTAGATGAGATTACACACAAGCTTAAAACCCTTAAGCTAGCTAATTCATTTATTTCTGATGCCGTAGTACACTTAACTAAACTTACGGCTAAGAATTCCGGATTCGCCATTCAGGCGCGCAGAGCGCTGTGGCTAAAATCCTGGTCAGCTGATGTGACTTCTAAATCTAAATTGCTTAACATACCTTTCAAGGGGCAGACATTATTCGGGCCCGGTTTGAAAGAGATTATCGCTGATATTACGGGAGGTAAAGGCCATGCCCTGCCTCAAGACAGGGCCAAACCAAGGGCTAAACAATCTAATTTTCGTGCCTTTCGTAACTTCAAGGCAGGAGCAGCATCAACTTCCTCTGCCCCAAAACAGGAAGGAGCTGTTGCTTGCTACAGACAAGGCTGGAAACCTAACCAGACCTGGAACAAGGGCAAGCAGGCCAGAAAACCTGCTGCTGCCCCTAAGACAGCATGAAGTGAGGGCCCCCGATCCGGAAACGGATCTAGTGGGGGGCAGACTCTCTCTCATCGCCCAGGCTTGGGCAAGAGATGTCCAGGATCCCTGGGCGTTGGAGATCATATCTCAGGGATATCTTCTGGACTTCAAAGCTTCTCCTCCACAAGGGAGATTTCATCTTTCAAGGTTGTCAACAAATCAGATAAAGAAAGAGGCGTTTCTACGCTGTGTACAAGATCTTTTACTCATGGGAGTGATCCATCCGGTTCCGCGGTCGGAACACGGACAAGGGTTTTACTCAAATCTGTTTGTGGTTCCCAAGAAAGAAGGAACCTTCAGACCAATATTGGATTTAAAGATCCAAAACAAATTCCTAAGAGTTCCATCGTTCAAAATGGAAACTATTCGGACAATCTTACCCATGATCCAAAGAGGTCAGTACATGACCACAGTGGATTTAAAGGATGCCTACCTTCACATACCGATTCACAAGGATCATTACCGGTATCTAAGGTTTGCCTTCCTAGACAGGCATTACCAGTTTGTAGCTCTTCCCTTCGGGTTAGCTACGGCTCCAAGAATCTTTACAAAGGTTCTGGGCTCTCTTCTGGCGGTACTAAGACCGCGAGGAATATCGGTAGCTCCGTACCTAGACGACATTCTGATACAAGCGTCAAGCTTCCAAACTGCCAAGTCTCATACAGAGTTAGTACTGGCATTTCTAAGGTCGCATGGGTGGAAAGTGAACGAAGAAAAGAGTTCTCTCTTACCACTCACAAGAGTTCCCTTCTTGGGGACTCTTATAGATTCTGTAGAAATGAAAATTTACCTGACAGAGGACAGGTTAACAAAACTTCTAAATGCTTGCCGTGTCCTTCATTCCATTCAACACCCGTCAGTGGCTCAATGCATGGAGGTAATCGGCTTAATGGTAGCGGCAATGGACATAGTACCTTTTGCACGCCTGCATCTCAGACCACTGCAATTGTGCATGCTAAGTCAGTGGAATGGGGATTACTCAGATTTGTCCCCTATGCTGAATCTGGATCAAGAGACCAGAGATTCTCTTCTATGGTGGCTTTTTCGGCCACATCTGTCCAGGGGGATGCCCTTCAGCAGGCCAGACTGGACAATTGTAACAACAGACGCCAGCCTTTTAGGTTGGGGCACTGTCTGGAATTCCCTGAAGGCTCAGGGATCATGGACTCAGGAGGAGAGTCTCCTTCCAATAAACATTCTGGAATTGAGAGCAGTTCTCAATGCCCTTCTGACTTGGCCTCAGTTAGCAACTCTGAGGTTCATCAGGTTTCAGTCGGACAACATCACGACTGTGGCTTACATCAATCATCAGGGAGGGACAAGGAGTTCCCTAGCGATGATGGAAGTCTCAAAGATTATTCGCTGGGCAGAGTCTCACTCTTGCCACCTGTCAGCGATTCACATCCCAGGCGTGGAGAACTGGGAGGCGGATTTCCTAAGTCGCCAGACTTTTCATCCGGGGGAGTGGGAACTTCATCCGGAGGTCTTTGCCCAAATACTTTGACGTTGGGGCAAACCAGATCTGGATCTCATGGCGTCTCGCCAGAACGCCAAACTTCCTTGTTACGGATCCAGGTCCAGGGACCCGGGAGCGGCGCTGATAGATGCTCTGACAGCACCTTGGGTCTTCAACATGGCTTATGTGTTTCCACCCTTCCCGATGCTTCCTCGATTGATTGCCAGGATCAAACAGGAAAAAGCATCGGTGATTCTAATAGCGCCTGCGTGGCCACGCAGGACTTGGTATGCAGATCTAGTGGACATGTCATCCTGTCCACCTTGGTCGCTGCCTCTGAGACAGGACCTTCTAATTCAGGG
This sequence comes from Bombina bombina, assembly GCF_027579735.1. Classification (NCBI taxonomy): domain Eukaryota; kingdom Metazoa; phylum Chordata; class Amphibia; order Anura; family Bombinatoridae; genus Bombina; species Bombina bombina. The sequence goes on along the minus strand of NC_069503.1, from coordinate 711,437,457 downwards.
TCCTTTCAAACATCAAAATCTAATTTCTCTGAAGCTGACTGCATGGAAATTGAACGCTTGATTTTATCAAAGCGTGGATTTTCGGAGTCAGTAATTGATACCTTAATACAGGCTAGGAAACCTGTTACCAGGAAAATTTACCATAAGATATGGCGTAAATATTTACACTGGTGCGAATCCAAGAGTTACTCATGGAGTAAGGTTAGGATTCCTAGGATATTGTCCTTTCTACAAGAAGGTTTAGAAAAGGGTTTATCTGCAAGTTCTTTAAAGGGACAGATCTCAGCTCTGTCCATCCTTTTACACAAACGTCTGTCAGAAGTTCCAGACGTTCAGGCTTTTTGTCAGGCTTTGGCCAGGATTAAGCCTGTGTTTAAGACTGTTGCTCCACCGTGGAGCTTAAACTTAGTTCTTAACGTTTTACAGGGTGTTCCGTTTGAACCCCTTCATTCCATTGATATCAAGCTGTTATCTTGGAAAGTTCTGTTTTTAATGGCTATTTCCTCGGCTCGTAGAGTCTCTGAGTTATCGGCCTTACATTGTGATTCTCCTTATCTGATTTTTCATTCAGATAAGGTAGTTCTGCGTACTAAACCTGGGTTCTTACCTAAGGTAGTCACTAACAAGAATATCAATCAAGAGATTGTTGTTCCATCATTGTGCCCTAACCCTTCTTCAAAGAAGGAACGACTTCTGCACAATCTAGACGTAGTCCGTGCCCTGAAATTTTATTTACAGGCAACTAAAGATTTTCGCCAAACTTCTTCCCTGTTTGTCGTTTATTCTGGACAGAGGAGAGGTCAAAAATCATCTGCTACCTCTCTCTCTTTTTGGCTTCGTAGCATAATACGTTTAGCCTGGCTTCGTAGCATAATACGTTTAGCCTATGAGACTGCTGGACAGCAGCCTCCTGAAAGAATTACAGCTCATTCTACGAGAGCTGTGGCTTCCACGTGGGCCTTTAAGAATGAGGCCTCTGTTGAACAGATTTGCAAGGCTGCAACTTGGTCTTCTCTTCATACTTTTTCCAAATTTTACAAATTTGACACTTTTGCTTCTTCTGAGGCTGTTTTTGGGAGAAAGGTTCTTCAGGCAGTGGTTCCTTCCGTGTAAAGATCCTGCCTGTCCCTCCCGTCATCCGTGTACTTTAGCTTTGGTATTGGTATCTCATAAGTAATGGATGACCCGTGGACTGACTACACTTAACAGGAGAAAACATAATTTATGCTTACCTGATAAATTCCTTTCTCCTGTAGTGTAGTCAGTCCACGGCCCGCCCTGTTTTTTATGGCAGGTCTAAATTTTACATTATACTCCAGTCACCACTGCACCCTATAGTTTCTCCTTTCTCGTTTGGTTTTCGGTCGAATGACTGGGTGTGACGTAGAGGGGAGGAGCTATATAGCAGCTCTGCTTGGGTGATCCTCTTGCACTTCCTGTTAGGGAGGAGTTAATATCCCATAAGTAATGGATGACCCGTGGACTGACTACACTACAGGAGAAAGGAATTTATCAGGTAAGCATAAATTATGTTTTTTATTTAGATCAATTTTTACAAAAATATGTTGTTACTTTACCCTCCTATATCAGAGATAGCACACATTTACTATATCAACTTAAAAACATTTCTACTAACGATGATCTAATTTGGATCACTTGTGATGTTGGCTCCCTTTATTCTAACATTTGCCATAACATGGGTATTAATGCAGTTTCCATCTTTTTGGAAAAGGACCTATATATGCCAGACATCCAAAAAGAATTTATATTGGAAGGAATAGAATACATCCTCAAGCACAATTATTTTATTTTTCAAGATAGATTTTTTCTACAGATCAAGGGGACGGCCATGGGTACCAGGTTTGCCCCGAGCTTTGCAAATTTGTTTATGGGAATCTTTGAAGACCGATATATTTATTCCTCAAGCTTTTGGGCGAACCTGGTATACTATGGCCGCTATATAGATGACCTGATTTTTATTTTAAGAGGGAGCCACGAGCTAGCTAACACACTAATAGAACACTTAAATCAGAATCAGATGGGTTTAACCTTCACAGCTAATATACAAAAATCTTCAATAGAATTCTTGGATCTATTACTAAGTTGGGATAATCAAGGTAACATCATTTCTCAAACCTTTTTCAAAAAAGTCGATAGCAACAGCTATCTAGACTTCTCTAGTAACCACCATATAGGGTGGAAAAGAAACATCCCATACAGCCAATTTAAGAGAATATGCAGGAATTGCTCAAATTTAGAATCTTTTGACATTCAAAGCAAGCTTCTTTACCAACGCTTTGTAGACAAAGGTTATCCTATAGATCTACTAAATCAATGTCTTAAAAAAGCACGCAATCTAGATAGAGAATTAATCTTTGAAAAAGTCCAAAATAGCACCACCAATCAAACCAAAAAGAAATCCACAAACAACGTTGTTTGTGAACCACTTTTCATTACACAATAGAATAACAACCACTACAAAATTCGAAACATACTACATAAACATTGGAACATTATCCAAAAGGATCCTTTCCTTAAAGATATAGTCGGTGAAAAACCCAAAATTGTATATAGACGAGCTCCCACTTTAATGAATCAATTAGCCCCCAGTAAAAGAGTAAAACATTGCCAATTTCGGTCCAATAAACAAACCAAAACTTTAAACTTTTTAGCTTCCCATGGATCATTTAAATGTGGCAAAAGAGGTTGCAACATGTGCAAATTTACAATTTCACAAAAATCTTTAAAATCCAATATTACTGGTTTAACTTATCAAATCACACATCGTCTCAATTGCGAATCTAAATGTATAGTGCATCTCCTTAATTGTATTTGTGGCGTCCAGTATGTAGGGCGCACTATTAGAAATCTCCATACCCGTTGGGGTGAACATCATCGAAATTGTAAAAATTGTAAAAAAACTAAAACCAACCATAGTGTCCCCAACCATTGTGAAACGATACACGACGGGAGTTCAGATATCTATAAAATTATCCCTATTGATCATGTACCACCTTCCACAGATTATGATCGTCTGATTAAACTCAGGCAATTAGAAACATATTGGATACATAAACTCAAAACCTTGTATCCATTAGGCTTAAATGCCAATGTAGATTTGGCAGCCTTCACATAAATTATTACTTTTATACAGGTTACATTTGTATTTAACATGAGATTTAGCTTTTAGGGTCTAGTACATCATATTTTCTTATATTTTTTGATATACATTAACAAACACTACCATACGTCGATACCACTACATTATATCTCTCATATTTCTTTTTCTCTTCTTTGTCAGTCTTCAATAATATATTGCATTAATGCAATTTAGACACTTATAGAATATGTTATATTTCCATACACTTATATTTATGTGTATATGCCCATGACGAGCATGTCCACATAGTTGTGTATATGTATGCACTTGTCTATCCGGTTCTAAACCTAATAGTCCAAGCACCTATATAGTTTCATATTATATTATATTTTACATACCTGATTTATATTATTTTTTACGATACACCATTTTGCACATTTCATCTTTTTGAATGTTTGATTATTCATCAACACATACACCTACAATTGTTTATATACATTCTGGATACACTTTTTAGTCTATTTGGTTGTTGTATATGATTGGAAACAATTAATAACATAATTCCTAATATATTTTTGCCCCAATATATAACATAAACTTTCAAGATAGCCTTACCAATTTCATGTTCGCCTAACATACAGAAGGTCCCAAGTTCGAGTCCAGTGGAGCTATAAAAAAAAAATATATATACACATATATTTTTTATCATTCTTTATCATTTTTATATGTCACTTATTTCTAGTAAGCATTTGTCACGAACATTTCTTTTTTAGTTTTATATTTTTAAGAAAATTCCTTTTAGTTTGGTTTTAAAAATTAGAGTCATTTATTAAAAAGACCAAATAAGATTATCTTCTAGACATTGTGAGACATGTAGATCAATTTATATATTTTGTATCAACACTAATCCTTTTTACAAGAAATTTAAACAAGACATAAAGGTAGCCTTTTGATTTATCTATTGCCTAGCACACATTAGGTCCTGGGTTTGAATCCAACCAGGAGATGAGATATACATATACACACATGTTAATATATGTCCAGTTTACTATGATATATTTTTTTCCAGATTTATTTGGTAATTGCGAATAGGATTTTTTTATATACTTTTTATTTAAGTGTTATCTGTGCAGTCACAATTGTTCAAACCAATTTATACAATGCATCAAAAGTTAAATGTTTTTGCAATTGCAACATTGTTAATAGAGTTGACCTTTTGTTTCAATTCCGGGTCACTGTGGGTTTAAATAGATCTCTATTGTTAACTATGATTATGCCTGATGAAACGGTCTGGAATAGACTGAGAAACGCGTTGCAAAATAAATACTGTTTGTTTTATACCACGACCCAGTATTTTTGCTTCTTTCCACGATCCACTTGTTTTTGAAACAGGACTTTTACCACGGAACCTTTCATACACTGACACTGTCAGTTTTGGAGAAAAAGTCTCGGTGGCGTGAGTGCAGCAGGAGAACACCTATCAGCTTGCAGCTCACCTGGTCCGGCCATTGGCCCTAAAAAACGTGGGTGCTACTTTCTAGATGCCTATCTGGATTCCACAGGTCCTCTGGGTGAGACCTCCAGCGTACTGACTGCTGGAATTTGAATGTCAGCCTGCTTTATCGCACCTTATTCATTTAAGGTGCCACTTTCCTTGTGAGTAGTTTTTTGCACATCACTTTTATAATTGTTGTTTTAACGATTCACACTATGTTGGCGCCCCTTGTTTATCTTCCATCATGTGATTATACATTTCCCAATCAAAATTGGTGGTAAATGTCACTAGTTTGTGGGTAATTTTTAAGTATTGCATCAAATTTGGTGCGAAGTGGAGAGTGAGACTTGTATTACATGCCTTAAAAAAAGTAAGTTAGCTATATTATGTATTTATTTCATTTTTATCTCTATATCTACTAGTGCACCAAATTTGGAGCAATACTTTGCACCAAATTTGGAGCAATAAATTGTCCCCTTGCTTTGTAATAAAAGACAAAGATGTAACATAATCCATAAGTAGTAATGTATTTATTTCATTTTTATCCCTATATCTTCTAGTGCACCAAATTTGGAGCAATACTTTGCACAAAACTTGGAGCAATAATTTTGTTGGATTTAGAAAGAGTATACAATTTTAATAAAGCTTCTAATTTATTTTAATTATCTAATATGCTTCATTCTCATACAACATCGAACATAACCTTTCTGTGTTTTCAGACTCCCACTGATTTCTATGGCATTCGCTGCCTCAAGGGTGGCAGTTTGAATGATAGGTATGCTGCATCGGAATTGACGCGAGCGTATCTGTTGAATGTTTGATAAATTGGCAATAGGGTCAAATGGAGTTCAATCTGACGGCGGATGATCAGTATTCTGCTCGAATACCAAGCATCGATCTGCGTTGGATTGACATCGCAGGAGCGTATATTACGTCACACATTTCAACATTTAACAATCTTGTTTTTTTTAACTACGGCGGATCAAATTTGCGTCAAATTTGACGTGGACTTCCAGCGCATTGTCAGTTGAAGCTTTGATAAATCGGCCCCATGGTCTTATTGTTTTGCCTTTTTTCTTGTTCTCTTTTTTTTTGTTTTTTAAATAAATTTTTATTAAATTTCAATTCTGTCAAGTACAATAAGTGAGAAAAAAAAAGAAACAAGAAAAAAAGGAGGAACACCCTCCGTATTTGCTCAAACAGATTATACAGACGAAAAATAACTGTACGTATGTGTGCATACATTATTTCGGGTCCTAGATATTTATATTTAAAAAAAAACATCCCACCTCCACAGCCCTCATCAGCCGCTCCCATGTTTGTTCTTCAATCCAACATTTGGGAAGAAAACCGTTATAAACATTTTGTAATACGTATTCAGTATTACTAAAAGGTTTAACTATTTGATGCTGAACATTTTCTAGTAGTGCCTTGATAACTGTTGTCCATTTATTGAAAAGACGTTTAATCTGTAGATTAGTTGGTTACTGTAAAGAAAGTTGTTCCAACACACATTCTATTATCAATTTATATCGTCAAAAGCCTTTTCGGTATCTACGGTCACAATTGCTGCATTCTCCCGTCTAAAAGATTTTGCCTGCCTATACTTATTCCAGTAGAAATCTAAAATCAACATGGTTTTACGAATGTTCTTAACCGGATTCTTACCGGGCATGAATCCAGCTTGATTTTCATGTATTATTTTATGTAAGTGAGGGTTCAACCGATTGGCGATTATAGATGTTAGAAGTTTATAGTCAAAATTGAGTAAGGCTATTGGCCTGTAGGAAGAAACATTTTCAGGGTCTATATCCTTTTTTAATATTAAAGTAATATTTGAGGCTGCGTAATTGGATGAAGGTAATTTTTCCTTATTAAAGTAGATATTAAACAGTTTATGTAGAGTGGGTGTTACCTATTCTATAAGAATCCTGTAGAATTCTGCTGGTAGGGCATCTGGCCCAGGTGCTTTATTTAATCTTGCTGCTTTTATCCCCTCCGTAATTACCTGTATTGATATTGTGCGATTTAATTGTTGTATTACCTTATATGGTAATCTAGGCAACTTCACGTCTTTCCAGAAAGCTTTTTTTTTGTTTTAACGCTATTTCCTCTACTTTGTAGAGATTTTGAAAGAATTTGAAAAAGGCGTTTTTAATCTCTGTCGGCTAGATTACGAGTTTTTGTCGGTAATGTTGTGCGGTGCTAACGCACAGTTTTTCCTTACCGCTCACCTACAGTAACACTGGTATTACGGGTTTTTAAAAACCCGGCGTTAGCCGCAAAAAAGTGAGCGTAGAGCAGAATTTAGCTCCACATCTCACCTCAATACCAGCGCTGCTTACGGTAGCGGTAAAATGGCAAAACATGCTCGTGCACGATTTCCCCATAGGAATTAATGAGGCAGAGCCGGCTGAAAAAAAACCTAACACCTGCAAAAAAGCAGCGTTCAGCTCCTAACGCAGCCCCATTGATTCCTATGGGAAAACACTTTTATGTCTACACCTAACACCCTAACATGAACCCTGAGTCTAAACACCCCTGATCTTACACTTATTAACCCCTAATCCGCCGCCCCCAACATCGCCGACACCTACATTATGTTATTAACCCCTAATCTGGACACCGCCGCCACCTACATTATACTTATGAACCCCTAATCTACCGCCCCCAACATCGCCGAACCCTACATTATATTTATTAACCCCTAATCTGCCACCCCCAACATCGCTGCCACTATAATAAAGTCATTAACCCCTAAATCTAAGTCTAACCCTAACACCCCCTAACTTAAATATAATTTAAATACATCTAAATAAATATTCCTATCATTAAATAAATTATTCCTTTTTTAAACTAAATACTTACCTATAAAATAAACCCTAAGCTAGCTACAATATAACTAATAGTTACATTGTAGCTAGCTTAGAATTTATTTTTATTTTACAGGCAACTTTGTATTTATTTTAACTAGGTACAATAGTTATTAAATAGGTATTAGCTATTTAATAACTTCCTAGTTAAAATAAATACAAATATACCTGTAAAATAAAACCTAACCTAAGCTACAATTACTAAAGAATATGTATAAAGCGCCTAAAAAGGCTTGGTAATATCTGGCCCAACGGTCTGACCAGACTTCAGTATAGTTTTAAAAGCCCTTAATACAGGGCTTTCCAAACTGTGTGTCGTGACACATTAGTGTGTCGGCAGCAGTGTGTAGGTGTGTCCCTGCTTCAGCACATATTTTTTTTAATTGATCATCTTAACCTATTTGTGTAGCTCAGCGGGAACTGAAACTATTCCCATTGGCGATACATTGGCTCCTGACTCCTCCTGTAGTCTCCTCAATGGGCTTGTGACTGCATGTGTAGTCAGTGAGTGGGGCAGCAGTGTGTTTGCAGCGCGGGCAGTAGTCAATCGGACTCGCAGAGGGCGGCAGTTTAAACGCTGAGCTGAAGTCAGAGTTTTTATATTTTGCAGCTTGCTCCCAGTAGTGCATTGCTGCTCCTGCTCTTGATATATGGATAGGAAGTGGAAGCTTAAAAATGCTTGATGATGAAATGCCAGTGTCTTTATCTAATATTCCACCAAATATTCAGAAACTGTGTTCATCCCATTGAGGTTGATGGGATGAACACAGTTTCTGAATATTTGGTGGAATATTAGCTAAAGACACTCGCATTTCATCATCAAGCATTTTTAAGCTTCCACTTCCTATCCATATATACAACCCATTAAAATAGTAGGTAGCTATTGGTGATGTTAAACTTTTTTTTTAATTCTTGCACATACTTACTGTTACTTGTAAATACATTTTGTTATTATATAATTTATGTAAGTGTCCGTATCTCTTAAAACAAGTTAGTTTACCCTCCTGTTTGCTGGTACAACTGAATTACTGTGTCGCGATATGATGCAGGTCTAAAAAGTGTGTCACCAACATGAAACGTTTGGAAAGCACTGCCTTAATACATTAAAATGACATATAAAAGCCCATTATAGGGGATTAGATGTTAAAATCTTGATTTATTACAAATAATAATAACATAAAAACAAATATAAGAACAAAATAAAATACAATGGTAATGAGATATATAAAATCCGGATCTAGTAAGTCTCCTTAAAAGTTCAATGAATGTCCAAAAAACTGTCCTATGGGTAAAGTCCAAAAGATACTTTAAAAGTCACACAGTTACAAAGGGTTTGTCCTCCAAGTGTTGACAATGGCAAAACTGAAGTGATGCAAACGATGAGAAAATCAAAACTGAAGTGATGAAAAACAATGAAAAAATCAAATGTGAAAGGTATGTTAAAAAAATGTGAAAAAATTTGAAAAAATAAGAAAAATGGAAAAAATAAGTGACTATATATATATATATATATATATATATATATATATATATATATATATATATATAAAAACACAAAACAAATGGTTAAAAATGTAAGTGTAAAAAGGTGATGAAAAATGTGATGAAAAAATATATATATTTTAGCCAAAAGTGTAAGAAAAAAAGTGAGACCAAAAAACACAATCCTCCAGAAATGGTCCTAATAGTGGTTGTGTCTGTAAATCCTATTTGATGTAGTGTCCCAGTATTGATCCTATTTGATGTAGTGTCCTATAAACAATAAAATAACATAGTGTAGATCGTATAGATAAAATAGCAATAATTAGAATTTTGCTTACCCAGTATTGACGCGTTTCGGCCCCTATGAGGCCTTTTTAAAGACATTTGTGTTTGTCGTGTGTCTCTTTGAGCTTACCTTAATTGCTTCCACGTGATTATTTGATTTTTGCCTCGTTATTCTAGCCAAATATTTGGCTGTTCTTCCCCTATAGCCTCCATATAGCGCTTTAAATCGTAATTCTTCCTGTATTACACTTTGCTTGAGGAAAAGATCCCTCTGTGTTTTGTTATTTACATATATATCCCAATTACATTTTATTGGAGTGGCTAAATATTTGCTCTAATTATTTTTAACAGTGTTAGCAAGTTGTATATTCATCCGATGATATTTTTTTTTAATGCCACATAGGTGGGCTTTTATATCCCCACACAGGACTGCTTTCCCAGCTTCCCAAAAAAATTCTAGTTTGTCTCTATACGCGTTATTATGTTCCATGTACTCCAACCATTTGTGTTTCAACCAGTTCTCAAATTCAGGGTTATCTACTAAGTGTTTAGGAAAGAAAAAATTGTTGGATGGGGGATGTTGTAGAGGTTTAATTTTAATTTCTAATGATATAATTGCGTGATCTGATATACATATATCCTCTAGATCCGTTTTTGATTCTTGCCCGAGTAATGTATCGGTGACCAGAAACATATCTATGCACGACATGGTATGGTGACTTTTGGACATACATGTAAAGGCTTTTGTATCTGGATTTTGAATGCGCCAAATATCGCGAACGCCTACTTTATGGCAAAATCTCTGAAATATCCAAGTTTTCTTTTCTTTTATAGTCGATAGTCTCAATCTATCCATATTTGCCAATGCTATTAAATTTAGATCCCCTCCTATTATTCGATTCTTCCCTTTTAAACTCATTAATTTTAGGGCCAGAGTATCCCAAAAGTTATTCTCTGTTTTGTTGGGGCCGTATATATTACATAAAATGAAGATGACTTTATCTATTTCTATATTGATGATCTGGAATCTGCCTTCCAGGTCTATTATTTGATCTAAGATTTGATATGTTAGCTGTTTATTTATTAGAATGGCCACTCCTTTTTTCCTTCTCTGGCCTGCGGCTCGGATAACCTCCCCAACCCATTTGCTCCTTAATTTCATGGTTTCTTGATCATTCAAATGGGTCTCTTGGAGCATTGCCACATCTGGTCTATAACAGGAGAGTTCTTTAATTATTGCCTTCCTTTTAATTGGGGAGGTGATCCTCCCCACTTTCCAGGATAGGAACGTGATATTTTCCCCATCTATATTGTCCTGTGTAAATACCTAAACATTCTCTCTATGAACGACTGACTGATAGGGAAGTAGGATGGCTGAGAAATGGTGGAGGAGGAGGTGCACAAGACAATGCAAAAAAAAGGGAAAAAATATGTATAAATATCACAAACTAGCAAGGTCAGATAGAATATATCATTCTTGCCCAGCTGGCTATATTGTTTCAATATCACAAATTATAGAAAGTAAAAGAACATGATTTATATGCAAACATTTAAAAACATAGTACTCCAATATTTAGTTTAAACAGACACTTTATACCATAGTTATTCTATACCCATTTCTTTGTTGTGCTTCTTGTATATTATTCAGTGTTTTTGTCTTACCATTGCTGAATATGCTCACTTTAGCAGGGTATAGCATCCTAGCATTGAACTTTGCTTTAATTATCTTAGTGCAGTAGGGGGCCATCTCCCTCCTTTTGGCGGACGTTTCAACTGAAAAATCCTGAAATAGGAGTATTTTATTTTGGTCCACAAGTAGCGGGCCATGTCCCCTATAAGCCCTAAGGTAATTTACTTAATCTTGAAAATTTAAGAATTTGGCTATGATAGGTCTAATTCTAGTTGTACCGTCCGGATTTTTCCTAGGGGGACCTACTCGGTGAATCCTTTCAATCTGGATAGGGGCTGAGGAGCTTGTTACATCTAGAACCTTTGGTAAAATATCTGTAATAAATTGCATTAGATTTTGGTATTCCATTGTTTCAGGGAGCCCAATAATTCTTAAATTGTTCTGCCTAGAGCAGTCTTCTAGATCTTCTAATCTTGTTTCTAGATTTTGAAGAATACTACTATGTGAAGAATTAATCTGTTCAAGATTAGTGGTCCTATGCTCGGTGTCAGAGACCTTTACTTCTATCTCATTTAATCTCGTGGAAAATTGCCTTGTTTCAGTTGTCAAGCTACATACAGTATGTCTTGACTAAAGTTCTGTGTGTCAAGTCTATGGAAAGAGGAATTGTGTGACTTTAAGTCCTTGAGGTGAGGGTTAACTATGTGGAAAGTTTCACTATATTCGGCGGGGAGTCTAAAATCTTTGCTCTATAATCTTATATTCTAGTACAATTGGTAAGGAATACTGTCCAGCTTTCTAAAGCTTATTCTGCACAAAGTCTGTTAGTATAGTTGGTTGTCTCCTCTTGCTCCTTTTTAATCCTTCCCTCCCCCTTAGCTTTGAGATATCAGCTTAAATGACAAGTTTATGTAGCTATAGGGAGAAAGTATGGATCTCAGTCCCACAGTTCCTTTACACAATTGGCCGAGTCGTTTCCCTCAACCTTATGTTAATTCCATGGTTCCCAACTCCTACCCAGATGGGTTATGGGAGTTATAGTTGCTCTGGGGATTCTTGTGTAAATGCAATTTATTAACTGATTTGTAGGGTCCTTTGACAATTTGATTATTTGATAGTCCACGCATCTCCTTTCCCTTTTGTCTTTCCCCTTCAGGGGCAATTATCCTTACTTGCATGTCAAGTCATTAGGCGTGTACAACTGTTGCCATTTGTTTATAATATCTACCATACCACCGGCGACTGATTACTTTGGCAACTTATTAACCAATATCAGAGCAGTTACTCCGTGTATCAAGTATCACTGCAGTGTAACAATGTCTTTGCTTTCCACTTTAGGCAATAGCAGGAGGGGCAGCATATTTATATATTATTAAGATAAGAAACATAAATGCTACCTGGGTATGCTGGACTCAATTCCTTCCCTCTATTGCTGCCTCTGGTCCGGTTGATGGAGAGAAAAAAGTATTCTGCTTTGCGGTGGCCGCAGGGTTTGCCCGTCCCTTCTGGTGCTATTATACTGTATTAACTCTCCTTGTGTCCGCGTCTGTAATATCCTGCAGCATCCAATTCTCCTTATGTCCAGGGACCCGTAGCACTGTGTTACTTGCTTGTCTGGGGGGACTGAAGTATGTTCCCGCCGCCTACCTGCTGGTTTGCATGCTGCAGCGGTGCCACAGTGTTGCCTCCTGCCCAGTAGACGCCTTCTGCTATATTGCCTATGAAAGATTCGGAGTTGCTTCAGCCACGAAGCACTTGGTTGCCTGGTAGACTTCCGTGGTGTATAAGGTAATGCTGTGTTCCAACCTAAGTTACTTCTGTCGGCCAAGGGACTGTACACCAGTCGGAGTATGGATTCCGCTACTCAAAGCACGACACAAAGCTGCACACCTCCTGCATACTCTGCCCTCTTGCTGGAAGTCATCCATACACATAACATTGTGCAACACATTAGTTGTGCTGGTTATTCTTGTTCTCTTAGTTAAATATAAAAAGGGGGGTGTAGATTGCCTTACTCAGAATTCTTCCACTGTTCTACTTTTGTTGTTAGCAAATGTACCTTACATATTGTGATAAGCAAAACAAGGTAAATACTTAGCATAAATAAGCACTAAAAATGTAATAAAAATAACAATAAACCACAGTGCATATAACAAGGATATATTATAAAGTCCAAAATGGCAGCAGAACCAGAAAGGGGTAATAGTCCTAATTGCTTGATTGTAGAGATTCTCATTGTAACATAGAGAGGAGGAAAAGAAATATAATAGTGAAGTCTGTTAAGACCAATGCATCCAACCCATAAGAAAAGGTACTCACACTTAGGAGAGCTATAACTAAGCTCTTAGTAATTGCTCAGGTAGGTATAAAGCCCTACGGCTCTCAAGGAAATTCCAAGGATCCAGTATAAAGTGAGATATAATTTTTTGAAAACCAAGGATAATAAAACAGACTGTATTAGTCAGGAATCAATCAAGCATATACAAAACTCAGTCGGCTTACAAATCACAGAACGGTATGCTGAAGAGACCTGACGACTTGTAATACAAATATCCGTATAAGTCAATCAAGCAATTAGGGTTATTACTCTTTGCTGGTTCTGCTGCCAATTTGGACTTGATAATATATCCTTAAGTTGAATGGACTGTGGTTTATTGGTATCTTACATATTGACTACCTGTATTATTATTGTCATATATTTTACTTGAAATGTCATTTTCTTTTATAAGATACGACAAGTCCACGGATTCATCCTTTACTTGTGGGATATTATCCTCCTGCTAACAGGAAGTGGCAAAGAGCACCACAGCAGAGCTGTCTATATAGCTCCTCCCTTAGCTCCACCCCCCAGTCATTCTCTTTGCCTATTCTAAGTACTAGGAAGGGTAAAGTGAAAGAGGTGATAAAATTTTAGTTTTTATTTTCTTCAAGCAAGAATTTTGTATTTTAAATGGTACCGGTGTGAACTATTTACTCTCAGGCAGCAGATGGATGAAGACTTCTGCCTGGAGGCTGATGATCTTAGCATTTGTCACTAAGATCCAGTGCAGTTCCCACAGAATGGCTGAGGAGTACAAGAAACTTCAGTGTGAGGAACGTTTTCATGCTATATAGCAGTGGGGTATGTTCAGTCAATTTTTCTGGAGAGACTGTGGTATTTCAGAATGGCTGACAGTATCCCCATGAGGGTAAGGGTAAGCAGTAATCCTAAGAGAAGAGGGGCATTACTAAGCTTGCATATAGGGGCTCATAAAAAATGGTTGACACTGAGTTGGAATGTTTGTGGGCAACTGGGGGTGCTGATAACGTTTTTGGTAGTAACGTTTTTGAGGCTTTATTAGAGGGTACACTTGGCTTCTTTTTTGGGTTAAAGAACCCACATGGCTAGTTTCAGACCGCTATGGTGCTGTTCATTTGGGCTGCAAAACATCAAGTGAGATGGGCGGAGCCTATTTTCGCGCCTCAGTTGCGCACTTGTATTTGCAGAGCAAGCAGCAAGCTCCAACTCCGGTGGGCCCTTGTGGAAGTGTTGGGCCAAATCGAAGCTTTAACCCCATTTTTCCAATCCATGAGGGCAGGTAGGTGCCACAGCAGAGCTGTGGCGAGGTGCAGGGGGTGTTTTTTCCGGATTTAGGCCTTATTAATTATCCGGTTTTTCACTGTAAAGGGTTAACTGTTCCTTTCCTTGTGGGGCAATCTTAGCTGCATATTTTGAATATTCATGCAAAGAATTTAAACAATTTGTTTATTTTTAAGCTGTTTTGCAGAACGTGTATGCTTTTTTTCTCTTAAAGGCGCAGTACCGTTTTTTAAGCTTGTTATTTTTTCACTAAATAAAGTGTTTTCAAGCCTGTTCGTGTCATTACTAGCCTGTTTAACATGTCTGACATTGAGGAAAGCCAATGTTCAATGTGTTTGGAAGCCATTGTGGAACCCCCACTTAAAATGTGTCCCTCATGCACTGAAAGGGCAATTAATTGCAAAGAACATATTTTAGCTGATAAAAGTATGTCGCAGGATGATTCTCAGTCAGAAGGGAATCAGTTTATGCCATCTAATTCTCCCCAAGTGTCACAACCATTAACGCCTGCACAAGCGACGCCAAGTACTCCTAGTGCGTCTAATTCTTTCACCCTGCGAGATATGGCCGCAGTTATGAATACTACCCTCACAGAGGTATTATCTAAGCTGCCTGGGTTGCAGGGGAAGTGCAGTAGGTCCAGTGTGAGAGTAAATGCTGAGCCCTGTGACGCTTTATTAGCCATCTCCGATGTACCCTCACAATGTTCAGAGTTGGGGGTGAGGGATTTGCTGTCTGAGGGAGAGATTTCTGATTCAGGAAAGATGTTCCCTCAGACAGATTCAGATATGACAGCTTTTAAATTTAAGCTAGAGCACCTCCGTCTGTTGCTTAGGGAGGTTTTAGCGACTCTGGATGATTGTGACCCTATTGTAGTTCCACCAGAGAAATTGTGTAAAATGGATAGATATCTAGAGGTTCCTACTTACACTAATGTTTTTTTGGTCCCTAAGAGGATTTTGGACATTGTTACAAAGGAGTGGGATAGACCAGGTATTCCCTTTTCTCCCCCTCCTACTTTTAAGAAAATGTTTCCCATATCAGACACCATTCGGGATTCGTGGCAGACAGTCCCTAAGGTTGAGGGAGCTATTTCTACCCTGGCTAAGCCTACAACTATACCTATTGAGGACAGTTGTGCTTTCAAAGATCCTATGGATAAAAAAATTTGAGGGTCTTCTAAAGAAAATATTTATTCATCAGGATTTTCTTCTGCAACCTATAGCGTGCATTGTTCCTGTAACTACTGCAGCTACGTTTTGGTTTGAGGCTCTAGAGGAGGCTCTTCAGGTTGAGACCCCATTAGATAATATTCTGGATAGAATTAGGGATCTTAAGCTAGCTAATTCTTTCATTACAGATGCCGCTTTTCAACTGGCTAAATTAGCGGCAAAGAATTCAGGTTTTGCCATTTTAGCACGTAGAGCGTTATGGCTTAAGTCCTGGTCTGCTGACGTATCATCAAAATCTAAGCTTTTAGCCATCCCTTTCAAGGGTAAGACCCTATTCGGGCCTGAACTGAAAGAGATCATTTCAGACATCACTGGAGGAAAAGGCCATGCTCTTCCTCAGGTTAAGACAAATAAGATGAGGACCAAACAAAATTATTTTTGTTTCTTTCGAAACTTCAAAGGTATTTTGCTCAATCCAAGTCAGTCTGGAGACCTAACCAAACTTGGAACAAGGGTAAACAGGTCAAGAAGCCCGCTGCTGCCACCAAGACAGCATGAAGGGGCAGCCCCCGATCCGGGACTGGATCTAGTAGGGGGCAGACTTTCTCTCTTTGCTCAGGCTTGGGCAAGAGATGTTCAGGACTCCTGGGCTTTAGAAATCGTGACCCAGGGGTATCTTCTAGATTTCAAGGATTCTCCTCCAAGGGGGAGATTCCATCTTTCTCAGTTGTCTGTAAACCAGACAAAAAGAGAGGCGTTCTTACGCTGTGTAGAAGACCTACATACCATGGGAGTAATCTGCCCAGTTCCAAAAACAGAACAGGGGCAGGGGTTTTACTCCAATCTGTTTGTGGTTCCCAAAAAAGAGGCAGCATTCAGACCAATTTTAGATCTCAAGATCCTAAACAAATTCCTCAGTCCCATTCTTCAAGATGGAGACCATTCGGTCTATTTTACCAATGATCCAGGAGGGTCAATATATGACCACCGTGGATTTAAAGGATGCGTATCTGCACATCCCTATCCACAAAGATCATCACCAGTTCCTCAGGTTCGCTTTTCTGGACAAGCATTACCAGTTTGTGGCTCTTCCCTTCGGGTTGGCCACAGCTCCCAGAATTTTCACGAAGGTGCTAGGGTCCCTTCTGGCAGTTCTAAGGCCGCTGTGGTGCCACTTCCTGTTAGCAGGAGGATAATATCCCACAAGTAAAGGATGAATCCGTGGACTCGTCGTATCATAGAAGAAATCAATTTATCATGTAAGCATAAATTTACTTTTTTATGTATCTTAAAATCTGCGGAATCTGTTGGCGCTCTACAAATACTTGATAATAATAGACAGGATTCATTTTCTAGGCTTCAGAGAAATAGTTATAAGCAAATCACGCGACTGTTTTGTAACTCAACTTCAATATATTGAGCATGACAGTATAATTTGCAACAAAACACGCCATAGTGAGAAAGAAATACAGCAGTTGTAATGATGCATCATTAAGAATCTATACTATATATAAGAAAGCGTTTTAAGAAGTAACAGCAACTTTGACCTACAGCGTTAAACAGCAGTTTAGCAGGCATTAAGCACAGGATCACCAGGCCACCTCGTCCCCTTCACCTCACATCTGAAATATATCTATGATTTGGAATTTAACCAATAATATATCAAGGGAAAAAAATGTTTACCTTTGAAGGTGTAATCCTTATTTATAGTTTAAAGGGACATTAAACAATAAATGCTAAAACACTCAACCTTGAGCTGCACAAAGGTACAAATGCAATAGTAAATGTGATATTATATGTAATTTTATATTATTATTAAATGTGTCAGAACTGTATGATACCAGTACTTGATGTGCACACAGTCATAGATTAAACATAACTATAAACACTATAACTTTAAGAGTTGCTATACATCCATAAAGATAATGTCCTAAATTGGTATACCACTTAAATTGTACAAATTTGACAAATTGAACTCTTACGTTTATCCACCAACGTACCTCGGGGAGTATAGGTAGTATACTTATTAAATGCTGTCTTGATGATAAGTTCCTTTAAGAATAGTAGCTCTCCCCTTTGATGAGTCGCAGGTGCAGCTTCCAGAAATCTCCCAGCACTAATGAGTGACAGGGCAATAGATAACTAAAAGGCAAGAACACAGAAGCGCATCCTCGACTCAAGGTAGTAATATAGGATTTAATTGAGCACACATAACGCTATGCACTTACAGGAAATGAGATTAAAAACCGCTTTGAATTTGTATGTATATTTACGGCTCCAGGCTGCATAAATCACAGTTCATTCCCAAGAGTTCATCATCCTCCAATACACGTTAATCAACAGTACCACGATTTTAAGTATTTGTAAGAAAACCCTCTCTCAAGTCAAAGAATGGATGCGTACACCAGTCCTGTCCTCGTCTACGCATTTCATCTGTCCTATGCAGACTTCTTCAAGACGGCTTCAGAGGAACTGTGTACTGACGTGAGGATCCCCCTGCATTAAGAACACATCCAAACTCCTCCTCTTCCATTTACGTATCTCTTGCTCATTGGCCTCCTAACACAAAACATGACACGCCTCTAGCCATGTACTTTTCGTGGTGTGCTCCGTCTGTTATCTATGCCTGTTAGTTGAAAGGCAAGTTCCCCACTTACAGTCTATATGGGTATTGCACTATGATATGTCTCTTGGGGAAATACAAAACTCACATGGGTTAATAAAGATTTCAACTTATAACATGTATATTGAATACAGCCTCAATCTTACATTTCATCTAGTCATATTCAAACAAACGATAGCTGTAATGACACATCATTTCATAAACACCATTTTAAAAGATACCATACATGTTACCATTATAAAAACATTTAATTCATAATTGTATGGGTATTGTGCTATGATATGTCTCTTGGGGAAATACAAAACTCACATGGGTTAATAAAGATTTCAACTTATAACATGTATATTGAATACAGCCTCAATCTTACATTTCATCTAGTCATATTCAAACAAACGATAGCTGTAATGACACATCATTTCATAAACACCATTTTAAAAGATACCATACATGTTACCATTATAAAAACATTTAATTCATAATTGTTAAAACATCCATTATTAATAATACTTTATAAATTTAATACAATATGATAAATAAATATTTAAAACAAGGAATACATTTTTAACTTATTGCTTGATAATACCTACTGACCAGTGATAAAATACCAATCTTTCCAGAAAGACCTAGGGGCAAGGAGGAGGTAAGGGGGGGAGGGGGACACAAATTATTATTATCCATCATTCTACTCTATATTATCTATATTAACCCTCTCAGTATCCACCTTTCTTCAAATCATAAATGCCGGTAGATCAAGATCTATGTTGAGCCCTTTGGGGGTTATGGTTTCTAACTCTTGAATCCATCTGGTCTCTTTTTGCCTTAGGGTTATGAGTCTCTGATGGGGATTTTCGCCTAGGGGAACTACTTCTAAAATACTAATACGAAGACTTTTAGGGTCTTGTCCATGTTTAACCCTAAAATGGTCTGACAAGCTATGTGTTCTCAGGCCTATTTCTATATTATTAATGTGTTCATAACACACCTCCTTTTTATTTTCCTTTTCGTTCTTCCTATATAGATCCTGCCACAATTACACGTGAGACCATAAATAACAAAAGTGCTATGGCAATTTCCTCTGCTTTTAATAGGTAGACTCTTGGTGTTATTCCAATTATTAATTGAGTTCCGATTTAATAGGTGGGCACACATGCAGCAATTGCTGCATCCACATTTATATGCTCCTGGTTTACTTGTAACCCATTGGTCAAGGGAACCTGTTTTGCTGGATTCAATGGGACCTTTAAGTTTAAAGGGGGCTAAAATATTTTTAAGATTTCTGCTCTTTTTGAATACAACTTGTGGTTTCTCCTCTATAACCCCCCTTAATATCCGGTCAGCTTTCAAAATTTCCCAATGTTTATTTAGCACCCTTTTAATGAACCCTGCTCCTTCACTGTATGTGATAGTACATCTAACCATACTGTTACTTGTATTGCCTTCATTCTTAGTGTAGTGTTGCAACAAACTGCTATGCTGGCACTGGGCATTCTTTTCTCTCCTCCGCCACTAATTGTGAATCATATTTCTCCTCAAGAAATGTATTCTGTAGAACCTCAGCCTCCCTATTGTAATCCTCAATTTTTGAGAAATTCCGCCTAATCCTGCGGAATTGACCAAACGGAATGTTGCTTTTCCAGTTCCTCATATGGCCACTTGGCATTTAGGAACCCATTGCTGTCCGTAGGCTTTCTAAAATTCCGCACCAAAACCGAGTTTGAGTCTTTGTCTATAAAGAGCTCAGTATCCAAAAATTCAATTTTATCTTTTGAAATTTTCTCTGTAAATTTTAAATTAAATTCATTTATATTGATATACTTAACAAAGTCTGTGGCACTGGAGATGTCACCACTCCAGACTAAAATTATATCATCAATATACCTAAAGTATTTGACGATATTATCACTAAAAGGATTATTCTGCCAGATCATATCTTCCTCAAATTTAGCCATATAGAGATTGGCATAGGACCGCACAATGGAGGTACCCATGGCGGTCCCCTGTATCTGTTTATAAAACATATGATCAAAGCAAAAATAATTATGATTTAAGATGTATTTAGTACCAGATTCCAAAAACTCCATGTGCTTTAAGGACATATTACTAGCTTTCCCCATAAGTCTGAATGCTTCCACTCCCTTCTCATGGGGTATATTAGTATATAGAGCCACAACATCACACGCCATATATAGCTCTCATCCCACCGCAGCCCTTAAAATTTATTAATAACTTCTAGAGTGTCCTTAATATAGGACTTGGTCTGTTTCACTATGGGCTGCATGTATGAGTCTATGTATACGGACAAAGTGTTAGTTATGGAATCTACGCCGGAAATAATGGGCCAGCCCGGAGGGTTAGTGAGATTTTTGGGAATTTTGGGAATGTGATAAAAAAACGGAATCTTTGGATGAGGGGAATATAAAATTAAATTCATCATTGTTTAAAATCCCTTCATTTTTGTCCTCTGTAATTAATTTTAATAATTCCTTGTTATATTCCACAGTTGGATCATTGCTTAATTTCATATATTGACCTTAGTCACCAGAGGGCGCTCAAAGCATACATAAAGATATGCACACTGTGTATATTCAACACATACCATTAGACAATGTATCTAATAAGGCAAACATATGTGTCTATAACAATTTTATGACGAAATGGAATGGAAAGGGGAATCTCATTAATAGATGATGTAATCAGCTTCCATGTGGAAAGTCCAATAATCTCCTTGACCAAAGTTCTAGTATAGACTTGTAGTTCAAGCGGTCCCGAAAATATTCACCACAGGGGTTCCATCTCATCTGACTGCACTCTCCAGACTGATCCCGATGGGGAATTAGAACTTCTATAAAAATGGACAAAGAGAGGCGCACAAATGTGTGTATCGATAAAAATAATGTCAGCACAAGCTACTGGTATTTTGTACGCAGGGTACTCACAATTTGTCAAAGCACACCAGTGTGCTTGTGGAAGCAGGCTGGCAATCAGAGCTGACCAGCTGGCTCTCTCCGGTATACAGCATTCCTCCAAAGGGTTAAAATGTCTGGTAGTGGCTTGCTTGTATAAAATCTCCAGGCTCAAGTTTTACGTAAAAAACTTAAAACTTTTATTGCATATTATACACAAATCGGCCTAAGAACATAAAATAGTTTCACAAGCAAGATAATTGCACAGGTAATAATTGCTACGCGTTTCTCGTCTCTCAATGGGGGTGTGCACATACTCCTCTGAAACACAGTAATGTGATTGGTCAACTAACACACCCCCAGAGTAGGGGTGTGTCTCTTAATCATCTGGTAGTGGCGGCAATAAAAAGCCGGTTTTAAATATGTTTAGTATGCCTGATGAAATGGCCAGGAGAGCCGAGAAACGCGTAGCAATTATTACCTGTGCAATTATCTTGCTTGTGAAACTATTTGATGTTCTTAGGCTGATTTGTGTATAATATGGAATAAAAGTTTTAAGTTTTTTACGTAAAACTTGAGCCTGGAGATTTTATACAAGCAAGCCACTACCAGACATTTTAACCCTTTGGAGGAGTGCTGTATACCGGAGAGAGCAAGCTGGTCAGCTCTGATTGCCAGCCTGCTTCCACAAGCACACTGGTGTGCTTTGACAAATTGTGAGTACCCTGCGTACAAAATACCAGTAGCTTGTGCTGACATTGTCTTTATCGATACACACATTTGTGCGCCTCTCTTTGTCCATTTTTAATTTCATATATGTAGTAGTGTCATTCAACAGATGATAGGCTTCCCCCAGATAATCCTCTCTATTTTGGACGACTATTCCAATGCCCTTATCAGCCTGCCTAATGACTACTTGGTGATCCTCTTTTAATTTTTTCAGGGATAATCTCTCATCCAGGCTCAAATTATCTCTATATTTAAACTTCTTATTTTGAGTACCTCGTTCAAAATATTTGTTAAATTCTTCAGTCAACATACGATTATCGTCAAAAATTTATTCTGTAGAGGCTGAGGTTCTACAGAATAAATGTAAACGGAAGAGGAGGAGTTTGGGTTCTTAATGCAGGGGGATACTCACGTCAGTACACAGTTCATCCAAAGCCGTCTTGAAGAAGTCTGCATAGGACAGATGAAACACGTAGACAAGGACAGGACTGGTATACGCATCCATTCTTTGACTTGAGAGAGGGTTCTCTTACAGGGACTTCAAATCGTGGTACTGTTGACTAACATGTGTATTGGAGGATGATGAACTCTTGGGAATGAACTGTGATTTATGCAGCCTGGAGATGTAATTATACATACACTTTCAAAGCTGGGTGCAAACCTGGTGCCCATGGCTGTACCACAGATCTGCAGATAATATTTTTTTATCAAGCCAAAATAAATTGTGGTTTAAAACAAAATCTATGGCATGTACAATGAATTCTAAAAGTTTAGGTATTAGTTTAGAATCTTGTAATAGTTTCCATTTAATAGCCTCTAGTCCTTTCTGATGGTCTATGATGAAGTAGAGAGATATCACATACATAGTAACCCAAAGATATTCTTTTTTCCATTCAATATATTTTACAATTTGTAAAACATGTTTAGTGTCTTTGAGATATGACACTAATACCACTAATTATACCACTAATTATAGGTATGTATCACTAATTATAGGTCATCCTGAGGGCCTATATAGTTTTTTGCAGGAAGGAAATATAAGCATTTTTTAATTTTCAGTAAACAAAAAATTAAGTTTTCAGTAAACAAAAAATTAAGTTCATCACTAGAAATAATATCCTGGTTACGTGCTTCTAAAAGAAGATTCTGGCGTTGTAATGTAAAATCTTCTTTTTAGGGTTATTTTTCAATATAAAATATGTGTTTGAATCAGACAATAATCTATTGGATTAACTAATATAGTACTCCCTGTCCATAATGTCCACTCCTCCTCCCTTGTCTACCGATGGTAATACAGTGGGTATTGAAAATAATCACACCCCCCCCTTGAAAATAATCACATTTTGTTGCTTTGCAACCTGAAATAAAGACAGACACAGTTTTTGTTTATCCAGTTGTAATTACGCAGTGCAACTTATAACATCCAAGTGAAAGATATAACACCAACATGTCAGGCAAAAATAAAGACAATTCAAAAACAGAATCACTGAGTTGAAAAAGGATCACCCCCTTGTGTCAGTATTTTGTTGAACCACATTTTGCTTTAAGCCCAGCCTTAAGTCTATTGGGATATGTCTCTACTAACTATGCTCATCTGTGCAATATTTGTCCACTCTTCTTTGCAGAACTGCTCCAGTTCCAATACATTTGCTGGTAAACGTTTGTGGACTGCAATCTTCAAGTCATGCCACAGATATTCAGTAGGGTTTAAGTCTGGGTTCTGAATAGGCCATGCAAAGACATTCACCTTTTTCTCCTTCAACCACTGTGTGGTCATTTTTGCTGTGTGCTTTGGGTCATTGTCATGTTCGAAAATAAAGCTTCTTCCCATTGACAACTTCCTGGCAGAGGACAGCAGATTTTCCTCAAGAATTTGACGGTATTCAGCCCCATCTATTATTCCTTCTATCCTATGCTCCAGTGCCTGCTGCAGAGAAACACCCCCATGACAGGATATCACCACCTCCATGCTTTATTATAGGTATGGTGTTAATTGGATGGTGAGCTGTATTGGATTTCCTCCAGACATATTATTTGGTGTTGAGGACAAATAATAAAATTTTAGTATCACCTGATCATAACACCTTTTTCCATGTGGCCTTAGAATCTCCTAGGTGTGTTATGGCAAAGCTCAGTCGTGATCGCTTGTGGCCTTTCTTTAGGAGTGGCTTTTTTCTTGCAACCCTCCCATACAAGCCACATTTGTGGAGAATTTGTAATATTGTTGTCACATGCACACAATGACCACTCTTTGTCATAAATTCCTGCAACTGCTTCCGAATTGCTGTGGGCCTCTTGGTAGCCTTTCTGACCAGTTCCCTCCTGGCTCTTTCATCCAGTTTGGAGCAACGTCCTGATCCAGAGAGGGTCTGTGTTGTACCAAATATTTTCCACTTCTTAATAATAGACTTCACTGTGCTTCTAGGCATTGATAAAACCTTTGGTATTTTCTTGTATCCATCTCCTGACTTGTGCCTGTCCACAACATTATCCTGGAGATTGTTTGACAGTGCCTTGCCACCCATAGTTGATTGTTTGCTTAAGTTGAACTTCCAGGGACTGAGATGCTCCAGGAATGCTCTTTTCATACCGAGCTAATCAATATGCCCGCAGCTGATCACAGTTGAAGGTCAAATGGCTTTGTGTGTGCCATTGAGAAGGTGATTAGCTACATCTGATTGAGTTTACAAGTAATTTTAGGAGGGGGTGATACTTTTTCCAACTCAGTGATTCTGTTTTTGAATTGTCTTTATTTTTGCCTGACATTTTGGTGTTATATCTTTCACTTGGATCTTATGAGTTGCACTGAGCAATTACAACTGGATAAACAAAAACTGTGTCTGTCTTTAAGGCTGCAAAGCAACAAAATATGATTAGTTTCAAAGCGGGAGGGTGGTGGTTATTTTCAATACCCAATGTATCTTCAAATTCTTGTCTAGTTAAAGGGACACTTAAGTCAAAATAAAGTTTAATAATTCAGAAAGAGCAAGCAGTTTTAAGACACTTTCCAATTTACCTCAAATTTTGCACAGTCTTTTTATATTCACCCTTTCTGGGAAACAAGATCCTACTGAGCATGTGCACAAGCTCACGGGGTATACGTATACTAGTCTGTGATTGGCTGATATCTATCACATGATACAGGGGGCCAGAAAATGGGAGAAAAAATACATTTGTCAGAAAAAAAATCTACTGCTAATTTGAAATTCAGCGTAGGTGTTAAATCATTGTCTTTTTATTATGCACTTGTTAATTATGCAATTCTACTGCATTGAGTGGTCCTTTAAATTATAATGTTTAGGCCGACAAAAGATTTTGTTAAGATTTTCATAACTAGTTTACTAAATACTTCAATATTTAGTCATATACAATTACTGGGATAACATTTTGATTTGTTTTTAAATTTGTCTCTATTGTTAACAATTTTCCCCCGCTCTTTTTGCACTCCATTGAAGTCTAAGGGAGAATACGTTAACGCAATTGAGATATTGCAACTTCAGCTTTTTGCAAGTGTCGGGTTAGCGCTCTAGAGCGAAAACCTTGTAATTTGCGAGGTATCTGACGCGCAGTTAGTACGCGAGTGGGAGTGATAATTTGTGATCCACTTGTAATCTAGCCCGTAGACAGGTAAATAAAATTGAGATGCTGCAGGGTATGATCCCACTTCATGATAAATTTAATATTGTTTTCTATTACTGTTGAAGATGTATGAGTGGCTAGGAATATCTTTGTCCATGTTTTATCTGGAAGGGAAACATTCAAGTCTGTCTCCCATTTGTTCACATAGGATGAGCTACTAGGGAACCAAGCTTGTGTTAATAATTTGTAACAAATTGATAATAATCCTTGTGTTAGGGATTTACTGTTGCATACATTTTCAAAAGGTGTCAAGGGCCTACTAAAATTTCCTTTTTATGGGTGTGTTATTATATAATTCCTTGTTTGAAAATAAGACAACCAGTGCTGAAATGGGTAGGGAAATTCTGCTTTGTAATTATTACAGTATTTTAAACCATTATCTTGAAAAACAAGATAAATTTAAATATTTGAAGGTGAACCATTCATTTTTACTGGTTTATGATTGGATGTTTTAATTGTATTGTAGAGCTCTGCATTCTGGATTTAATTATTCTATCCCAGACTAAAAAAAGTCTATTTCATAAATAAATTAGTTGAGCAGACAGCTATTCTATTTGTTTATCCATCCAGCACTTACCTCCCAATCGATTAGTACGCATAAGCTTAGTTTCAATTTGGACCCATTGTTTATTGTTCATTTATAGTTTCCCAACTCCAATGAAGTATCCTCCCTAGGTGCGTTGAACAAAATGAGAGTTTAGATAGGTATGTAAAATTAGCAACACTCTACTGTTATCAACACAGCATGTTCAAAAACAAGCACCAAGTCTAAATGGGGCATAAAAAACCCTAAAGAAACTCAAATATCTGGATATTATCACATACAGTCACTTAAAAACAAGTGAGGAATTGGCTTCTGGCATGGCCTCACTCCATGCCTGCCTCTGTGATTTCGGACAGAGGTTTTCAGAAGAAGTATGTGATTGCAGGCCTCATCCCTGTGGGCTAGACCAAGAGGAGGTGGTCTGGGCAGGTGCAGGAATATCCATATTCTTGCAGTAGTTGGGCATATCCAAAGGGTGTTTACATATCAGCCTTGTCACTGCTTGCATTACAGAGTCTCCGGTGGGAGATCCCCACCTGTAACATATTTTTCTGTCTCTGTGGGCTTTGGTGAGATAAAGTAATTATTTCTATTTCTGAAAAGTCCTTGTAGAAAGGGCAGAACATATTAGGGCAGAACATATTTGGATATGGTGTCCTTGGAATGCAACCAGTTGTTGTTTTCTGGCATAATAAAGAATTTGTTCCTTATCTTGAAAAAGAAGAAGTTATAACATCCCTAGGAGGCTGGTTTTCTGGAGATTTAGGGAGAAGCACCCTGTGTGCTCTTTCTATTTGGAGATTGTCCAGAAAATTGGATTTCTTACTCACAAAGGCTTTAAAAAGACCAAACAAATATATACTGAGATCATTTGCTGAGGCAGCCTTGGGGATCCCCATGACTCTGAGGTTTTTATGGCAATTTCTAATTTCAAGATCCGTTGTAGAGCTCTTCAATGATCTGATCTTGTTTAGTGATCCTTTGAGAAGGGAGTTAGATATCTGCAACAATAGTCTCTCTTTCATCTTCCAAGGTTTCTACTATGAAGCCAAGTTCATTACAATCAGATCTAAGAGTTGCTGTTTCTTCTTTTATGCATTGTGCAATTTTCTGCATCATGACAGTCATGAAATACTTTGTGGGAAGACTGCAAATGTTTGCTTTTGTTAGAGACCCAGCCATATTCTCCATCTGCTCAGTCATTTCTGTATTGGTGGTTAGAAGTAGACGTGCATTTGGATCCTTTGTTAGGATCCGAATGCAGAAGAAGGTGGCTGCTTTTGGCATTCGGCTCTTTTCGGAACTATACTTATTCTTATGAAAGTTCAAAACACTAGGATCTCGACTTGCACAGATTTTAGTGTGTTGCACTAGAGTTATAATTCTGTAAGTAATTTTGGCTGTAGCATTGTCATAAAGCTCCTTTTATGGCCATGAAATAAATATGTTTTGTTCTTACTTAAAAAACTCAAAAAGTACTAATGTATTTTAAATTATGTTTCTGACAAACTTCAAAGTCAAATCATATTAGACTGTCAGATAAAGGAAAGACATTATAACAAATAGTAATTTGCTTTAAATCATAGACAGTTTTCATCCCAATATAAGTTATGCAATTTTATTAGGAAGAAAATTGTGAGGTTTTTCAGTATAAGCTACATTTATGGGAAAGTTCATAATGCATAGGAATGGTCATATATAAACAGTCCACCAGTGACAGAGCTACACTGAGCAAATCACATTAAAAACGTTTGAAGAACTTAACTGTGTAGAACAGTCAGGGGCATATTTTGGCCTAGGGCAGCAGGTATGGGGGGCACACATGGTGAGGTGTAGTTATTGGGCATGGCTCCTTCCCTGTACTATGCTTGCAAAATATTGTATTTATTTATTTTACTATACATCAATGATACCTGGTTGTATACTGAGGTGCACTACCCCACCATATGTCCCTCACCTATGTTTGTGATAAATATATGAAGTGAACATGAGCTAACATTGTAGGGGTTGTGGTGTACATTCATATGATTTCCCAGTGTGTAGGGTGTGGTGACATAGCTATGTCATCACATAGGGCAGCACAAAAACGGAATATACCACAGAGAACAGAGAAAGCATTCACATAGCTGTGTAAAAGGATTTGCATTACATGGTTATACCGCCTTTTTTAGCTACTATTTGTGATCTGTGCTTCCTCTTAGTGAAAAAAGTATTGATGCCAACAAGTGTAAGTGATTGACGTGATTGAACTCTTTATTTGCAGCTGTGTCTGCAAAGCTTCCTGTGTTCTGCACGATTTTACTCAGAATCAGCTTTCTAGTTATGACTTGTTCCAACTCAATGCCAGTTATCTAAATAACAGTTTTCGTGAGACTCAGACAGGCCTTCACCGCTCCAGTATTGCACTTAGAATAGTATATATTGTGTGAGGTCAATCCTCTTTTTCAGATAGCTTCCTCCGTGCAATACATGAACAGATCTGGGTGTATTCCTGCCTGAGATTTCTCTACTGTCCCTATACTTACAATACACTCTGATTCTTGACCTTATATCGTATTATTGAGAATTGATCACAGTACATAGGTAAGGTCATTACCTGGGTATGCCAGCTCTGTATTTTAATCTAAGTTTTATATACACTCACATGGATAGTATGTATCTATCTTTTACTTTAATCATTAAACGTTAAGTTTTATAATTTACCTGACTTGGACAGCCCCCTATCTGCTATATAGGATAACTACATTCTATTTTGAGTACTCTATAACTATCCATTTTTTCTCTCCCCATGTTACTAATTTTCAATTATCAACAATGTCAAATGTTTTTTTAGGAGGCCTTTTTTGCTTCCTCTGTGTAGAATAAATTATAATATTGCTGAGGCAGTGTAGTAATAATGTTTACCATCTCTGCTGGATCCATCTTGGCTTAGTTATTATGTAAGGTATTTGAAGAATTACCTGTTTTTTCGTCTGGAACAAAAGATGCAGAGAATGGATAGCAGGCATCAGTCAGTACAGAAAAAGGGTCAACCGTGTACAAGCCAGGGATTAGAGCCAGAACAGCCATCCAAAATAAGCATCACAGTATAAAGATAAGGCAGGTGCAGAGATCAGGGGACAGTTCTAAAGTTCACAAGCTAGTGAATCAATGTTACAGATAGCAAATATTGGTCAGACAAGTACTGTAATCCAGGAATGTTGCCAGGATCAAGATCAGGGGAACAGCCCAGGAATAATAATGCTTTAGTCTCCATACAAATAACCATGGTATCCAAGATGTCGTTTTAACACCTCCCACTCGGGCTTGATGCCAGGAACAAGACCAAGGTCACTTCCAGGTAAAGGAATATAACAAAATGCTAAATATAGCACATGGGCAAACCAAGAAAGCATAATGCAGATATCAGGGTATCCAGAGAGCTGGCCATGCTAAGCTGACATTACCACCCGTGCCCCTGGCTCTGACACAAGCAGATCCTCCTTCAGTAATGCTCCTCCCGACTCCAGCTTTAAAAGCAGTATGGCACCAGCCGCAAACAGGCCAATGGTGACGGGTACGCTACTCAACCATACAAAAAGTCTTCCATATTGGTGGGAGAAAATCATGAATAGTGTGCATGAGCTTTAAAGAAAAAGTGGTATGTTGAGAGAGGGTAAAGAGTAGTAGCATGAGAAAGCTCTATTCAGCAACGGTAGAAGCACTACCTATCTTTCTTCCTCCTCATCTTCTATTGCTCATCCTCATGGTAAAAAACAACACACTGGAGCAACAGCATTTTGGGCCGAGAAGCCCTCAGTTCTTTGGTCAGGGCCGCCTATACCCCTCTAAGCAAGAGTAGTACTCCTACCTCTGATCCTTTACCAGGGAACTACAGGGGGGTTCAGAGGTCGCAATTTTTTTTTCTTCAATAAAAAACGTTGACCTGCCACTGCCTGCACTGATATCATGTGAGTGTGACATGATGCTTCACTAGTGTCTCTGACTACAGGGGTTAGTGTTTCTGTTTTACCCATTGGTGTTTTTGTGTGTGTGTGTGTGTGTGTGTGCATGTATGTGATTGTGTGTGTATTTATGCATGTATGTGTGTGTGTGTGTGTATGTTTGTGGAAACTGCAAATTACAGACCTTGTTACTAAAGCATGGGGGACGGGGAGTAAACAGTGTCACTATAGAGTACCACTATATACAGTACAGGGGGCCGGACCATGTCACTGACTACTGTGGTCACTTTATAAAGTACTGAGGCGGGTAGGGTCAGGCCAGCCATCTCACCGGCAGATTACAGACTGTGTCACTGACTCACTATATACAGTGCTGGTGGGTTAAACAGTGTCACTATATACAGTAATAGGGGGTCAGACCATCTAACAGACTGTGGGCACAGGGTACATCCTTTTGCAGACATGTAATCTGATTCACATTTTTTATGTGTTAAATGTTAAAAAAAAAAGAAGAAAGATATGTATCAAACTCACCTTTTTTGTGGAGGGTGGGGGGGCCTTCTTAGATTCTTGCACCTGGGCCCTGTGGTTTCTAGTTACGCCTCTGTCCTTTACTATAGTGGGATCAGAAGACTACTGTCTGACATGCCCCCGTCTAGTTGCCCAGGTGTTGCTGTCATGTCTACCTAGCAGTGTCTAAAGTGAGAGAGTTTAATCACTGGCAAAATCCAGAACTCTCAGTCACAGCTTGCAATAAACCTTGTTAAACTGCCCACGCTAGTATATCTTGCATTACATTTCCAGCGAGATTCAATTGAGTCACTGGTAGTGGCATTGGTAACATTATAATTTAAGTGATAGTGAGAGTTTATCCTCTTTTCAGAATTAAAAGACACATCAAACCTTTTCTAGCATTCACTGTGTATACATCTTCTTAATAAAATGCACTATGCTAGGAGCTATTGCAGATTTCTAAGATTGTAATATTAGATTATTATATTAATTAAATGAACATTTTCAAATGTATTTGATTTTCCTTATGGAAATTTCTTATCATAAATTAACTTTGTTCCAGAGCATTTTAATTTTTGGACAGCTCCAGAAGCAGTTAATTAAATCTACATCTGGAACTT
This sequence comes from Bombina bombina, assembly GCF_027579735.1. Classification (NCBI taxonomy): domain Eukaryota; kingdom Metazoa; phylum Chordata; class Amphibia; order Anura; family Bombinatoridae; genus Bombina; species Bombina bombina. The sequence goes on along the minus strand of NC_069503.1, from coordinate 711,406,325 downwards.
TGAATCTTGAACAGGAATGTACTGAATTGTATTTCTATTTAGAGGTTAAAGGGATATGAAAGTGAAAATTAAACTTGCAGTATTCAGATAGAGCATGTAATTTTAAGACACTTTTAAATTCACTTCTGTTTTCGAATGTGCTTCGCTCTCTAGGTATCCCTTGCTGAAAATGAATACACACATATCATACACTAGTGGGGGCTAGCTGCTGATTGGTGCCTGCGCACATTTGTCTCTTGTGATTGGCTAACTAGATGTGTTTTATTAGTTTTAAATGTGATTCTTGCCAAGTCATGAAAAAGAATGTCCTAACTACCCTTCTGAGTCTTTGCTTCACTTCTTCTAGACAGTGGCCCTGATATTCGAAATAAGAAAAGGGGCGTTGCCGAGCAGTGCCATTGAGCGGTAATGGCTCTCCCATAGAAGTAAATGGGAGTGTGACGTCACCACCTGCATTGTCGACATAGAAGCTTATTGACATTTTGCTGCGGCCAGAGGGGCCTATTTGAAGTGGGCCTACACGGTGCACACAGTGCGCTCACTGAAACTAAAAATAGTTTCAATGTATGCACACTCCAAATATTGACTGCGGGACCTAACTTTTACTACACCTACTCTAACTTTCTCAGGTGATATAGACAAACATAACTGCTACCCTCCTTGCAACCTGCACTTCGCTGTTTTGAACATATCGCATTGGTGTTGATGTGTACGAAACTAAGTGTGCCGTGTTCTATTAATTGTGTACCTGCGCAACTCTTTATCCTGTGTTTTTAGCCACTGGCATATACTACTAGAATTATTTATCTATTTGTAATTGTATATAGTCCTACAATTAACTATTTATATTATTCGGATCTTTTATTGTTACCTACCTTGTTTACTGGATTTTCAGCAGTTAGATTAACGTATCATTGATTTTTTAGGCATCATACCTATTGATTTTTGAGTTCTATTTACTATTGAGTACCATTTCTAAGATAGATACTTGTTTTAGGTTACCGTATTGTCTAGTGACTTCAGTTTTTTAGGCTTATTTATTAATTTTTAGATATATACTTATACAACACTCATACACCTAGATTTAGAGTTTTGCGGCCAAAGGGGTGCGTTAGCTACGCGTGTTTTTTTCCCCCCGCACCTTTTTTTTTTTTTTTTTTTAAATATGTTTTTTTATTGAGGAAATAACATTAACAAAACAAGAATCAGTTTGCTCAGACAAACATATGGCACAAAATATATGACAAGACAGGTTTCGTGGACATAAACAGATGTTTAATAACATATTTAGGAATAGATCCCTTATTATAACATACATAGAAGACTCGCAGATTGGGATATACATAAAATGACAGAGCAAACCTCAAAGCACCCCCTTTTCCCCCAATGGTAGCCGAGGCCACTTTTGGACCTCATTTAGGTAAATGTACTACTCAGAGGGCTTTTAGTTAGTACAGGCCCAATCAAGGCCTACACTTTATATCCTCCTTCCTATAGCCGCTGGGACCATGGTTAGGTCCAGAAAACTAACAACAAAATTGAAGGAGATGAAAAAAAATTAAGAGTAACAATATAAATGCAAGTACCTTACACTACTTCAGGGAACTAAACTACAGGGACTGTTTCATATTTAAACTTGAACCTTAATAGGTACCAGCGTATAACTATTCGCATTAAAACAGCTCTCAGGAGGTCAATGAGAGTGTGAATCTAAAAGTTGTAGGTTCAAAAAGGCTTATAATCTAGTAAGAAATATAAAATCTCTGGACCTTTTGCATCACGCCAGTAGTTCTATCACATACATTAGATACATAAGTGAGCTATCCCTTATACTAAAATGAAAGTGATAAAGAGTCTATAAGTATTGAACACAGAGTAACAATCATACGGCTAGATTTAGAGTTTTGTCGGTAACGACCCGCGTATCTAACGCTGGCTTTTTTCTGGCCGCACCTTTAAAATAACTCTGGTATTGAGAGTCCACAGAATGGCTGCGTTAGGCTCCAAAAAAGGAGCGTAGAGCATATTTAACGCCACTGCAACTCTCGATACCAGAGTTGCTTACGGACGCGGCCAGCCTCAAAAACGTGCTCGTGCACGATTCCCCCATAGGAAACAATGGGGCTGTTTGAGCTGAAAAATAACCTAACACCTGCAAAAAAGCAGCGTTCAGCTCCTAACGCAGCCCCATTGTTTGCTATGGGGAAACACTTCCTACGTCTGCACCTAACACCCTAACATGTACCCCGAGTCTAAACACCCCTAACCTTACACTTATTAACCCCTATTCTGCCGCCCCCGCTATCGCTGACCCCTGTATATTATTTTTAACCCCTAATCTTACATTATCCCTATGTACCCCTAATCTGCTGCCCCTAACACAGCCGACCCCTATATTATATTTATTAAACCCTAATCTGCCCCCCACAACGTCGCCTCCACCTGCCTACACTTATTAACCCCTAATCTGCCGAGCGGACCGCACCGCTATTATTATAAAGTTATTAACCCCTAATCCGCCTCACTAACCCTATAATAAATAGTATTAACCCCTAATCTGCCCTCCCTAACATCGCCGACACCTAACTTCAAACATTAACCCCTAATCTGCCGACTGGAGCTCACCGCTATTCTAATAAATGTATTAACCCCTAAAGCTAAGTCTAACCCTAACACTAACACCCCCCTAAATTAAATATAATTTAAATCTAACGAAATTAATTAACTCTTATTAAATAAATTATTCCTATTTAAAGATAAATACTTACCTGTTAAATAAATCCTAATATAGCTACAATATAAATTATAATTATATTGTAGCTATTTTAGGATTTATATTTATTTTACAGGTAACTTTGTATTTATTTTAACCAGGTACAATAGCTATTAAATAGTTAAGAACTATTTAATAGCTACCTAGTTAAAATAATTACAAATTTACCTGTAAAATAAATACTAACCTAAGTTACAATTAAACCTAACACTACACTAGCAATAAATAAATTAAATAAAATACCTACAATTACCTACAATTAAACCTAACACTACACTATCAATAAATTAATTAAATACAATACCTACAAATAACTACAATGAAATAAACTAACTAAAGTACAAAAAATAAAAAAGAACTAAGTTACAAAAAATATTTACAAACATAAGAAAAATATTACAACAATTTTAAACTAATTACACCTACTCTAAGCCCCCTAATAAAATAACAAAGCCCCCCAAAATAAAAAAATGCCCTACCCTATTCTAAATTACTAAAGTTCAAAGCTCTTTTACCTTACCAGCCCTGAACAGGGCCCTTTGCGGGGCATGCCCCAAGAAGTTCAGCTCTTTTGCCTGTAAAAAAAAAACATACAATACCCCCCCCCCCAACATTACAACCCACCACCCACATACCCCTAATCTAACCCAAACCCCCCTTAAATAAACCTAACACTAAGCCCCTGAAGATCTTCCTACCTTATCTTCACCATACCAGGTTCACCGATCGGTCCAGAAGAGCTCCTCCGATGTCCTGATCCAAGCCCAAGCGGGGGGCTGAAGAGGTCCATGATCCGGCTGAAGTCATCATCCAAGCGGGAGCTGAAGAGGTCCATGATCCGGCTGAAGTCTTCATCCAAGCGGGAGCTGAAGAGGTCCATGATCCGGATGAAGTCTTCTATCAACGGCATCTTCAATCTTCTTTCTTCGGGAGCCATCATCTTCCATGACGGTTCCTTTAAATGAGGTCATCCAAGATTGGGTCCCTCGAATTCCGATTGGCTGATAGGATTCTATCAGCCAATCGGAATTAAGGTAGGAAAATTAGCAGCAGATTAGGGGTACATAAGTATAACGTAGGTGGCGGTCGGCAGATTAGGGGTTAAAAAAATTTAATCGAGTGGCGGCGATGTGGGGGGACCTCGGTTTAGGGGTACATAGGTAGTTTATGGGTGTTAGTGTACTTTAGAGCACAGTAGTTAAGAGCTTTATGAACCGGCGTTAGCCCAGAAAGCTCTTAACTACTGACTTTTTTCTGCGGCTGGAGTTTTGTCGTTAGATTTCTAACGCTCACTTCAGACACGACTCTAAATACCGGAGTTAGAAAGATCCCATTGAAAAGATAGGATACGCAAATGACGTAAGGGGATCTGCGGTATGGAAAAGTCGCGGCTGAAAAGTGAGCGTTTTTGAGTGACTCCAAATACCGGCGGTAGCCTAAAACCAGCGTTAGGAGCCTCTAACGCTGGTTTTCACGGCTACCGCCAAACTCCAAATCTAGGCCATAGTAAATTCCTGAAGAGCCATTTTTACAATCATACCGGGACACACTCGGACAAGGCTCCATGGACAGGGCAGAGACCATACAACTCTGCCAAATGGGAATGTGGAGGATAAGATGTTTATCCCTTACCACATACTTGGGAGAGGGAGGAAAAAAGAGGGAGGGGGGTAAGGTGGGGGAGGGGGGAGAGGGAGAGAGGGGGGAGAGAAGGAGAGGGAGAAAGAGAGAGAGAGGGGGGAAGAGGGACAGGGGGGGAGAAGGGGAGAGGAGGGGGGAGAGAGGGGGGGGAAGGGAGAGAGGGGGGGGAGAGGGGGGAGGGGGGAGAGGGAAAGAGGGGGGGAAGAGAGGGGGGAAGAGGGAAAGAGGGGGGCAGATCTAGGGCTGATCATTTACAAAGGATCCCTAATAGAGGCTCTAAGGGTACTGGGATCAGTGGTTATCTATTCGCATATTAGGAGTAACTAGTATGATTCTATATACATGGTCTCCCAATTATAGTCTCAAACAACATTTCCAAAACATTTACTCACATTTTTATATTACATTAGATAAATAGCTGCTCCTAAAGAGCACAAACAGGAAGTAACCCCTTAAGAGCTACATACATATACATATACACTCAGTTTTCTGGAGGAGCACATGAATAGTGTAAATAAATATTCAAATATTTTCGGTACAGAATTAGCAATGAACTAGCTTAAGCACATACTGTACATACACATATCCGACTTTTTCAAGCCTTCATAAAGTATCATCTTGCATATTGTGGATAATGATACTAACGTACTGACAGGCAAGTTCATGCAAGATATGCTGGTTGCAACACGGCGTTACAGCCCTAGACCCAAGGCTCAACCTATCCCCTGCCTAAGTCTCTTATGTGCAGGAGGGTAACAATAATGCAGATCATGTCTCTGGTGCTGGGGTACACCGCAGGGGGACAGCCGCTCATACTCCTCAGGATGCGAGTCCAATGTAGGCAGCGGACTCGAGGGGTCAGCTGTATAGTCCAAATAGTCGGCGCTAACAAGCGCAGCTGCCCTAACAGTGCACCCCTGCTTCACATACCATAGGGTCGTGGTTTCACCATTGCCATCAAGCCGGCTCGATCTCCCTTGCTGCATGGCTACTGTAGGGGCAATGAATGAGTTCTCCTGTGATGCTCACCTCACATTAGATTCCTCCCTTGGCCCAGGTTCACATGAAGACTGCAATGATTGCAGAGAAGGGAACAGCAGATTGTGCTGATGTATGGCCTCCACCACTTCTTCTTCCGTGTCCGGCTCCCCCGTAGAAGACACTGTGTCACATGGTGGAGTAGTACTCTGTTGCAATGCAGCTAAAATCCTGTCGATCCTGACTTCCGGTGGGCGGGCGATTCGACTAGCCGCAAGATAGAAGAGCTCTGCTACACCTTTTGCCTAAATACCCCAGCGGTCGGTAATTGACCCCGAGCATAACCCCCAGCATTAGCAGGTGACCACCACACCCTGCCTGGCATCCCACATTGCAGGAGCCCCCAAGAACGGCTCCCCCACCGACAGTCTACCATCCACAACGAAGAGCCGTGATTCAGAGCGGCAGAAGACAGAAGACAAAGGGCAATATCAGCGCCCTTACGACCGGGCAATAGAGACTTTGACCCTACACTGCCCGAAACAATCGGAGCCGGACCACGCCGCAACAGCGGGGTAAGAGAGTGACATACGCACTGCTTTTTGGCGCAGGCGCCATTTTGCCCCCAATTAGACACGCAGCTACAATTCTCTTCCCTGCTGTGCGGTCTAGAACCTGCATCTCATACTCAGGGCAGAAACTGAAGGCAGGGAACTGAGAACTTCCTAACACTGACACTAAGCCTTACGACAGTACAACTGAGGACGCTTCCTTTACCTTTTAAGGCAGACCTTATTGCAACTTGTGTAGCTGTCTCTGAAGCGATAGAAATAGTAATCGTCTTCCATACCGCTGCTACCAGTACCAACCCTTCACCTGTAGTGCAGGGGAGACAGAGTCATACCGGAGCCTGACACTCAAGAGCTTTATTCTTGCTCAGCTTCCTGCAGTGGGAAAGTTGCAATTTTATACAGGGTAAGCAAAACCTAAGCAGCACCACTTATGAAAGTCGACAAGTATTTTAAGGCATCAACATCACTGGCCATACCCATAATGGCCGGAAAACAAAAGACATCAGAAAGGGGCAGGAAACAGGCCGCAGAAATCCATCCAGAGCCTAGCTCCCCTAATCAGAGGGATATTAATGCTGAACCAGCTCCTGACTTACTCCGAGACCTAAAGGCCTTCTTTCTCCCTAAAATGGAGACATTACAAGCGGGAATGGACACCCTTACTACTGAAATCCGTCAATATTCTACAAGACTGCAACAAGCGGAGCAAAGGATCTCTGACGTAGAGGACTCACAGCATACATCTACAATTGCCCTGCAATGCATGGAACGCCACAATTCAATTCTACAGGACAAACTAGATGACCTCGAAAACCGGTCCCGCCGCAACAATCTAAGGCCTAGATTTGGAGTTTGGCAGTAGAAGGGCTGTTAACGCTCCGCGGGCTTTTTTCTGGCCGCACCATAAATTTAACTCTGGTATCGAGAGTTCAAACAAATGCTGCGTTAGGCTCCAAAAAAGGAGCGTAGAGCATTTTTACCGCAAATGCAACTCTCGATACCAGAGTTGCTTACGGACGCGGCCAGCCTCAAAAACATGCTCGTGCACGATTCTCCCATAGGAAACAATGGGGCTGTTTGAGCTGAAAAAAAACCTAACACCTGCAAAAAAGCAGCGTTCAGCTCCTAACGCAGCCCCATTGTTTCCTATGGGGAAACACTTCCTACGTCTGCACCTAACACTCTAACATGTACCCCGAGTCTAAACACCCCTAACCTTACACTTATTAACCCCTAATCTGCCGCTCCCGCTATCGCTGACCCCTGCTTATTTTTTTTAACCCCTAATCTGCCGCTCCGTAAACCGTCGCAACCTACGTTATCCCTATGTACCCCTAATCTGCTGCCCCTAACACCGCCGACCCCTAGATTATATTTATTAACCCCTAATCTGCCCCCCCACAACGTCGCCGACACCTGCCTACACTTATTAACCCCTAATCTGCCGAGCGGACCTGAGCGCTACTATAATAAAGTTATTAACCCCTAATCCGCCTCACTAACCCTATCATAAATAGTATTAACCCCTAATCTGCCCTCCCTAACATCGCCAACACCTAACTTCAATTATTAACCCCTAATCTGACGACCGGAGCTCACCGCTACTATAATAAATGGATTAACCCCTAAAGCTAAGTCTAACCCTAACACTTACACCCCCCTAACTTAAATATAATTTAAATCTAACGAAATTAATTAACTCTTATTAAATAAATTATTCCTATTTAAAGCTAAATACTTACCTGTAAAATAAATCCTAATATAGCTACAATATAAATTATAATTATATTGTAGCTATTTTAGGATTAATATTTATTTTACAGGCAACTTGGTAATTATTTTAACCAGGTACAATAGCTATTTAATAGTTACCTAGTTAAAATAATAACAAATTTACCTGTAAAATAAATCCTAACCTAAGATATAATTAAACCTAACACTACCCTATCAATAAATTAATTAAATAAACTACCTACAATTAACCTAACACTACACTATCAATAAATTAATTAAATACAATTCCTACAAATAAATACAATTAAATAAACTAGCTAAAGTACAAAAAATAAAAAAGAACTAAGTTACAAAAAATAAAAAAATATTTACAAACATAAGAAAAATATTACAACAATTTTAAACTAATTACACCTACTCTAAGCCCCCTAATAAAATAACAAAGCCCCCCAAAATAAAAAATTCCCTACCCTATTCTAAATTAAAAAAGTTAAAAGCTCTTTTACCTTACCAGCCCTGAACAGGGCCCTTTGCGGGGCATGCCCCAAGAATTTCAGCTCTTTTGCCTGTTAAAAAAAACATACAATACCCCCCCCCAACATTACAACCCACCACCCACATACCCCTAATCTAACCCAAACCCCCCTTAAATAAACCTAACACTAAGCCCCTGAAGATCTTCCTACCTTGTCTTCACCATCCAGGTTCACCGATCCGTCCTGAAAAGCTCCTCCGATGTCCTGATCCAAGCCCAAGCGGGGGGCTGAAGAGGTCCATGATCCGGTCAAAGTCTTCATCCAAGCGGGGCAGAAGAGGATCTTCCATCCGATTGAAGTCTTCATCCAGGCGGCATCTTCTATGGTCTTCCATCCGGAGCGAAGCGGCAGGATCCTGAAGACCTCCAGCGCGGAACATCCATCCGGCCCGACGACTGAACGACGAATGACTGTTCCTTTAAGGGACGTCATCCAAGATGGCGTCCCTCGAATTCCGATTGGCTGATAGGATTCTATCAGCCAATCGGAATTAAGGTAGGAATTTTCTGATTGGCTGATGGAATCAGCCAATCAGAATCAAGTTCAATCCGATTGGCTGATCCGATCAGCCAGTCAGATTGAGCTCGCATTCTATTGGCTGTTCCGATCAGCCAATAGAATGCGAGCTCAATCTGATTGGCTGATCGGATCAGCCAATCGGATTGAACTTGATTCTGATTGGCTGATTCCATCAGCCAATCAGAATATTCCTACCTTAATTCCGATTGGCTGATAGAATCCTATCAGCCAATCGGAATTCAAGGGACGCCATCTTGGATGACGTCCCTTAAAGGAACCGTCATTCGTCGGGAGACAACGGAAGAAGAGGATGGATCCGCGTCGCCTGCTTCAAGATGGACCCGCTCCGCACCGGATGGAAGAAGATCGAAGATGCCGCTTGGAGAAGATGTTTGCCGGTCCGGATGTCCTCTTCTTGCCGGATAGGAGGAAGACTTTGGAGCCTCTTCTGGACCTCTTCAGCCACCGGATGATGGATCGCCAACCCCCGCTTGGGTTGGATGAAGATGTTGGAGCCAGGACGGATCGGTGATACCTGGATGGTGAAGACAAGGTAGGAAGATCTTCAGGGGCTTAGTGTTAGGTTTATTTAAGGGCGGTTTGGGGTTAGATTAGGGGTATGTGGGTGGTGGGTTGTAATGTTGGGGGGGGGTATTGTATGGTTTTTTTTTACAGGCAAAAGAGCTGAAATTCTTGGGGCATGCCCCGCAAAGGGCCCTGTTCAGGGCTGGTAAGGTAAAAGAGCTTTTAACTTTTTTAATTTAGAATAGGGTAGGGCATTTATTATTTTGGGGGGCTTTGTTATTTTATTAGGGGGCTTAGAGTAGGTGTAATTAGTTTAAAATTGTTGTAATAATAATATTTTTTTATTTTTTGTAACTTAGTTCTTTTTTATTTTTTGTACTTTAGTTAGTTTATGTAATTGTAGTTATTTGTAGCAATTGTATTTAATTTATTTATTGATAGTGTAGTGTTAGGTTAATTGTAGGTAATTGTAGGTATTTTATTTAATTAATTTATTGATAGGGTAGTGTTAGGTTTTATTATATCTTAGGTTAGGATTTATTTTACAGGTAATTTTGTAATTATTTTAACTATTTTAGCTATTGTACCTGGTTAAAATAAATACAAAGTTACCTGTAAAATAAATATAAATCCTAAAATAGCTATAATGTAATTATAATTTATATTGTAGCTATATTAGGATTTATTTTACAGGTAAGTATTTAGCTTTAAATAGGAATAATTTATTTAATAAGAGTTAATTAATTTCGTTAGATGTAAATTATATTTAAGTTAGGGGGGTGTTAGTGTTAGGGTTAGACTTAGCTTTAGGGGTTAATCCATTTATTATAGTAGCGATGAGCTCCGGTCGGCAGAGTAGGGGTTAATAATTGAAGTTAGGTGTCGGCGATGTTAGGGAGGGCAGATTAGGGGTTAATACTATTTATGATAGGGTTAGTGAGGCGGGTTAGGGGTTAATAACTTTATTATAGTAGCGGTGCGGTCCGCTCGGCAGATTAGGGGTTAATAAGTGTAGGCAGGTGGAGGCGACGTTGTGGGGGGCAGATTAGGGGTTAATAAATATAATATAGGGGTCGGCGGTGTTAGGGGCAGCAGATTAGGGGTACATAGGGATAACGTAGGTGGCGGCGCTTTGCGGTCGGAAGATTAGGGGTTAATTATTTTAAGTAGCTGGCGGCGACGTTGTGGGGGGCAGGTTAGGGGTTAATAAATGTAATACAGGGGTCGGCGGGGTTAGGGGCAGCAGATTAGGGGTACATAGGGATAACGTAGGTGGCGGCGCTTTGCGGTCGGAAGATTAGGGGTTAATTATTTTAAGTAGCTGGCGGCGACGTTGTGGGGGGCAGGTTAGGGGTTAATAAATGTAATACAGGGGTCGGCGGGGTTAGGGGCAGCAGATTAGGGGTACATAAGTATAACGTAGGTGGCGGTCGGCAGATTAGGGGTTAAAAATTTTAATCGAGTGGCGGCGATGTGGGGGGAGCTCGGTTTAGGGGTACATAGGTAGTTTATGGGTGTTAGTGTACTTTAGGGTACAGTAGTTAAGAGCTTTATGAACCGGCGTTAGCCCAGAAAGCTCTTAACTCCTGCTTTTTTCCTGCGGCTGGAGTTTTGTCGTTAGAGCTCTAACGCTCACTTCAGAAACGACTCTAAATACCGGCGTTAGAAAGATCCCATTGAAAAGATAGGATACGCAATTGACGTAAGGGGATCTGCGGTATGGAAAAGTCGCGGCTGAAAAGTGAGCGTTAGACCCTTTAATCACTGACTCCAAATACCAGCGGGCGGCCAAAACCAGCGTTAGGAGCCTCTAACGCTGGTTTTCACGGCTAACGCCAAACTCCAAATCTAGGCTTAAGGATTGTGGGGGTCCCGGAGTCAGTTAAAAATAAAGAGCTCATAGAATTTACCGCATACACCCTCCCCAAACTGCTCAAGATGGACCAAGAGACAATGCCGTTAGACGTTGAGAGGGCACACAGAATAGGCCCAGATCAGTCGCCTGCTAAGCCCAACCAGAGACCAAGACAAGTTATCTTCAAGTTACTCAGATACCAGGAGAAGCTGGCGCTTTTAAAAGCTTACAGATCCCAACCTGACCTGACCTACGAAGGACACAAAGTGGCGAGACGGAGAAAGGAATTTGCCCCCCTCTGTACTAAGCTGCATGCTTTGGGCCGACAGGCTTCACTTCTCTACCCCGCCAAGCTGAGACTGATGACACCTACAGGTCCCAAGTTTTTCCTGAACCCGCAAAAGCTTCAAGAATTCCTGGACGCTGAACCTCACAATGGCGAGGGTTGAGAGACGAACTCAGAGCACAAGCAATTTTCTATCCCACTTACTTGTTACAATGAGAGCTAGGTCTCAGAGACTGCCACCATTGTTTACATTAAGGGCTAAGTACCTGCTCTCTTATGTTTTAGTCTATGTTCCAGTTTCTGTTATTGTTCTCATTCTTACTTTGCTACCTCAACCTTTCAGGGTCTCACTGGTTGGACCCTTCCCTTCCAATGTGTCCTACTCCAGCCATCTGGCTCTACGCCTGTCCCTCCTGCATCTCTTCCATTTCCCCTTTCACTCTACTGAATACCATGTTGCCGTTTTCTCATGCTTGTTCAATTTTGTCTCAATAGGTTCATGGAGGAGCACCTGGATTCCACCCAGTTGCCTGACTCCAGACACACTGGTCCGTAAGTCACTGATACCCCAGACACATAACCTTGAGTTACTTACACCCACCTACACATTCCTGGGTGACCTCAGCAAAACCAGTACTGATTTCTATCCAACTGACCAGAAGCGATATAGACCCACAGATTCCACATTCACTACAAACCATATACCAAATACATCCCTTTCTACCCAGCACTATGGCATGCCCCCTTAGAGTAGTGTCCTGGAATGTGGGAGGCATAACCTCCCCGGCCAAACGCAGTATCATATTGCAATACCTCAAACGTCTTCACATAGATCTTGCCCTCCTGCAAGAGACACACCTCACAGAAACAGAGCATGAGAAATTAAGGTGCAGATGGGTAGACCAGGTATACTATACCCCTACTGAAGGGCGCAAGAGAGGAGTAGCCATTTTAGTCCGCAAAGGCCTGTCGGTATAGATTAACCCCATTACAATAGACCCAAAAGGTAGATATATCATAGCTGACCTACAACTAGACAACCAATCATATATCATATGTAACATCTACGGACCCAACCAATTTAGACCACAATTCTGGCACTCCTTACAATCCTCTCTAGCTCTACATGCAGATAAGCCATTAATTCTGGGGGGAGACTTCAATCTGGCCCAGGACCTACCATTAGATTGTAGAGCTGACATACACCCACAGAGAAAAGGAAAAACACATGCTAGGAAACGGAAGAGTGAAACAGCAGTCATGGCTAACTTCAAAACATCCCTAAATCTCATTGATTTATGGCGTACATGCCACCCGACCAGGAGAGACTTTACATGTGCCTCTAAAACACATGGGACGCTTTCACGCATTGACTATTTTCTATGCTCTAAACAACTGCACACACAGATTCCGCAAACTGACATTTCAGACATCATAATCTCTGACCACGCACCCATATGGCTACAACTTGGACCCCGGACTCACAACCCCACACAGGGGAACTGGAGATTCCCTACCTACCTTTACCATAACATTGAGTTTAGAAAACACTTAAAATCCCAGTGGGAGGAATATCACAGATTTAACGCCCAACATCTCAATGACCCGGGTATCTTTTGGGGAGCATCCAAGGCAGTCATGAGGGGACAAATCACTAGCTTCACCGCCCACTATAACGCTAAAAGGAAAAAGGTAGAAACCACAACCACCACGGAAGTAACAGCTGCATACAACCAATACTTAGCTCACCCCTCCCTCCAAAACAGAAACAAATTCTATGAGAAAAAGAAATTAAGAGAAGATGCCCTATCCCAACAAGATCACTTTTTTCAGACACATAGGAAGGGCCGTTTTTATAGGTTTGGTGATAAAACCGGAAGACTGTTGGCCAATGTGGTTAAACTGGCTAACCCCAAATCTGTCATCCCTGCCATCCACAAACAGGGGGTACTTCACTCAGACACCAAATCAATCACATCAGAATTTCTTAACTTCTATTCCGCACTCCATGCACACAGAATGACAGAGACCGTTTCTGGGATCAACTTAACCCTCCCTCTCTGAGTCCAGAAAACTTAGAACAACTCAATGCCCCTATTCAGACGTCAGAAGTCCTGAAAGCCATTAAAGCAGCCAAACTAGGTAAAACCCCAGGCCCTGATAAGATACCAATTGAATATTACAAGCTTCTGCAAGCAGAGTTAAACCCCCTGCTGGCCCAAACATTTACAGCTTACCTAAAAGGCACAGCAACTCCCCCAACCGATTTTGCAGATGCCCTGATGTGCTTAATTCCAAAACCAGACAGAGACCCGACGTTCCCTGCCTCTTATAGGCCAATAGCACTCTTGAACAATGAGTATAAGCTCTTCACAGTCATATTAGTGACCAGACTAGCTGGTTTATTAGGCACAGTTATCCACACGGACCAGACGGGCTTCATGAAGCATCACTCCTTAGTCACCAACATACGCAAGACATTAGCACTCATTGACTTTTACTGGCAGGGAAGACACCGTGACCAGAACAAAACTGAAGCACTCCCAGAAGCGTGCCTCCTCTCTGTCGACGCGGAAAAAGCATTCGACAGGGTTGAATGGGACCATTTATTGACCACTCTAGACAAATTTGGCATTAAGAGTGACTTTCATAACCTCATACAAACATTATATCACAATCCGCGCACCTCTATAATAGTAAACGGTGAAGTGTCACAACCTTTCTCCCTTAGAAGAGGTACCCGACAGGGATGCCCATTATCACCCCTCCTGTTTAACCTAGCTATAGAGCCCCTAGCCATATACATAAGAAGCAAACTCCCAGCAATCAAGGTAGGAACTCACTCAATGCATTTGTCCCTATATGCTGATGACTTGCTCCTATACGTCATTAACCCAAGCACCACCATACCCAAGCTGGTCTCCATTTTCAAACAGTTTGGAGTTATTTCAGGATACAAGGTAAACTTGGACAAATCGGAGCTGACATACCTCACTAATCCACACCCCTCCTCACTTCCGCACACTGCACTTAAAATTACTGACAGCTCTTTTAAATATCTGGGCATACATCTCCACGTTAACCCACACTTAATTTACAAATTGAACATCCCTCCAGTGATAGCGCAGATACGCACGTTACTGACGAGCTGGGCCAAATTGCCAATTTCCTTATCAGATCGGGCAAGTCTGGTCAAAATGATGGCAATGCCCAAACTGCTATATCCCCTGCAGTTGCTCCCTCTGCTGCTCACGAAGCAGGACCTGAAGAATATTACCAGTGCTTTCAGCGATTTCGTATGGAACTCGAGAAAACACAGAATCAGCAGAACAAAGCTAGCCCTACCAACTAATAAAGGGGGATGGAGGCTCCCAAATGTGGAGTGGTACAACTGGGCGACACTAACCAAGCTGGTCTTTGACTGGCTGGCACGTACATCGACTTTTAATGATGAAAAGCTTGAGAAATCCCTCGCCCATCCACTTCACCTAGCTTTCTTACCCCACGCTCCCCTCCATACCCTCCCTGCCCGAATTAAAGACAACATCCTATTTAAAGATCCGCTCAGAGCATGGGCAAAGCTGTGCAGGTGGTGGAAGCTCCCTAACAAAGTTACCAAACATCTCCCATTACAGGGCAACCCGGCTTTCCTCCCAGGCATGACCACAAACATTTTTGCTCTATGGGAGGAGAAGGGTTTACACACAGTCGCACAGCTAATAGACCCACTTACGGACAAACCATTCTCGCTGGAACTCCTACAGGACAGATTTGACCTACCTAGACATAGCACATTCGCATACTTCCAATCCATACATTATGTTCATAAACTGATGTCTGAAGGACTCAGTGGCAGAAGCCACTCACCAATAGACAATATCTGTGCCCTAACTAGGCAAGGATCACATTCCATTTCATACATTTACAGCTTAATCATGGAAACTAAGTCCGCTGAAATATTACAACAATTAAGCGCCAAGTGGAAAAGCTGCACTGATCTTGATGTTAGTGAGGACACTATCTCAGATAGCTTCCAACTAGTAGCCAGGAGCACACTAGCAATGCACTACAGAGAGATGCACCTCAAATTCATTCATCTGAGCTATATCACCCCTCAGCTGAGAGCCAAATGGGTCCAGGGTGCACTTGACACCTGTCCTAAATGCTCCTCACCTAAACCAGACATTACACATTTGTTCTGGAGCTGCCCTAAAATAGCTCAATACTGGAGTAAGATCCAGTTCTGGTTGAGGAAAAAATGCGGCGAAATGCCTGTCCTTTCAGCTTGGGACACTTTCTTTCTTAGGGGGCATACACAGAGTACCCTGCAGGACCGCTTTCTGAATACCGCCATCCTCATTGCTAGAAAGCTTATTCTAACACACTGGGCCTCAAGTAAACCACCGCACATCACACAATTCACAAAGCTTCTACATACACAACTACTGATAGAACAGGCAGATGTCAAGGGAGACCTAGAGAGAAGAATCAAAGCCTTTTTCACAAAATCGGAACCATACCTATTGTCTCTACCTGTCAGCAGTTACACACAGTTAATGTTACCTTTTGCTGAGAGCACATTTATTCTGACAGAAAGACTAAGAGGCAACCAATCGGTGAGACATCTTAGTGACCTCTGACGGTACTCTTTATCTTAATCCCCCCCTTCCCTTCTTCCTCTTCCGCACGGATATACGAAAGAGCATGTTGAGAGCTACAGCGGGCGGACCAGGTGCCTCCTCCTTCTCCTTCCCAGTGATTTATGCCTTTTGTGCCTTTTATGGCATTTTTGTTTCTTGAGATTAAATGAGCTGACATCTGCTGACTAGATATATGGTTCTGACCTGATTGTTTGAATCTAATATGTTTCCCTCCCCCCCTACCACCTCCCCATCCTTACCCCTCTTTACCTCCTACCCCTCTCTGCCTTTCCTCCTCCACCACCCCACTAAGACACCCTCATTTCCCCCTTCTCTCTCCTTTCCCCCTCCCCCCCACCTTCCCACCCCACTCTCCCCCTCACCCCTCCCCCCCTCTCATCAGCACCTCCCGTTCCCCCCCAAACCCCTCTCTTCTCCCACCCCCTCTTTCCCCTTTCGGATCACCTAGAAAATTAAAAAAGTTACCTAGACGGGTGTTAACCGCTCTGGGAATGCATTAAATTCTCACTAGCCACATAAGCCGCATGATGTAAGTTTCCTATCAGGATATCACTTTATGTAAGTTATGTTATTTTCTTGTTACTTCATGTATATTGTCTTATTCCTTGTGGTGGTATGCCCGTTTGGGTCCCCACTAAATAAAGATATTAAAAAAAAAAAAAATCCTGTCGATCCTGTCCAGGAAGTTCCTCTCAAAGTGAGCCGTTAGCTCACGGAAAATAACAGCCGGATTCTCCATAGTTAGACGAGGCTCAACAGGCTCAGAGCAGCTTAGAATTCAAGATGTAGGGTAGTAATGTGCCTCAAGGCCCCAAAAAAGCAATGGCCACTATACGATGTAGGCTCTCCCACCTGCGATGCACCAAGAACAGCTATGTCACCACTCCACAAACTCACTCCGATCAGGGCTGGTCACCATATGCACTTCTTTTCTTTAATAAAGGTTTATTTTAAAGGCACCATTTATTTCAGTTATATCGTGTTAAATCCAGGAGCTCCTCACACACACGTCTGGTTCCTTCAGAAGCTGGCTCTGCCCCCCCCCCCCCCCGCACCTTTTAAATAACGCTGGTATTTAGAGTTCTCTAAAGGACTGCGAAAGGCTCCAAAAAGGGAGCGTAGAGCATAATTTTCTGCCACTTCAACTCTAAATACCAGCGTTGCTTATGGTAGCGGCGCCGGCTGCTTCAAGATGGACCCGCTCTGCTCCGGATGGAAGAAGATAGAAGATGCCGCCTGGATGAAGACTTTGGACCCTCTGGAGGACCTCTTCTTGCCGGATAGGATGAAGAATTCGGACCCTCTGGAGGACATCTTCTTACCGGATAGGATGAAGACTTCGGACCCTCTTCTGGATGGATCGGTGATACCCGGCTGGGTGAATACAAGGTAGGGAGATCTTCAGGGGCTTAGTGTTAGGTTTTTTAAGGGGGGTTTGGGTGGGTTAGATTAGGGGTATGTGGGTGGTGGGTTGTAATGTTGGGGGGGTATTGTATGTTTTTTTTAAAGGCAAAAGAGCTGATTTCTTTGGGGCATGCCCCGCAAAAAGCCCTTTTAAGGGCTGGTAAGGTAATAGAGCTGTTAACTTTTTATTTTACAATAGGGTAGGGCATTTTTTTATTTTGGGGGGCTTTGTTATTTTTTTTAGGGGGCTTAGAGTAGGTGTAATTAGTTTAAAATTCTTGTAATCTTTTTTTATTTTTTGTAATTTAGTGTTTTGTTTTTTTTGTAATTTAGTTTAGTTGATTTAATTGTAAGTAATTGTAGGTAGTTTAGTTAATTAATTTATTGATAGTGTAGTGTTAGGTTTAATTGTAACTTAGGTTAGGATTTATTTTACAGGTAATTTTGTAATTATTTTAACTAGGTAGCTATTAAATAGTAAATAACTATTTAATAGCTATTGTACCTAGTTAAAATAAATACAAACTTGCCTGTAAAATAAATATAAATGCTAAAATAGCTACAATATAATTATTTGTTATATTGTAGCTATATTAGGATTTATTTTACAGGTAAGTATTTAGCTTTAAATAGGATTAATTTATTTAATAAGAAATAATTTATTTTGTTAGATTTAAATTATATTTAATTTAGGGGGGTGTTAGTGTAAGGGTTAGACTTAGCTTTAGGGGTTAATACATTTATTAGAGTAGCGGCGAGGTCCGGGCGGCAGATTAGGAGTTAATACTTGAAGTTAGGTGTCAAAGATGTTAGGGAGGGCAGATTAGGGGTTAATAAAATTTATTATAGGGGTTGCGAGACGGGAGTGCGGCGGTTTAGGAGTTAATAAATTTATTATAGTGGCGGCGAGGTCCGGTCGGCATATTAGGGGTTAATAAGTGTAGTTAGGTAGCGGCGACGTTGGGGGGGCAGATTAGGGGTTAATAAATATAATGTAGGTGTCGGCGATGTTAGGGGCAGCAGATTAGGGGTTCATAGGGATAATGTAGGTTGCGGCGGTGTGCGGTCGGCAGATTAGGGGTTAAAATTTTTTATTAGAGTAGTGGCGATGTGGGGGGACCTTGGTTTAGGGGTGCATAGGTAGTTTATGGGTGTTAGTGTACTTTAGAGCACAGTAGTTAAGAGCTTTATGAACCGGCATTAGCCCAGAAAGCTCTTAACTCCTGACTTTTTTCTGCGGCTGGAGTTTTGTCGTTAGAGTTCTAACGCTCACTTCAGCCAAGACTCTAAATACCGGCGTTAGGAAGATCCCATTGAAAAGATAGGATACGCAATTGGCGTAAGGGGATCTGCGGTATGGAAAAGTCGCGGCTGGCTCTAAATACCAGCGGGCGGCCAAAACCAGCGTTAGGAGCCCTTAACGCTGGTTTTGACGGCTAACGCAGAACTCTAAATCTAGGCGTTTGTTATCTCCTATACCAATATCTACACCCCTCTTTTGTAATTTGCTTCCAACAAGCTCATCTTTAGAGGTTAGGTGTGTACCTTGCATTGGAGGAGCATTGCTCTGAGTATATTTATGCAGTGTATATTTATTTTTATATGTTTTTATGTTATATTAATTGATTTAATCTATGCTTTTATGTATTTATGAATTATTAAATTATTTATCTTAAACCTTGATTTTATATTTGATACTATTGAGATATACCTCATTTATTTATAGATCACTTACCTTAGCTTATAGCGCCAGTACCTTTCATATTTCTGTACGAAACAAAGTGTAGCCTACTCCCATGAGCACGCCCGCTAACTTCCCCTGAATGCCTATAAATACGTCAGCTCTAACCTTACACTCCCCTTGCTCTGCCGCCTTGCTACTTCTCACCAACTGTCTACACCTACATCAGAGCTAACTTACACTCCCCCTGCACCCCCCAGCTAACTCCCCCTGACCGCCTACACCTACGTCATGCCTAACCTACACACCCCTGGAATGCCCAGCTAAAACCCTTATACCTCCTACACTTATGTAATGTCTAACCTACACTCCCCTGGAATGCCTCAGCTAACTCTCACATACTGCCTACTGTCAGAAAAATACCTCACTACAATAAACTATACTAAATAGTAAACCTCCCCATTATAACTTTGGGAGCTATGTTGCTAAAAGTATAACAGAGATGCACTAGAACGCCGGTGGTCAACCGCTGGCAAAACCTTGCTGGCCTAGCCAGGCTCCTAGAACTGAGCAAAGGACAGGAATTGACCCTGGTCCGGTGCATTTTAAAAGGGGTGTCGATCATGCAAAGTGCAGGGGATCAAATCGCCCATTTAGTATGTTGTCGGCAATTAGATGAGGCACCTAGAGATATTACTAGTTTGGGGGTGCTACTCACATCTGTGGTGATTCTACTCCAGGAGGGGCGACGGAAACTCGCCCCTAGAAGAACAGGAGTCGGAGATTGCCAGAGAGATGACCTGCGACAGATCTGAATGGTTTCCATTCATTGTCTGAGCAAACACAACTGTAGTGGTCTCAGATGAAAGTGAGCAAATGGTATAGAATCCGATGCCACAACCATGAGGCCTACCACCTCCATGCATTGTGCTATGGATGGGTACTGGACTCAAGGAGGCAACACGACCTCTGAAGCTTCTCCCTGTGCTGGTCTGTGAGGTAGATGTGCATGCTGACAGAATCTATGATCGTTTCTAGAAAATTTACCCTTGTAGCCGGGACGAGGGAGCTCTTTTCCAAGTTGACCTTTGAACCGTGTATTTAAAGACACAATAGTAACCTCTGCATGTGGTCCTGCGCCATTGACAAGAGAGAAGCCTGAACCAGAATGTCATCCAGGTAGGGAGCTATTGCAATCCCCTGCAGACTAATTGGAGCCAACAGGGCTCCCAGCACCTTGGTGAACACTCGTGGCGCCTTAGCCAATCCAAATAGAAGTGCAACAAACTAGTAGTATTTGTCTAGGAAGGCTAACGGTAGTTAGTTACCGAAGAGAGCGTTGATCTCTGTGTATCGGAATGTGAAGATACGAGTCCTTCAAGTCTATTGTGGACATGAACTGACTCTCTTGGACCAGAGGAAGGATGGATCCTATTGTGTCCATCTTTAAGGTGGGAACCCATACGAACCTGTTGACCCTTTTGGTCAATATGGAACGTGCCCTTTCTTGGGGACCACAAAGAGATTTAAGTAGAATCCCTGTACCCTCTCTGATAGGGGGACCGGATGAACCATTCCCATGGCAACAAGGTCTTCCATGCAACTAAGCAGTGCTGCTCCTTTAACTGGGTTTCCAGACACCCTTGACCGAAGGAAGCGGTTTGGGGAAAAGATTTAAAGCCTATGCTGTAACCCTGACAAACAATGTCCAGAACCCAAAAGTCCTGTACGGATTGATACCATTCCTTCTGGAACAGAGAAAGTCTGCTCCCCACATGACCTGGTCCCAAGTTGGGGGCAATCCCATCATGCTGATTTGTTATCTTGGGAAGCCTTCTTGCACTGCTTGTTCTTATTTTACCCCTGGGTGGGCTTCAATGTAGCCCTGGTGGCCTGTGGCTTCTGTGTTCCTTTGATTCTTGTTCTGAAAGGAACAAAAACATCCTGAAAGATGACCCTTAGGTTTAGATTTCTTGTCCTGCGGTAAGAAAGTCGCCTGTGACTGTGGCTATTATAGAGTCCAGACCCAGACCAAACAGGGATTAGCCCTTTAACAACAATGATAGCAGTCTAGATTTAGACACATTATCCGCTAACTAAGATTTTAGCCACAGGGCTCTCCTGGACAGAACCGAAAAACTAGAGTTCTTTGCGTTAATACGAATAATTTGCAGAATGGTCACCCTAATGAAGGCATTAGCCAACCTTAGGAATTGTATGCGATCTTCAATCTCCTCTAGAGGAATTTCCACTGTAATTAGCGGCCCCAGTAACGATTTCCACTGCCAGTTGGAACAATGCGCCAGACTGGAGAAACACTCTCCTGAGATATCCCTCAAGTTTTCTGCCAAGAGGATCTCCAAAGGAGGTACTGTCCTCAAGCGGGATAGTTGTGAACTTGGCTAGAGTGGATATCCACATTAGGAACGCTGTTCAAGACCTCCGTGTTCATAGCTGGAACAGGAAACAACCTCTTAAATGCTGCCGAAGAGGCAAACCGAGTGCCTGGCTTCTTTAATTCCTTGGAGATGATTTCAGAAATAATGGGTAGTACAGGAAAAACATCCGGGCCCTAGGTCTCGGTCTGAATACTGATTGCAGTCTCTGCACATGTTCATCCTTAGTCAGCTTTGCCGCAGGAACCCCCAGGGTAGACAGAACCCTCTTCAACAGGAGCTTGAGCTGATCCACTTTGAACCTAATTGTACCCTCCTTCAAGTCCTCCTCCAACTCATCTTCATAGTGATCAAAGGAAGGGAGTTCACCTTCAGAGCTAACTAAGGGTTCGTCCTCAGAAGCTTGCCCATAACTGTCAATCATGGCCTCCACCACCGAACCTAGGCTACGTACAGGAGACCAATGCTTCCCCTTTCTCTTCCTCTTTCCTGATACTTGGCTCACACTCAGGGCAGCAGACACAGCAGCCTGTATATGGGCTGTGAGGTCATCGGGTGAAGAGCCTACCCCAACCGGAGTCAGGCTACTCTCTACACAGTGCTCAGGAGTAACTCCAGCTACATTCATGGGCTGTTGGACAGGGATATCTGCATCAGCCAAAGCTTGAGAAACCGGAGGAGGACCTGCTGGCGACAGGATATGCGTGTGCTCATTTGTGGTCTGACCACTTGGGACTCCTGAATAAGACGTCAGGACATAAGTTAGGCAGCAATTACATAGTGTCTAAAGATATTAAAAAGAAGAAGAGTGCACCATCAATAGCTTAAATTCGTATCAGCGTAAATACTCTTGTACTTACAAGATTCCAAGCACTTAAGAAGTGCTGCAAAGGCCTCCTGGACTCTTAGAAGTCGTCCAGACAACTTTCCCTTGTATATATTTCACGGCTTGTGTTCTTGATCGACTGCCAATACCGGGGATGGTTCACAATTCCCTTTTGGTAATGGCTATGAGCATAGAGATAATTTTCATCAGTATAGGAATAATAATGATTATAGACAAAATAGGGGTATGTATCACTACAAGAATGAAAGGGATGATCACTTTCATGATCCCAGTATATATAGACAGAAAGAACACTGTGATGAGAGAACCATGACATCTAACCAGGGAGTTAATAGAGCCAATTCCAATAATTTTTATGGCCAACAAGAACAAGGTTAACCACATAAACAATATGGGAATAGACAAGTTCAAAATAAATCTCAGGTTTTTCCCTTCAACCAGAAACGGAAACCCAATACACCACACCTAAGACAAGCACCTGAAACAACTGCACTTGAAACAACTAGAGAGGGATCCTATAGGAGACAAAGTTATCATATCCACCAACAAAAAAAGTGGCAGCCGAGGGAGAGCCAAGTCATCCAAAAAGGAGAAACTTAAACGAATGAGAGATGGTATATTTAATCTATCTAGCCACAAGCTCAGCAATGAAGATTTGTGTGCTAAATAGAGGTCTCTCCTTTTGCCCATCTAATGATCATAAAACTTTTTAGTTGTTTATTGATTTAAATAGATTCATACGCAAACTGTCAATTCAAAGATATTTCTGTGATCAAAAATTACAGAACACTGGCCAGCTACCTATCTTAACAGATGGAATGGTGGACAGACCAATATCAGAGATTATATACTTTGAACCTGATACTTTGTGTGAGGATCTGTTTGAAAGTTACATACATTCAGACTTAGCGCTTAAACAAAACTTTAATACTCCTACAACGGGTTACAGTATACAATTGTTCCAAAATCTAGTTCTGGAAGAATTTGGGAATTTACCAACAGATACAACTAAGAAAAACAAATCCAATCTGAATATTTATGAAGTAGCACTGTCTAAATTAGCTGCCAATAAAGAACTGGTAATTAGACAAGCGGACAAGGGAGGTGGTATAGTTTTGCAATATTTGAATGATTATATTAAAGAGGCTAACAGGATTCTCCTTGATACGGAGTATTACAAAAGATTGACCTTCAATCCTACTAACAAATATTTAGCCAGCCTAATTAAATTGGTAGATGCAGGATGGCTAGAAGGCATACTCAACGAAAAAGAGAGAGAATTCCTGATACCTCATTCTCCAAATCTTGCATACTATTACCACCTCCCAAAAATCCATAAGTCTGCTATTGAACCCCCTGGGAGACCAATAATTTCGGGGATCAGGAATAAAACATGTAATCTAAAAGAATATGTTGACCAGTTCTTGAAGAAACCGGTTCTTATGTTGCAATCATATATTAAAGATACTCCCGATCTTATTTCTAAAATATCAACTATTAAGAAATTAAATCGAGACCTCTTGTGGTTAACATGTGACGTATCATCATTATATTCAAATATCTTCCATGAATTGGGTTTGGAAACTATTGATACTTTTCTCAAAAGAGACATATATTTGCCAGATAGACAAAGAAAGTTTCTTTTAAAGTCTATATAATTTGTACTTAAGCATAATTATTTTCTATTTCAGGAAAATTTCTTTCTGCAGATTAAGGGGACGGACATGGGGACCAGATTCGCCCCTAGTTTTGCCAGCTTATTCATGGGGATTTTTGAGGAAAGATTTATTCCTCTCCCCACGGGGCGAGTCTGGTCTTCTATGGCCGTTTAATTGATCATCTGTTTATTTGGGAGGGCACACAGGCGACAGCCATAGATTTTGTGAATTCTCTCAATACACATGATATGGGAATTAAATTTACATCTAAGATTGAAGAAAGAAGCATTGAGTTTTTAGATCTTGTATTAGAATGGGATGAAGAGGGTTGCATCAATACCAAACTTTTTTCAAGTCAGTGGACACTAATAGTTATCTTAAAGGGACAGTCAAGTCCAAAAAAAACTTTCATGATTTAAATAGGGTATGCAATTTTAAACAACTTCCCAATTTACTTTTGTCACCAATTTTGCTTTGTTCTCTTGGTATTCTTAGTTGAAAGCTAAAACTAGGAGGTTCATATGCTAATTTCTTAGACCTTGAAGACTGCCTCTAATCTGAATACATTTTGACCACTAGAGGGCATTAGTTCACATGTTTCATATAGATAACATTGAGCTCATGCACCTAAACTGACCTAGGACTGAGCACTGATTGGCTAAACTACATGTCTGTCAAAAGAACTGAAATAAGGGGGCAGTCAGCAGAAGCTTAGATACAAGATAATTACAGAGGTAAAAAGTATATTAATATAACTGTGTTGGTTGTGCAAAACTGGGGAATGGGTAATAAAGGGATTATCTTTCTTTTTAAACAACAAAAATTCTGGTGTTGACTGTCCCTTTAATTACCATAGTAACCATTTTAAACCATGGAAGACTAATATACCTTACAACCAGTTTTGTAGAATACGTAGAAACTATACCAATTTGAATACATTTGATGAACAAGCCAAGATACTTATGAGTCGATTTCTGGAAAAACAGTATCCTAGTGATCTGAATCAAGAGAGTTATTTAAGAGCTCGTAATAAGGATAGAAGTGATTTCTTCACTAATACCAAGAGACAAAATTCAGTTGAGAATTGTCCACATAGTTCGAAAGACACACATAGTTCTAATAGCCAATTGATCTATATTGATCATAGCTTTAGAGAGAACAAGAACGGGAGTGAAAGTAAAAATAATAAGATGAAATGTATTACCCAATTTAATAATAACCATAAGGAGATAAGAAAAATACTGAATAAACATTGGTTCATAGTACTACAGGGAGATCTGTTATTAAAAGATGTTATAGGTCAATAACCTATTTGTACTTTCAAGAGAGCACATACTTTAAAAAATAGACTTGTGCTGAGCAAAGTTGTAATGAGATCACTTCCATCACAAATTAAGGGTAAATGCAAGAATGGTCATCTATTGGAAAAAACAGGTTTTTATAAATGTAATAGACCCAATTGTGGCCTTTGCAAATTCACTACTGGGACCAGGACCGACTTTACCTCATTTGTCACCAAAGAGTAATTTGAAATTAAGACTCACTTTACTTGTGATTCATCCTTTGTTGTGTATATGTTAGAATGCAAATGTGGCATTCAATATATAGGAAGAACCTCTAGACCCCTCAAAAAGAGATGGGGGGAACACAATAGGAACCTTAAAAAAAACATTATCAATCATGCGGCTAGATTTAGAGTTCTGCGTTAGCCTTAAAAAGCAGCGTTAAGGGGTCCTAACGCTGCTTTTTAATGCCTGCTGGTATTTAGAGTCAGGCAGGAAAGGGTCTACCGCTCACTTTTTTTCCACGACTCGAGGCTACCGCAAATCCCCTTACGTCAATTGCGTATCCTATCTTTTCTATGGGATTTGCCTAACACCGTTATTACGAGTCTTGGAAGAAATGAGCGGTAGACCCTCTACCGCCAAGACTCCAACCGCAAAAAAAAGTCAGTAACGCCGGAACATAAAGCTCTTAACTACAGTGCTACAAAGTACACTAACACCCATAAACTACCTATGAACCCCTAAACCAAGGCCCCCCCACATCGCAAACACTATAATAAAATTATTTAACCCCTAATCTGCTGGCTCGACACCGCCGCCACCTACATTATAGCTATGAACCCCTAATCTGCTGTCCCTAACATCGCCGACACCTATATTATATTTATTAACCCCTAATCTGCCGTCCCCAATGTCGCTGCCACCTACCTACACTTATTAACCCCTAATCTGCCGACCGGACATCGCCGCCACTATAATAAATG
The DNA here is from genome assembly GCF_027579735.1 of Bombina bombina. NCBI lineage: Eukaryota > Metazoa > Chordata > Amphibia > Anura > Bombinatoridae > Bombina > Bombina bombina. The sequence goes on along the minus strand of NC_069503.1, from coordinate 711,379,990 downwards.
TATTAAACCCTAAACCGCCGCACTCTCACCTCGCAAACACTATAATACATTTTATTAACCCCTAATCTGCCCTCCCTAACATCGCCGGCACCTACCTACAATTATTAACCCCTAATCTCCCGCCCCCAACGTCGCCGCTACTATAATAAAGTTATTAACCCCTAAACCTAAGTCTAACCCTAACCCTAACACCCCCCTAAGTTAAATATAATTTAAATAAAACAAACTAAAATTACTATCATTAAATAAATTAATCCTATTTAAAACTAAATACTTACCTATAAAATAAACCCTAAGATAGCTACAATATAACTAATAGTTATATTGTAGCTATTTTAGGATATATATTTATTTTACAGGCAACTTTGTATTTATTTTAACTAGGTACAATAGCTATTAAATAGTTACCTAGTTAAAACAATTACAAAATTACCTGTAAAATAAATCCTAACCTAAGTTACAAATACACCTAACACTACACTATCAATAAATTAATTAAATAAATTACCTACAATTATCTAAACTAAAATACAATTCAATAAACTAACCTATAGTACAAAAAATAAAAAAAATTACAAGAATTTTAATCTAATTACACCTAATCTAAGCCCCCTAATAAAATAAAAAAGCCCCCCAAAATAATAAAATTCCCTACCCTAAACTAAATTACAAAGTAATCAGCTCTTTTACCAGCCCTTAAAAGGGCTTTTTGCGGGGCATTGCCCCAAAGTAATCAGCTCTTTTACCTGTAAAAAAACAAACCCCCCCCCCCAACATTACAACCCACCACCCACACACCCCTACTCTAAAACCCACCCGATCCCCCCTTAAAAAAACCTAACACTACCCCCCTGAAGATCACACTACCTTGAGCCGTCTTCAGCCAGCCGGCCACCGATGGGACAGAAGAGGACATCCAGACTGGCAGAAGTCTTCATCCTATCCGGGCAGAAGAGGACATCCGGACCAGCAGACATCTTCATCCAGGAGGCAGCTTCTATCTTCATCCTTCCGGAGCGGAGCGGAGCCATCTTCTATCCAGCCGACGCGGAGCCATCCTCTTCTTCGGACGGACTAACAACGAATGAAGGTTCCTTTAAATGACGTCATCCAAGATGGCGTCCCTCGAATTCCGATTGGCTGATAGGATTCTATCAGCCAATCGCAATTAAGGTAGGAAAAATCTGATTGGTTGATTTAATCAGCCAATCAGATTGAAGTTCAATCCGATTGGCTGATTGAATGAGCCAATAGAATGCGAGGTCAATTCTATTGGCTCATCCAATCAGCCAATCGGATTGAACTTCAATTTGATTGGCTTATTAAATCAACCAATCAGATTTTTCTACCTTAATTCCGATTGGCTGATAGAATCCTATCAGCCAATTGGAATTTGAGGGACGCCATCTTGGATGATGTCATTTAAAGGAACCTTCATTCGTCGTTAGTCCGTCGGAAGAAGAGGATGGCTCTGCGTCGGCTGGATAGAAGATGGCTCTGCTCCGCTCCGGACGGATGAAGATAGAAGATGCCGCCGGGATGAAGATGTCTGCCGGTCCGGATGTCCTCTTCTGCCCGGATAGGATGAAGACTTCTGCCGGTCCGGATGTCCTCTTCTGTCCTATCGGTGGCCGGCTGGCTGAAGACGGCTCAAGGTAGGGTTATCTTCAGGGGGGTAGTGTTAGGTTTTTTTAAGGGGGGATCAGGTGGGTTTTAGAGTAGGGGTGTGTGGGTTGTGGGTTGTAATGTTGGGGGGGGTTGTATTTTTCTTTACAGGTAAAAGAGCTGATTACTTTGGGGCAATGCCGCGCAAAAAGCCCTTTTAAGGGATGGTAAAAGAGCTGATTACTTTGTAATTTAGTTTAGGGTAGGGAATTTTTTTATTTTGGGGGGCTTTTTTATTTTATTAGGGGGCTTAGATTAGGTGTAATTAGATTAAATTCTTGTAATATTTTGTTATTTTTTGTAATTTAGTGTTTTTTTATTGTATTATAGTTTAGTTTATTGAATTGTATTTTAGTTTAGATAATTGTAGTTAATTTATTTAATTAATTTATTGATAGTGTAGTGTTAGGTGTATTTGTAACTTAGGTTAGGATTTATTTTACAGATAATTTTGTGATTATTTTAACTAGGTAGCTATTAAATAGTTATTAACTATTTAATAGCTATTGTACCTAGTTAAAATAAATACAAAGTTGCTTGTAAAATAAATATAAATCCTAAAATAGCTACAATGTAACTATTAGTTATATTGTAGCTATATTAGGGTTTATTTTATAGGTAAGTATTTATTTTTAAATAGGATTAATTTATTTAATGATAGTAATTTTAGTTTGTTTTATTTAAATTATATTTGTTAGGGGGGTGTTAGGGTTAGGGTTAGACTTAGGTTTAGGGGGTAATAACTTTATTATAGTGGCGCCGATGTCCGGTCGGCAGATTAGGGGTTAATAAGTGTAGGTAGGTGGCGGCGACGTTGGGGGGACAGATTAGGGGTTAATAAATATAATATAGGTGTCGGCGATGTTAGAGACAGCAGATTAGGGGTTCATAGCTATAATGTAGGTTGCGGCGGTGTCCGGAGCGGCAGATTAGGGGTTAATAGTATAATGCAGGTGTCAGCGATAGCGGGGGCGGCAGATTAGGGGTTAATAAGTGTAAGATTAGGGGTGTTTAGACTCTGGGTTCATGTTAGGGTGTTAGGTGTAGACTTAGAAAGTGTTTCCCCATAGGAAACAATGGGGCTGCGTTAGGAGCTGAACGCTGCTTTTTTGCAGGTGTTAGGTTTTTTTTCAGCCAGCTCAGCTCCATTGTATCCTATGGGGATATCGTGCACAAGCACGTTTTTCCAGCTTACCGCTACCGTAAGCAACGCTGGTATTGAGGGTTGAAGTGGAGCTAAATTTGGCTCAACGCTCACTTTTCTGAGGCTAACACAGCCATTCAGACAACTTGTAATACCAGCGTTGTCTTAAGGTTGCGCTGGAAAAAAAAGGCTCGTTAGCACCGCAGGTCTTTACCGACAAAACTCCAAATCTAGGCGATAGTGTCCCTAGACATGGGACCAAGTGTCATCCTGGTCAATTAGATATATTCAATATTTTCTCTTTAGAGTTGATTACTCCCAAGTGGGTAGAAAATAGAAATCGTGAAAGGGGAAGGCGTAGCTTCAGGCAGACAGGCCAGCTGATCCTCCAGATGCGGGGTAAGAACTTCCGGTGCTGTTAAATTTTTTTTCAGCGTTATGCTAGAGAGCTTCTGGTGAGCAAAATGGTGCAGGCTCAGGGTAAGGACCAAGCAGTCCCAAATATATAACAAAGGAAGAATGAGCAGCACAAAATATATTGCAAAAAAAATGGATATTTAATCCAACAGTCTCTTTAACAAATTACAACAAAGCACACAGGTATGGAGGTAGGAAAGGGGGGGTGTCCTTACGCGTTTCGTGCCGCAGGGAACTTAGTCATAGGATACTTTCTTGTTACACAGCGCCTCAATAAATACAAGTTTGCACCAATCACGTAAGTAACAAAGTTGGAAACATTAGGGCACATGTGATGAAGATTAAAAACAATGATCAAAAGGATATTACCTCGTCTTAACACATTCTTGACTACGGTAATGGAAACTTACTAACAGTGACAAACATTAAGAGACACTGCTTGTTAATTACATAATAGCTGCGGTCTAAAATCATGCTATGAGTGTTGAGACTAAATAATAATAGTTGTTAAAGGAAGGCTTAGAAAATATAAACTATGCTTATAAATAATAAATGTCATATCTGAGTATTAATTGCTGTTAAGTGGAACTAGTCATACAGTGCTAACAGATACTTTCATACAATTCAATACTAAGTTCTAATATGTTGATTCTATTAAATATAAATCTCAAGTAAAGCTCTAAGTATGCATAAAGAATAAATACATACATTTCTTAAATAAGTAAATAACATTAGATCCATCATAAATTAATAAAATTAATAAAACAAAAAGAGAAAGATAGTATATAGTGTGAATCACTTTAATTTAATCTGTAAAAAAACGTATGTCCCACTCTTTATTTAAACCATGGGGTTCTCTGGTACGTAAAGTAAAAATCCAGAATAATTCTTTTTTTGTGAGTATCTTCTTAGGCAGTAACCAATAATATCAATTCAATATTTACGTGGGTGGGTGTTCAATATAATACCAGTGCAATAGGGATAATCCCTTTGAATTCATTGGAAGCCATTTTCGTTCAAAAAGGGTTGGGCAGAAATGCCCGTCTATGATTGGAGACTAATTAACCAATTGGGATTCAAGATTAATTCAGAGCAATACTGAGATTACACATGGGAGACCTTCGCGCAGGCGCATTTCTAGTTAGAGGATGCTGAACAGTGTTTAAAAGTCGTGGGAATTTTTATTATGTTATGTACACCTGAGGAAACGGTCAAGCAAGACCGTGAAACATTGTGTTTTAACAAATAAAGTCATTATATATTTTAGACTTTTTTCACATCTTTTTATTATTTTAAACCTTTTTTATTCCCGGTACTGCAGTCGATCAAGAACACAAGCCGTTTGAAATACACGAGGGAAAGTTGTCTGGACGACTTCTAAGAGTCCAGGAGGCCTTTGTAGCACTTCTCAAGTGCTTGGAATCTTGTAAGTACAAGAGCATTTGCGCGGATACCAATTTGAGCTATTGATGGTGCACTATGGTGGCTGCTTCTTCTTCTTCTTTTTGATATCTTTAGACACTTAGACTTGACTACCGGCAAGCTTTGGAAGAAGCAGCCTGCCGCTTGTCAGTATACCCTTGGAATATTTTGGGATTCATCTGCACTATCCTTGATAAGTTATCATGAACTTTTATTATTGATGGTTTATTGTCACAATTGTCTTTTTGTGTTTGTATTTAGAAACATTGTATCCCTTTTAGCATTTTATTCCATATTTTGCACTTTTGCACTTTTGCTTTATATGAATTATATGCCACTATAACTATAGGCGAGCATTAAGTAAGATATACTCTTCCGTATAGGTGGATATTTTGTACAACAATAATAATTTTGTATATTTTTAATTATACATTTATACTGATTATTGCACATACACATATATTATATCTGCACTATTTTTTGCACTATTTGTTGCACTCATTTTTAACACATAATAGTAATAGGTTGGCGCATCCAACGTTCTTTATATAAGCAATTACATAGTAGGGCCGGCTGGGACCAAAAAGAGGCTGGGGCATTTTAGGGCAAACATGGCAAGTTTAATACTTGTTTAAACGGACACTCAAGTCAAAAACATAATTTATGTAAGAACTTACCTGATAAATTCATTTCTTTCATATTAGCAAGAGTCCATGAGCTAGTGACGTATGGGATATACATTCCTACCAGGAGGGGCAAAGTTTCCCAAACCTTAAAATGCCTATAAATACACCCCTCACCACACCCACAAATCAGTTTAACGAATAGCCAAGAAGTGGGGTGATAAGAAAAAAGTGCGAAAGCATAAAAAATAAGGAATTGGAATAATTGTGCTTTATACAAAAAAATCATAACCACCACAAAAAAAGGGTGTGCCTCATGGACTCTTGCTAATATGAAAGAAATGAATTTATCAGGTAAGTTCTTACATAAATTATGTTTTCTTTCATGTAATTAGCAAGAGTCCATGAGCTAGTGACGTATGGGATAATGACTACCCAAGATGTGGATCTTTCCACGCAAGAGTCACTAGAGAGGGAGGGATAAAATAAAGACAGCCAATTCCTGCTGAAAATAATCCACACCCAAAATAAAGTTTAATGAAAACATAAGCAGAAGATTCAAACTGAAACCACTGCCTGAAGTACTTTTCTACCAAAAACTGCTTCAGAAGAAGAAAACACATCAAAATGGTAGAATTTAGCAAAAGTATGCAAAGAGGACCAAGTTGCTGCTTTGCAAATCTGATCAACCGAAGCTTCATTCCTAAACGCCCAGGAAGTAGAAACTGACCTAGTAGAATGAGCTGTAATCCTTCGAGGCGGAGTTTTACCCGACTCGACATAGGCATGATGAAATAAAGATTTCAACCAAGATGCCAAAGAAATGGCAGAAGCTTTCTGGCCATTTCTAGAACCGGAAAAGATGACAAATAGACTAGAAGTCTTTCGGAAAGACTTAGTAGCTTCAACATAATAATACAAAGCTCTAACAGCATCCAAAGAATGCAATGATTTCTCCTTAGAATTCATAGGATTAGGACATAATGAAGGAACCACAATTTCTCTACTAATGTTGTTAGAATTCACAACCTTAGGAAAAAAATTCAAAAGAAGTTTGCAGCACCGCCTTATCCTGATGAAAAATCAGAAAAGGAGACTCACAAGAAAGAGCAGATAATTCAGAGACTCTTCTGGCAGAAGAGATGGCCAAAAGAAACAAAACTTTCCAAGAAAGTAATTTAATGACCAAAGAATACATGGGTTCAAAAGGAGGAGCTTGAAGAGCCCCCAGAACCAAATTCAAACTCCAAGGAGGAGAAATTGACTTAATGACAGGTTTTATACGAACCAAAGCTTGTACAAAACAATGAATATCAGGAAGATTAGCAATCTTTCTGTGAAAAAGAACAGAAAGAGCAGAGATTTGTCCATTCAAGGAACTTGCGGACAAACCTTTATCTAAACCATCCTGAAGAAACTGTAAAATTCTCGGTATTCAAAAAGAATGCCAAGAAAAAAGATGAGAAAGACACTAAGAAATATAAGTCTTCCAGACTCTATAATATATCTCTCTAGATACAGATTTACGAGCCTGTCACATAGTATTAATCACAGAGTCAGAGAAACCTCTTTGACCAAGAATCAAGCGTTCAAACTCCATACCTTAAAATTTAAGGATTTGAGATCCTGATGGAAGAAAGGACCTTGCGACAGAAAATCTGGTCTTAACGGAAGAGTCCACAGCTGGCAAGAGGCCATCCGGACAAGATCCGCATACCAAAACCTGTGAGGCCATGCTGGAGCTACCAGCAGGACAAACGAGCATTCCTTTAGAATCTTGGAGAATACTCTTGGAAGAAGAACTAGAGGCGGAAAGATATAGGCAGGATGATACTTCCAAGGAAGTGATAATGCATCCACTGCCTCCGCCCGAGGATCCCGGGATCTGGACAGATACCAGGGAAGTTTCTTGTTTAGATGAGAAGCCATCAGATCTATTTCTGGGAGTTCCCACATTTGAACAATCTGAAGAAATAAATCTGGGTGAAGACCATTCGCCCGGATGCAACGTTTGGTGACTGAGATAATCCGCTTCCCAATTGACTATACTTGGGATATGAACCGCAGAGATTAGACAGGAGCTGGATTCCGCCCCAACCAAAATTCGAGATACTTCTTTCATAGCCAGAGGACTGTGAGTCCCTCCTTGATGATTGATGTATGCCACAGTTGTGACATTGTCTATCTGAAAACAAATGAACAACTCTCTCTTCAGAAGAGGCCAAGACTGAAGAGCTCTGAAAATTGCACGGAGTTCCAAAATATTGATCGGTAATCTCACCTCCTGAGATTCCCAAACCCCTTGTGCCGTCAGAGACCCCCACACAGCTCCCCAACCTGTAAGACTTGCATCTGTTGAGATTATAGTCCAGGTCGGAAGAACAAAGAAGCCCCCTGAACTAAACGATGGTGATCTGTCCACCACGTCAGAGAGTGTCGTATAATCGGTTTAAAGATATTAAGTGAGATATCTTTGTGTAATCCCTGCACCATTGGTTCAGCATACAGAGCTGAAGAGGTCGCATGTGAAAACGAGCAAAGGAGATGGCATCCGATGCGGCAGTCCTAAGACCTAAAATTTCCATGCATAAGGCTACCAAAGGGAATGATTATGACTGAAGGTTTTGACAAGCTGATATCAATGTTAAACTTCTCTTGTCTGACAAGGACAGAGTCATAGACACTGAATCTATCTGGAAACCTAAAAAGGTTACCCTTGTCTGAGGAATCAATGAACTTTTTGGTAAATTGATCCTCCAACCATGATCTTGAAGAAACAACACAAGTCGATTCGTATGAGATTCTGCGAAAAATGTGAAGACTGAGCAAGTACCAAGATATCGTCAAAAATAAGGAAATACCAAAACCCTGTTCTCTGATTACAGACAGAAGGGCACCGAGAACCTTTGAAAAAATTCTTGGAGCTGATGCTAGGCCAAACGGTAGAGCCACAAAACTGGTAATGCTTGTCTAAAAAGAGAATCTCAGAAACTAAAAGTGATCTGGATGAATCGGAATATGCAGATATGCATCCTGTAAATCTATTGTAGACATATAATGCCCTTGCTAAACAAAAGGCAGGATAGTCCTACAGTTACCATCTTGAATGTTGGTATCCTTACATAACGATTCAATATTGATAGATCCGGAACTGGTCTGAAGGAATTGACCTTCTTTGGTACAATGAAGAGATAGAATAAAACCCCAGCCCCTGTTCCAGAACTGGAACTGGCATAATTACTCCAGCCAACTCTAGATCTGAAACACATTTCAGAAATGATGAGCCTTTGCTGGGTTTACTGGGACACGGGAGAAAAAAATCTCTTTGCAGGAGGCGTTAACTTGAAGCCAATTCTGTACCTTTCTGAAACAATTTTCTGAAACCAGAGATTGTGAACGGAATTGATCCAAATTTCTTTGAAGAAAACTTAATCTGCCCCATACCAGCTGAGCTGGAATGAGGGCCGCACCTTCATGGGTACTTAGGAGCTGGCTTTGGGTTTCTATAAGGCTTGGATATATTCCAAACTGGAAATGGTTTCCAAACTGATACCGCTCCTGAGGATGAAGGATCAGGCTTTTGTTCCTTGTTGTGAGGAAAGGAACGAAAACGATTATTAGACCTAAATTTACCTTAGATTTTTTATCCTTTGGTAAAAAAGTTCCCTTCCCTCCAGTAACAGTTGAAATAATAGAATCCAACTGAGAACCGAATAATTTATTACCCTGGAAAGAAAGGGATAGCAAAGTAGACTTAGAAGACATATCAGCATTCCAAGTTTTAATCCATAAAGCTCTTCTAGCTAAAATAGCTAGATACATATACCTGACATCAACTCTAATGATATCAAAAGATGGTATCACAAATAAAATTATTAGCATGTTATAGAATAATAATAATGCTATAAAATTATGATCTGTTACTTGTTGCGCTAAAGCTTCTAACCAAAAAGTTGAAGCTGCAGCAACATCCGCTAAAAATATAGCAGGAGTAGAGACAGCCCCATTAACCTTAGGGATTTTGTCCCAAAAACTCTAATCTGTCAGATGGCACAGGATATAATTGCTTAAAACGTTTTAGAAGGAGTAAATGAATTACCCAAATTATTCCATTCCCTGGAAATTACTTCAGAAATAGCATCAGGGAGAGAAAACACTTCTGGAATAACTACAGGAGATTTAAAAAACCTTATTTAAACGTTTAGATTTAGTATCAAGAGGACCAGAATCCTCTATTTCTAATGCAATTAATACTTCTTTAAGTAAAGAACGAATAAATTCCATCTTGAACAAATACGAAGATTTATCAGCATCAACCTCTGAGACAGAAACCTCTGAGCCAGAAGAACCATTATCAGTATCAGAATGATGATGTTCATTTAAAAATGCATCTGAAAAAAGAGAAGTTTTAAAAGACTTTTATGTATACTAGAAGGAGAAATAACAGACATAGCCTTCTTAATGGATTTAAAAATAAAATCTCTTATGTTATCAGGAACACTCTGAAAATTAGATGTTGATGGAACAGCAACAGGTAATGTAACAGTACTAAAGGAAATTTTATCTGCATTAATAAGTTTGTCATGACATGCAATACAAACAACAGCTGGAGAAACAGATACCAAAAGTTTATAGCAGATACACTTAGCTTGGTAGCTCCAGCACCGGGCAGCGATTTTCCTGAAGTATCTTCTGACTCAGTTGCAACGTGGAACATCTTGCAATATGTAATAGAAAAAACAACATATAAAGCAAAATTGATCAAATTCCTTAAATGACAGTTTCAGGAATGGGAAAAAAATGCCAGTGAACAAGCTTCTAGCAACCAGAAGCAATAAATAATGAGACTTAAATAATGTGGAGACAAAAATGACGCCCATATTTTTTTTAGCGCCAAATAAGACGCCCACATTATTTGGCGCCTAAATGCTTTTGGCGCCAAAAATGACGCCACATCCGGAACGCCGACACTTTTGACGCAAAAAAACGTCAAAAAATGACGCAACTTCCGGCGACACGTATGACGCTGGAAACAGAAAAACATTTTTGCGCCAAAAAAGTCTGCGCCAAGAATGACGCAATAAAATGAAGCATTTTCAGCCCCCGCGAGCCTAACAGCCCACAGGGAAAAAGTCAAATTTTTTAAGGTAAGAAAAAATGATTGATTCAAATGCATTATCCCAAATATGAAACTGACTGTCTGAAAATAAGGAATGTTGAACATCCTGAGTCAAGGCAAATAAATGTTTGAATACATATATTTAGAACTTTATAAAAAAGTGCCTAACCATAGCTTAGAGTGTCACAGAAAATAAGCTTACTTACTTACCCCAGGACACTCATCTACATGTTGTAGAAAGCCAAACCAGTACTGAAACGAAAATCAGCAGAGGTAATGGTATATATATATATATATATATATATATATATATATATATATATATATATAAGAGTATATCGTCGATCTGAAAAGGGAGGTAAGAGATGAATCTCTACGACCGATAACAGAGAACCTATGAAATAGACCCCGTAGAAGGAGATCATTGCATTCAAATAGGCAATACTCTCCTCACATCCCTCTGACATTCACTGCACGCTGAGAGGAAAACCGGGCTCCAACCTGCTGCGGAGCGCATATCAACGTAGAATCTAGCACAAACTTACTTCACCACCTCCATAGGAGGCAAAGTTTGTAAAACTGATTTGTGGGTGTGGTGAGGGGTGTATTTATAGGCATTTTAAGGTTTGGGAAACTTTGCCCCTCCTGGTAGGAATGTATATCCCATACGTCACTAGCTCATGGACTCTTGCTAATTACATGAAAGAAATTAAACTTTCATGATTTAGAAAGAGCAGCCATTTAAACAACTTTCCAATTTACTTCCATTAAAAAATGTCCACAGTCTTTTATATTTAAATTTTTTGAGTCACCAGCTCCTACTGAGCATGTGCAAGAGTTCACATAATATACCTATATGCAAATCTACTGTATTTACTGGTCCTTTAAGTGACAAAAACATTTAAAATTTCCAACACACTATAATCACTGTATTATACCACCGAACCTTAGTGCCTGTCTAAATGTGGTTTACATATTGTGAGATTCAAGCCATAGGTGCAATAGTAGCAGGGACAGACTGACATACACAGGGGAAGTTTTAATAAAAGGATCCCCACTCTTGTTAGAAAGATGGACCTCTCCTTAAAGTGATTTAAAAAACATTTTTTAAAATTCATGATTCAGATAGAGCATGCAATTTTAAACAACTTTCTCATTTACTATTATCATTTTTGGTATCTTTATTTGAAATAGCAGGAATGTAAGCATAGAAGCCTTATCCAGCCCATTTTTGGTTAAGAACCTGGGTAGCACTTGTTGATTGGTAGTGCAACCCAGGTGCTGAACCAAAATGGGCCAGTATCTAAGCTTACATGTTTGCTTTTCAAATAAAGATACAAAGAGAATGAAGATAATTTAATAATAGGAGTAAATATAGAATGTTGTTTAAAATTGCATGCTTTATCTGATGTATGAAAGAAAAAAATTGGGTTTCATATCCTAACAATTCCTTCTAGCAAGGAAAACCTTCTACCATGTCCTTGCTGTCAGTTCTCTCTTCTAGATACACAATGACTTAACAGAAGAAGACACGAACAAGTGAGAACTGAGAACTGCTGACAGTGAAACATGGCAGACTCAGAATCTATAAAACTGTTTGAAGCTTTTATATATGAGGTATGTTAAAGACACTTGTAATATAATAGCAGATGCTCCTCCTACGGGAAATCTCCTGCCTGGATCAGACTGCTCCTTGGGACACACTCAGACTGAGGTGAGTACACCTCCTCGTGTACAGCTAGTCAGAAGTCTTATATCTTTATTAAAAGAGGGGCAGGACCAGGAACTACTATATACAAAGGAGTTTATTCAGACATGTATTTATATACAAGTGTCAGTAAAAGGTTCACAAAGTAGGAGGACACAAGCGACCATAAAATATAAAACCACATAAAAATGTTCAGAAATATATAAAAACAAAAAATGTTCACATAAACTTGCTATCAGCAAGAGTCTGATCAACAGCTGCTGCAGAAGATGAACCACATGCAGCTGATCAGCTATTTTGCCGTTTTGCAAGCAGATAATGAATGTTGAATGGCGGGGGGCAGAGCCTGACTAGTTTTGTAGCGCTATTGGCTACTTCTTCACCTCTGAATTTTTTTTTTTTTTATATATTTCTGAACATTTTTATGTGGTTTTATATTTTATGGTCGCTTGTGACCTCCTACTTTGTGAACCTTTTACTGACACTTGTATATAAATACATGTCTGAATAAACTCCTTTGTATATAGTAGTCCCTTGCCCTGCCCCTTTTTTAATAAAGATATAGGACTTCTGACTAGCTGTACACGTGGAGGCGTACTCGCCTGCGGTCCGAGTGTGTCCCAAGGAGCAGTCTGAACCAGGCAGGAGATTTCCCGGAGGAGGAGCATCTGCTATTATATTACAAGTGTCTTTAACATACCTCATATGTTTGAGGTGGAATCACGTGAGTGTGCTGTACATCTTTTTATTCTGAAGTCACCCAGTTTGTTGTTTATTACACTAGGTGCACCCCCCGTGCGCTTGTCTTTTCTCTTTTCCATAGAATACCTGGGAGGATCCGCTCCTGAAGAGGTGAATCTTTTTTTGCTTGGACTGAGCTGCACTTCGTGGGGATTGTTTGGAACTGAACCTAAGGATACCTAATAGACACTCTCTCCTAATGACCGCCTATTTAAGTAGTTATATTCACCTGCTGTCAGATACCAGTCACGCTTGTGTATATATATTATATGTTTTCAGTGGAGCTGTAGAGATCTGGCAGAATCCAGATCCATTACCAGACTACATCTAGATATATAGATTGTATTATCATACTGTGGTATCTATTCTTTGTACGCCTATAATACACTATATCACCACACAGAGTCTATGAAATATACATATTGGTACACTTTTCCAGTTTATCTTCATATAGCGCTGTTTCACTCTCTATTTCTGATATATATATATATATATCCACATACACATACATACACACACAAACATATACATATTTAGACATGTATATGTATGTATCTCTATGTTAAAGTCCTTTACTGCCCTTTTTTAACAACTGAGACCTCATATCTTTGAGCCCTTATAACTTTTATTTTTTATAATAATTTTTATTATATGGTGTTATTAGGAGTGTAACTGTACTTTTAAATGTATTATTTATGTTTCTTTCATGTAATTAACAAGAGTCCATGAGCTAGTGACGTATGGGATATACATTCCTACCAGGAGGGGCAAAGTTTCCCAAACCTTAAAATGCCTATAAATACACCCCTCACCACACCCACAAATCAGTTTTACAAACTTTGCCTCCAAGGGAGGTGGTGAAGTAAGTTTGTGCTAGATTCTACGTTGATATGCGCTCCGCAGCAAGTTGGAGCCCGGTTTTCCTCTCAGCGTGCAGTGAATGTCAGAGGGATGTGAAGAGAGTATTGCCTATTGAATTCAGTGATCTCCTTCTACGGGGTCTATTTCATAAGGTTCTCTGTTATCGGTCGTAGAGATTCATCTCTTACCTCCCTTTTCAGATCGACGATATACTCTTATATTTACCATTACCTCTACTGATTCTCGTTTCAGTACTGGTTTGGCTTTCTACAAACATGTAGATGAGTGTCCTGGGGTAAGTAAGTCTTATTTTCTGTGACACTCTAAGCTATGGTTGGGCACTTTATTTATAAAGTTCTAAATATATGTATTCAAACATTTATTTGCCTTGACTCAGAATGTTCAACTTTCCTTATTTTCAGACAGTCAGTTTCATATTTGGGATTATGCATTGAATTATCATATTTTTTCTTACCTCAAAAATTTGACTTTTTTCCCTGTGGGCTGTTAGGCTCGCGGGTGCTGAAAATGCTTCATTTTATTGCGTCATTCTTGGCGCGGACTTTTTTGGCGCAAAAATTCTTTTCCGTTTCCGGCGTCATACGTGTCGCCGGAAGTTACGTCATTTTTTGACGTTATTTTGCGCCAAAAATGTCGGCGTTCCGGATGTGGTGTCATTTTTGGCGCCAAAAGCATTTAGGCGCCAAATAATGTGGGCGTCTTATTTGGCGCTAAAAAAATGGGCGTCGCTTTTGTCTCCACATTATTTCAGTCTCATTTTTCATTTGCTTCTGGTTGCTAGAAGCTTGATATTTGGCATTCTTTCCCATTCCTGAAACTGTCTTATAAGGAATTTGATCTATTTTGCTTTATATGTTGTTTTTTCTCTTACATATTGCAAGATGTCTCACGTTGCATCTGAGCCAGAAGATACTACAGGAAGATCACTGCCTGCTGGATCTACCAAAGCTAAGTGTATCTGCTGTAAATTTTTGGTAGCTATTCCTCCAGCTGTTGTTTGTAATAATTGTCATGACAAACTTGTTAAAGCAGATAATATTTCCTTTAGTAATGTACCATTGCCTGTTGCAGTTCCCTCAACATCTAAGGTGCAGAATGTTCCTGATAACATAAGAGATTTTGTTTCTGAATCCATAAAGAAGGCTTTGTCTGTTATTTCTCCTTCTAGTAAACGTAAAAAGTTTTTTAAATCTTCTCTCTCTACAGATGAATTTTTAAATGAACACCATCATTCTGATTCTTTGGACTCTTCTGGTTCAGAGGATTCTATCTCAGAGATTGATGCTGATAAATCTTCATATTTATTTAAGATGGAATTTATTCGCTCTTTACTTAAAGAAGTACTAATTGCTTTAGAAATAGAGGATTCTAGTCCTCTTGATACTAATTCTATACGTTTGGATAAGGTTTTTAAAGCTCCTGCGGTTATTCCAGAAGTTTTTCCTGTTCCTAATGCTATTTCTGCAGTGATTTCCAAAGAATGGGATAAATTGGGTAATTCATTTACTCCTTCTAAACGTTTTAAGCAATTATATCCTGTTCCGCCTGACAGGTTAGAATTTTGGGACAAAATCCCTAAAGTTGATGGGGCTATTTCTACCCTTGCTAAACGTACTACCATTCCTACGTCAGATGGTACCTCGTTTAAGGATCCTTTAGATAGAAAAATTGAATCCTTTCTAAGAAAAGCTTATCTGTGTTCAGGTAATCTTCTTAGACCTGCTATATCATTGGCTGATGTTGCTGCAGCTTCAACTTTTTGGTTGGAAACCCTAGCGCAACAAGTAGCAAATCGTGATTCTCATGATATTATTATTCTTCTTCAGCATGCTAATAATTTTATCTGTGATGCCATTTTTGATATTATTAGAGTTGATGTTAGGTTTATGTCTCTAGCTATCTTAGCCAGAAGAGCTTTATGGCTTAAGACTTGGAATGCTGATATGGCTTCTAAATCAACTCTACTTTCCATTTCTTTCCAGGGAAACAAATTATTTGGTTCTCAGTTGGATTCTATTATTTCAACTGTTACTGGTGGGAAAGGAACTTTTTTACCACAGGATAAAAAATCTAAAGGTAAAAACAGGGCTAACAATCGTTTTCGTTCCTTTCGTTTCAACAAAGAACAAAAGCCTGATCCTTCGTCCTCAGGAGCAGTTTCAGTTTGGAAACCATCTCCAGTCTGGAATAAATCCAAGCCTGCTAGAAAGGCAAAGCCTGCTTCTAAGTTCACATGAAGGTACGGCCCTCATTCCAGTTCAGCTGGTAGGGGGCAGGTTACGTTTTTTCAAAGAAATTTGGATCAATTCTGTTCACAATCTTTGGATTCAGAGCATTGTTTCAGAAGGGTACAGAATTGGTTTCAAGATGAGACCTCCTGCAAAGAGATTTTTTCTTTCCCGTGTCCCAGTAAATCCAGTGAAAGCTCAAGCATTTCTGAATTGTGTTTCAGATCTAGAGTTGGCTGGAGTAATTATACCAGTTCCAGTTCCGGAACAGGGGATGGGGTTTTATTCAAATCTCTTCATTGTACCAAAGAAGGAGAATTCCTTCAGACCAGTTCTGGATCTAAAATTATTGAATCGTTATGTAAGGATACCAACGTTCAAGATGGTAACTGTAAGGACTATATTGCCTTTTGTTCAGCAAGGGAATTATATGTCCACAATAGATTTACAGGATGCATATCTGCATATTCCGATTCATCCAGATCATTTTCAGTTCCTGAGATTCTCTTTTCTAGACAAGCATTACCAATTTGTGGCTCTACCGTTTGGCCTTGCTACAGCTCCAAGAATTTTCACAAAGATTCTCGGTGCCCTTCTGTCTGTAATCAGAGAACAGGGTATTGTGGTATTTCCTTATTTGGACGATATCTTGGTACTTGCTCAGTCTTTACATTTAGCAGAGTCTCATACGAATCGACTTGTGTTGTTTCTTCAAGATCATGGTGGGAGGATCAATTTACCAAAAAGTTCTTTGATTCCTCAAACAAGGGTAACCTTTCTGGGTTTCCAGATAGATTCAGTGTCCATGACTCTGTCTTTAACAGACAAGAGACGTCTAAAATTGATTACAGCTTGTCGAAACCTTCAGTCTCAATCATTCCCTTCGGTAGCCTTATGCATGGAAATTCTAGGTCTTATGACTGCTGCATCGGACGCGATCCCCTTTGCTCGTTTTCACATGCGACCTCTTCAGCTCTGTATGCTGAACCAATGGTGCAGGGATTACACGAAGATATATCAATTAATATCTTTAAAACCGATTGTTCGACACTCTCTAACGTGGTGGACAGATCACCATCGTTTAATTCAGGGGGCTTCTTTTGTTCTTCCGACCTGGACTGTAATTTCAACAGATGCAAGTCTCACAGGTTGGGGAGCTGTGTGGGGATCTCTGACGGCACAGGGAGTTTGGGAATCTCAGGAGGTGAGATTACCGATCAATATTTTGGAACTCCGTGCAATTTTCAGAGCTCTTCAGTTTTGGCCTCTTCTGAAGAGAGAATCGTTCATTTGTTTTCAGACAGACAATGTCACAACTGTGGCATACATCAATCATCAAGGAGGGACTCACAGTCCTCTGGCTATGAAAGAAGTATCTCGAATTTTGGTTTTGGGCGGAATCCAGCTCCTGTCTAATCTCTGCGGTTCATATCCCAGGTGTAGACAATTGGGAAGCGGATTATCTCAGTCGCCAAACGTTGCATCCGGGCGAATGGTCTCTTCACCCAGAGGTATTTCTTCAGATTGTTCAAATGTGGGGGCTTCCAGAGATAGATCTGATGGCCTCTCATCTAAACAAGAAACTTCCCAGGTATCTGTCCAGATCCCGGGATCCTCAGGCGGAGGCAGTGGATGCATTATCACTTCCTTGGAAGTATCATCCTGCCTATATCTTTCCGCCTCTAGTTCTTCTTCCAAGAGTAATCTCCAAGATTCTGAGGGAATGCTCGTTTGTTCTGCTAATAGCTCCGGCATGGCCTCACAGGTTTTGGTATGCGGATCTTGTCCGGATGGCATCTTGCCAACCATGGACTCTTCCGTTAAGACCAGACCTTCTGTCGCAAGGTCCTTTTTTTCCATCCGGATCTGAAATCCTTAAATTTAAAGGTATGGAGATTGAACGCTTGATTCTTAGTCAAAGAGGTTTCTCTGACTCTGTGATTGATACTATGTTACAGGCTCGTAAATCTGTATCTAGAGAGATATATTATAGAGTCTGGAAGACTTATATTTCTTGGTGTCTTACTCATCATTTTTCTTGGTATTCTTTTAGAATTCCGAGAATATTACAATTTCTTCAGGATGGTTTAGATAAGGGTTTGTCCGCAAGTTCCTTGAAAGGACAAATCTCTGCTCTTTCTGTTCTTTTTCACAGAAAGATTGCTATTCTTCCTGATATTCATTGTTTTGTACAAGCTTTGGTTCGTATAAAACCTGTCATTAAGTCAATTTCTCCTCCATGGAGTTTGAATTTGGTTCTGGGAGCTCTTCAAGCTCCTCCATTTGAACCTATGCATTCATTGGACATTAAATTGCTTTCTTGGAAAGTTTTGTTCCTTTTGGCCATCTCTTCTGCCAGAAGAGTTTCTGAATTATCTGCTCTTTCTTGTGAGTCTCCTTTTCTGATTTTTCATCAGGATAAGGCGGTGTTGCGAACTTCTTTTGAATTTTTACCTAAGGTTGTGAATTCCAACAACATTAGTAGAGAAATCGTGGTTCCTTCATTATGTCCTAATCCTAAGAATTCTAAGGAGAAATCGTTACATTCTTTGGATGTTGTTAGAGCTTTGAAATATTATGTTGAAGCTACTAAATCTTTCCGAAAGACTTCTAGTCTATTTGTCATCTTTTCTGGTTCTAGAAAAGGCCAGAAAGCTTCTGCCATTTCTTTGGCATCCTGGTTGAAATCTTTAATTCATCTTGCCTATGTTAAATCGGGTAAGACTCCGCCTCAGAGGATTACAGCTCATTCTACTAGGTCAGTTTCTACTTCCTGGGCGTTTAGGAATGAAGCTTCAGTTGATCAGATTTGCAAAGCAGCGACTTGGTCCTCTTTGCATACTTTTACTAAATTCTACCATTTTGATGTATTCTCTTCTTCTGAAGCAGTTTTTGGTAGAAAGGTACTTCAGGCAGTGGTTTCGGTTTGAATCTTCTGCTTATGTTTTTCATTAAACTTTATTTTGGGTGTGGATTATTTTCAGCAGGAATTGGCTGTCTTTATTTTATCCCTCCCTCTCTAGTGACTCTTGTGTGGAAAGATCCACATCTTGGGTATTCATTATCCCATACGTCACTAGCTCATGGACTCTTGTTAATTACATGAAAGAAAACATAATTTATGTAAGAACTTACCTGATAAATTCATTTCTTTCATATTAACAAGAGTCCATGAGGCCCACCCTTTTTTGTGGTGGTTATGATTTTTTTGTATAAAGCACAATTATTCCAATTCCTTATTTTATATGCTTCGCACTTTTTTTCTTATCACCCCACTTCTTGGCTATTCGTTAAACTGATTTGTGGGTGTGGTGAGGGGTGTATTTATAGGCATTTTAAGGTTTGGGAAACTTTGCCCCTCCTGGTAGGAATGTATATCCCATACGTCACTAGCTCATGGACTCTTGTTAATATGAAAGAAATGAATTTATCAGGTAAGTTCTTACATAAATTATGTTTTTTGTGCAATATTTTAGTGAAGTGTAACAGTTAACCAAAGCTCTAAAGTCACGCTATCCCAATGCGGGTTAAATTCAGTTGCGCTTGAGCGAACACGTTTACTTTCAACTTGTAATATGTGTGCTACTTCTGGCATGAAACAGCGCTCCACTCATAATCTAGCCCTAAGGAAGATAATTGCATGATCTGAGATAACAATCTCTTTTATATCTGCTGATAATTCTATGCCAAGCAATTGGCGAGATTACGAGTTTTTGTCGGTAAGGCTTTCGGGGCTAACGCTCCTTTTTTTCTTACCGCTCCCTTAAGCCAACGCTGGTATTACGAGTTTTCTGCAAGCCCGCGTTCGCCTCAGAAAAGTGAGCGTTGAGCAAAATTTAGCTCCACATCTCACTGTAATACCAGCGTTGCTTACGGTAGCAGTAAACTGGCAAAACGTGCTCATGCACGATTTCTCCATAGGAAACAATGGGGCTGAGCTGGCTGAAAAAAAAAAGCAGCGTTCAGCTCCTAACGCAGCCCCATTGTTTCCTATGGGGAAATTAATTTTATATCACACCTAACACCCTAACATGAACCCCGAGTCTAAACACCCCTAATCTTACACTTATTAACCCCTAATCTGCCGCCCCTGCTATCGCTGACACCTACATTATAATTATTAACCCCTAATCTGCCGCTCCAGACATCGCCGCCACCTATATTATACCTATGAATCCCTAATCTGCTGCCCCTAACATCGCCGATACCTACATTATATTTATTAACCCCTAATCTGCCGCCCCCAATGTCACTGCCACCTACCTACAATTATTAACCCCTAATCTGCCGACCGGACATCACCACCACTTTAATAAACCGCCGCACTCCTGCCTCGCAAAAACTAGTTACATTTTATTAACCCCTAATCTGCCCCCCCAACGTCACCGACACCTTCCTACATTTATTAACCCCTAATCTTCCGACCCCAACGTCGCCGCTACTATAATAAATGTATTAACCCCTAAACCTAAGTCTAACCCTAAGTCTAACCCCCCCTAACTTAAATTTAACGAAATTAATTTAACATAATTAACTTACCGATAAAATAAACCCTAAGCTGGCTACAATATAACTAATAGTTACATTGTAGCTAGCTTAGGGTTTATATTTATTTTACAGGTAAGTTTGTATTTATTTTAACTAGGTAGAATAGTTATTAAATAGTTATTAACTATTTAATAACTACCTAGCTAAAATAAGTACAAGATTACCTGTAAAATAAATCCTAACCTAAGTTACAATTACACCTAACACTACACTATAATTAAACTAATTACATAAACTAACTACAATTAACTATAATTAAATTAAATAAACTAAAAAAGCCCCCCAAAATAAAAAAAATTCCCTACCCTATACTAAATTACAAATAGCCCTTAAAAGGGCCTTTTGCGGGGCATTGCCCCAAAGTAATCAGCTCTTTTACCTGTAAAAAAAAATACAATACCCCCCCAACATTACAACCCACTACCCACACACCCCTACTCTAAAACCCACCCAATCCCCCCTTAAAAAAACCTAACACTAACCCCCTGAAGATCACCCTACCTTGAGCCGTCTTCACCCAGCCGGGCACAAGTGGTCCTCCAGAGGGTCCGAAGTCTTCATCCTTCCGGAGCGGAGCGGGTCCATCTTCAATCCAGCCGACGCGGAGCATCCTCTTCAAATGAAGTCCTAACGAAGAATGAAGGTTCCTTTAAATGACGTCATCCAAGATGGCGTCCCTTGATTCAGATACAGCATGACATTTTAAGCAACTTTCGAATTTACTCCTATTATCAAATTGGTATCTTTATTTGAAATGCAAGAATGTAAGTTTAGCTGCCGGCCCATTTTTGGTGAACATCAGTGTTGTTCTTGCTGATTGGTAGATAAATTCATCCACCAATAAAAAGTGCTGTCCAGACTTCTGAACCAAAAAAAAAAAGCTTAGATGCTTTCTTTTTCAAATAAAGATAGAATGAGAATGAAGAAAATTTGATAATAGGAGTAAATTAGAAAGTTGCTTAAAAATTGCATGCTCTATCTGAATCACGAAAGAAAAATTGGGTTCAGTGTTCCTTTAACTGTGCTAGAAGTAACCTTTTTGCATGCACCGGGTTGCACTCCTATTTTGAGTTTTAAGTAAAATATTTTCCCTTGCACGCTATCCTGATGAGTGCAAAAAGACGAACTTAGAATATCGCGTGCGCGTTCACGTATTCCCCCATAGAAGCCAATGGAGCAAAAAAGTGGAAAAAAACACCCTACTCGTGCGCAAACCCGATCGCATATTCTCATGTGCGTTAACTTGACATGAAAATATGAATATTTTACATTCTGCACATAGAATATGTTCTATGTATTCTTAAATACATGTTTATATATATATATAAACAACAAAAATTGCAACTCATACATAGAAATGCGGGATTCACACACTGTTGACGTAAATCTGTGTTAATACAAACAATTTGGCTATGCTTTCTCCAACATAGGTGTGTCCGGTCCACGGCGTCATCCTTACTTGTGGGATATTCTCTTCCCCAACAGGAAATGGCAAAGAGCCCAGCAAAGCTGGTCACATGATCCCTCCTAGGCTCCGCCTACCCTAGTCATTCTCTTTGCCGTTGTACAGGCAACATCTCCACGGAGATGGCTTAGAGTTTTTTAGTGTTTAACTGTAGTTTTTATTATTCAATCAAGAGTTTGTTATTTTAAAATAGTGCTGGTATGTACTATTTACTCTGAAACAGAAAAGAGATGAAGATTTCTGTTTGTATGAGGAAAATGATTTTAGCAACCGTTACTAAAATCCATGGCTGTTCCACACAGGACTGTTGAGAGGAATTAACTTCAGTTGGGGGAACAGTGAGCAGTCTTTTGCTGCTTGAGGTATGACACATTCTAACAAGACGATGTAATGCTGGAAGCTGTCATTTTCCCTATGGGAGCCGGTAAGCCATTTTTATTCAGACAGTAAATAAGGGCTTCACAAGGGCTTATTAAGACTGTAGACATTTTCTGGGCTAAATCGATTCATATATTACACATATTTAGCCTTGAGGAATCATTTAATCTGGGTATTTTTGTTAAATAATATCGGCAGGCACTGTTTTAGACACCTTATTCTCTAGGGGCTTTCCCTAATCATAGGCAGAGCCTCATTTTCGCGCCGGTATTGCGCACTTGTTTTTGAGAAGCATGACATGCAGTCGCATGTGTGAGGAGCTCTGATACATAGAAAAGACTTTCTGAAGGCTTCATTTGGTATCGTATTCCCCTTTGGGCTTGGTTGGGTCTCAGCAAAGCAGATACCAGGGACTGTAAAGGGGTTAAAGTTAAAAACGGCTCCGGTTCCGTTATTTTAAGGGTTAAGCTTCCAAATTTGGTGTGCAATACTTTTAAGGCTTTAAGACACTGTGGTGAAATTTTGGTGAATTTTGAACAATTCCTTCATACTTTTTCGCAATTGCAGTAATAAAGTGTGTTCAGTTTAAAATTTAAAGTGACAGTAACGGTTTTATTTTAAAACGTTTTTTGTACTTTGTTATCAAGTTTATGCCTGTTTAACATGTCTGAACTACCAGATAGACTGTGTTCTGAATGTGGAGAAGCCAAGGTTCCTTTTCATTTAAATAAATGTGATTTATGTGACACTGAAAATGATGCCCAAGATGATTCCTCAAGTGAGGGGAGTAAGCATGGTACTGCATCATTCCCTCCTTCGTCTACACGAGTCTTGCCCACTCAGGAGGCCCCTAGTACATCTAGCGCGCCAATACTCCTTACTATGCAACAATTAACGGCTGTAATGGATAATTCTATCAAAAACATTTTAGCCAAAATGCCCACTTATCAGCGTAAGCGCGACTGCTCTGTTTTAGATACTGAAGAGCATGAGGACGCTGATGATAATGGTTCTGAAATGCCCCTACACCAGTCTGAGGGGGCCAGGGAGGTTTTGTCTGAGGGAGAAATTTCAGATTCAGGGAAAATTTCTCAACAAGCTGAACCCGATGTGATTACATTTAAATTTAAGTTGGAACATCTCCGCGCTCTGCTTAAGGAGGTATTATCCACTCTGGATGATTGTGAGAATTTGATCATCCCAGAGAAACTATGTAAAATGGACAAGTTCCTAGAGGTCCCGGGGCTCCCAGAAGCTTTTCCTATACCCAAGCGGGTGGCGGACATTGTAAATAAAGAATGGGAAAGGCCCGGTATACCTTTCGTCCCTCCCCCCATATTTAAAAAATTGTTTCCTATGGTCGACCCTAGAAAGGACTTATGGCAGACTGTCCCCAAGGTCGAGGGAGCGGTTTCTACTTTAAACAAACGCACCACTATACCCATAGAAGATAGTTGTGCTTTCAAAGATCCTATGGATAAAAAATTAGAAGGTTTGCTTAAAAAGATGTTTGTTCAGCAAGGTTACCTTCTACAACCAATTTCATGCATTGTCCCTGTCACTACAGCCGCGTGTTTCTGGTTCGATGAGCTAGTAAAGGCGATCGATAGTGATTCTCCTCCTTATGAGGAGATTATGGACAGAATCCGTGCTCTCAAATTGGCTAATTCTTTCACCCTAGACGCCACTTTGCAATTGGCTAGGTTAGCGGCGAAGAATTCTGGGTTTGCTATTGTGGCGCGTAGAGCGCTTTGGTTGAAATCTTGGTCAGCGGATGCGTCTTCCAAGAACAAACTCCTTAACATTCCTTTCAAGGGGAAAACGCTGTTTGGCCCTGACTTGAAAGAGATTATCTCTGATATCACTGGGGGTAAGGGCCACGCCCTTCCTCAGGATAGGTCTTTCAAGACCAAAAATAAACCTAATTTTCGTCCCTTTCGTAGAAACGGACCAGCCCCAAGTGCTACGTCCTCTAAGCAAGAGGGTAATACTTCTCAAGCCAAGCCAGCCTGGAGACCAATGCAAGGCTGGAACAAGGGAAAGCAGGCCAAGAAACCTGCCACTGCTACCAAGACAGCATGAAATGTTGGCCCCCGATCCGAGACCGGATCTGGTGGGGGGCAGACTCTCTCTCTTCGCTCAGGCTTGGGCAAGAGATGTTCTGGATCCTTGGGCACTAGAAATAGTCTCCCAAGGTTATCTTCTGGAATTCAAGGGGCTTCCCCCAAGGGGGAGGTTCCACAGGTCTCAATTGTCTTCAGACCACATAAAGAGACAGGCATTCTTACATTGTGTAGAAGACCTGTTAAAAATGGGAGTGATTCATCCTGTTCCATTAGGAGAACAAGGGATGGGGTTCTACTCCAATCTGTTCATAGTTCCCAAAAAAGAGGGAACGTTCAGACCAATCTTAGATCTCAAGATCTTAAACAAGTTTCTCAAGGTTCCATCGTTCAAAATGGAAACCATTCGAACAATTCTTCCTTCCATCCAGGAAGGTCAATTCATGACCACGGTGGATTTAAAGGATGCGTATCTACATATTCCTATCCACAAGGAACATCATCGGTTCCTAAGGTTCGCATTCCTGGACGAGCATTACCAGTTCGTGGCGCTTCCTTTCGGATTAGCCACTGCTCCAAGGATTTTCACAAAGGTACTAGGGTCCCTTCTAGCGGTGCTAAGACCAAGGGGCATTGCAGTAGTACCTTACTTGGACGACATTCTGATTCAAGCGTCGTCCCTTCCTCAAGCAAAGGCTCACACGGACATAGTCCTGGCCTTTCTTAGATCTCACGGATGGAAAGTGAACGTGGAAAAGAGTTCTCTATCTCCGTCGACAAGGGTTCCCTTCTTGGGAACAATAATAGACTCCTTAGAAATGAGGATTTTTCTGACAGAGGCCAGAAAAACAAAACTTCTAAACTCTTGTCAAACACTTCATTCCGTTCCTCTTCCTTCCATAGCGCAGTGCATGGAAGTAATAGGTTTGATGGTAGCGGCAATGGACATAGTTCCTTTTGCGCGCATTCATCTAAGACCATTACAACTGTGCATGCTCAGTCAGTGGAATGGGGACTATACAGACTTGTCTCCGAAGATACAAGTAAATCAGAGGACCAGAGACTCACTCCGTTGGTGGCTGTCCCTGGACAACCTGTCACAAGGGATGACCTTCCGCAGACCAGAGTGGGTCATTGTCACGACCGACGCCAGTCTGATGGGCTGGGGCGCGGTCTGGGGATCCCTGAAAGCTCAGGGTCTTTGGTCTCGGGAAGAATCTCTTCTACCGATAAATATTCTGGAACTGAGAGCGATATTCAATGCTCTCAAGGCTTGGCCTCAGCTAGCAAAGGCCAAGTTCATACGGTTTCAATCAGACAACATGACGACTGTTGCGTACATCAACCATCAGGGGGGAACAAGGAGTTCCCTGGCGATGGAAGAAGTGACCAAAATCATTCAATGGGCGGAGACTCACTCCTGCCACCTGTCTGCAATCCACATCCCAGGAGTGGAAAATTGGGAAGCGGATTTTCTGAGTCGTCAGACATTACATCCGGGGGAGTGGGAACTCCATCCGGAAATCTTTGCCCAAATTACTCATCTGTGGGGCATTCCAGACATGGATCTGATGGCCTCTCGTCAGAACTTCAAGGTTCCTTGCTACGGGTCCAGATCCAGGGATCCCAAGGCGACTCTAGTAGATGCACTAGTAGCACCTTGGACCTTCAAACTAGCTTATGTATTCCCGCCGTTTCCTCTCATCCCCAGGCTGGTAGCCAGGATCAATCAGGAGAGGGCGTCGGTGATCTTGATAGCTCCTGCGTGGCCACGCAGGACTTGGTATGCAGATCTGGTGAATATGTCATCGGCTCCACCATGGAAGCTACCTTTGAGACGAGACCTTCTTGTTCAAGGTCCGTTCGAACATCCGAATCTGGTCTCACTCCAGCTGACTGCTTGGAGATTGAACGCTTGATCTTATCAAAACGAGGGTTCTCAGATTCTGTTATTGATACTCTTGTTCAGGCCAGAAAGCCTGTAACTAGAAAAATTTACCACAAAATATGGAAAAAATATATCTGTTGGTGTGAATCTAAAGGATTCCCTTGGGACAAGGTAAAGATTCCTAGGATTCTATCCTTTCTTCAAGAAGGATTGGAGAAAGGATTATCTGCAAGTTCCTTGAAGGGACAGATTTCTGCCTTGTCTGTGTTACTTCACAAAAAGCTGGCAGCTGTGCCAGATGTTCAAGCCTTTGTTCAGGCTCTGGTTAGAATCAAGCCTGTTTACAAACCTTTGACTCCTCCTTGGAGTCTCAACTTAGTTCTTTCAGTTCTTCAGGGGGTTCCGTTTGAACCCTTACATTCCGTTGATATTAAGTTATTATCTTGGAAAGTTTTGTTTTTGGTTGCAATTTCTTCTGCTAGAAGAGTTTCAGAATTATCTGCTCTGCAGTGTTCTCCTCCTTATCTGGTGTTCCATGCAGATAAGGTGGTTTTACGTACTAAACCTGGTTTTCTTCCAAAAGTTGTTTCTAACAAAAACATTAACCAGGAGATAGTCGTGCCTTCTTTGTGTCCGAAACCAGTTTCGAAGAAGGAACGTTTGTTGCACAATTTGGATGTTGTTCGCGCTCTAAAATTCTATTTAGATGCTACAAAGGATTTTAGACAAACATCTTCCTTGTTTGTTGTTTATTCTGGTAAAAGGAGAGGTCAAAAAGCAACTTCTACCTCTCTCTCTTTTTGGATTAAAAGCATCATCAGATTGGCTTACGAGACTGCCGGACGGCAGCCTCCTGAAAGAATCACAGCTCATTCCACTAGGGCTGTGGCTTCCACATGGGCCTTCAAGAACGAGGCTTCTGTTGATCAGATATGTAGGGCAGCGACTTGGTCTTCACTGCACACTTTTACCAAATTTTACAAGTTTGATACTTTTGCTTCTTCTGAGGCTATTTTTGGGAGAAGGGTTTTGCAAGCCGTGGTGCCTTCCATTTAGGTGACCTGATTTGCTCCCTCCCTTCATCCGTGTCCTAAAGCTTTGGTATTGGTTCCCACAAGTAAGGATGACGCCGTGGACCCGACACACCTATGTTGGAGAAAACAGAATTTATGTTTACCTGATAAATTACTTTCTCCAACGGTGTGTCCGGTCCACGGCCCGCCCTGGTTTTTTAATCAGGTCTGATAATTTATTTTCTTTAACTACAGTCACCACGGTATCATATGGTTTCTCCTATGCAAATATTCCTCCTTAACGTCGGTCGAATGACTGGGGTAGGCGGAGCCTAGGAGGGATCATGTGACCAGCTTTGCTGGGCTCTTTGCCATTTCCTGTTGGGGAAGAGAATATCCCACAAGTAAGGATGACGCCGTGGACCGGACACACCGTTGGAGAAAGTAATTTATCAGGTAAACATAAATTCTGTTTTTTTCTCCCGAACTGTTAGCCACTGTAAACATATACAACATGTGTTCTTGTAATATGAGTCTCTTATCAATCCTTGCGGTGAAAATATGCGCTATTTGCGTAATATACCTTGAAATTAAGCACTGATACAAAGTAAACTTACCTTGTTGTGTCAACACCGCTTCACAGGCTGAATCCGAGACACCTTGCTGTCAGGTATGGAGACACTTCCCCCGGCTCCCGGAAGAGAAAATCAAATGAGCAACGTTAAAGGATTGTACCTGATGCAAGGAAAGGACCACCGCAAAGGTTATGCAGGTAAAAGCAGACTTTATTGTAAGTCTATACAAACATACAGGGTACATTCAAGCTCAGGAGGGAGCTAGAAACAAACAAAACATCCGACGTGTTTCCTGCCCGTAGGCACTTTAAGCTTTGGGCCGAAGTCCTCAACGAAGCTGGGAGAAGTCTTCATCCAAGCCGGGCAAAGTGGTCCTCCAGACGGGCAGAAGTCTTCATCCAGACGGCATCTTCTATCTTCATCCATCCGGCGCGGAGCGGGTCCATCATCAAGACATCCGACGCGGAGCATCCTCTTCATCTGACAACTAAAGCTGAATGAAGGTACCTTTAAGTAATGTCATCCAAGATGGCGTCCTTAGATTCTGATTGGCTGATAGAATTCTGATTGGAACAGCCAATAGAATGCAAGCTCAATCCTATTGGCTGATTGCATCAGCCAATAGGATTTTTCTCTACCTTAATTCCGATTGGCTGATAGAAGATGCCGTCTGGATAAAGACTTCTGCCCGTCTGGAGGACCACTTCGCCCGGCTTGGATGAAGACTTCTCCCGGCTTCGTTGTGGACTTCGGCCCGCCTTGGATGAAGACTTCTCCCGGTAAGTCGATCTTCAGGGGGTTAGTGTTAGGTTTTTTTTAAGGGTGTATTGGGTGGGTTTTATTTTTAGGTTAGGGACTTTGGGCTGCAATAGAGCTAACTGCCCTTTTAAGGGCAATGCCCATCCAAATGCCTTTTTCAGGGCAATGAGGAGCTTAGGTTTTTTTAGATAGTATTTTATTTGGGGGGTTGGTTGTGTGGGTGGTGTGTTTTGCTGTTGGGGGGGTTGTTTGTATTTTTTTTTACAGGTAAAAGAGCTGATTACTTTGGGGCAATGCCCCGCAAAAGGCCCTTTTAAGGGCTATTGGTAGTTTAGTTTAGGCTAGGGTTTTTTTATTTGGGGGGGGGGGGGCTTTTTTTATTTTAATAGGGCTATTAGATTAGGTGTAATTAGTTTAAATATCTGTAATTTGTTTATTATTTTCTGTAATTTAGTGTTTTTTTGTACTTTAGCTATTTTAATTTAATTTAGGTAATTGTATTTAATTTAGTTAATTTATTTAATTATAGTGTAGTGTTAGGTATTAGTGTAACTTAGGTTAGGTTTTATTTTACAGGTAAATTTGTCTTTATGTTAGCTAGGTAGTTATTAAATAGTTAATAACTATTTAATAACTATTCTACCTAGTTAAAATAAATACAAACTTGCCTGTAAAATAAAAATAAACCCTAAGATAGCTACAATGTAACTATTAGTTATATTGTAGCTAGCTTAGGGTTTATTTTAGAGGTAAGTATTTAGTTTTAAATAAGAATAATTTAGTTAATGATAGTAATATTTATTTAGATTTATTGTAATTATATTTAAGTTAGGGGGTGTTATGGTTAGGGTTAGACTTAGGTTTAGGGGTTAATAACTTTAATATAGTGGCGGCGACGTTGGGGCGGCAGATTAGTGGTTAATAAATGTAGGTATGTTGCGGCGACATTGGGGGCGGCAGATTAGGGGTTAATAAATAGTATGTACGTGTTGGCGATATTGGGGGCAGCAGATTAGGGGTTAATACATATAATGTAGGTGGCGTCGGCGTCTGGAGCAGCAGATTAGGGGTTAAAATTTTTATTATGCGGGAGAGCCTCGGTTTAGGGGTTAATAGGTAGTTTATGGGTGTTAGTGTACTTTTTAGCACTTTAGTTATGAGTTTTATGTTACGGCGTTGTACCATAAAACTCTTAACTACTGACTTTTAAATGCGTTAGGACTCTTGACAGGGTAGTGTGTACCGCTCACTTTTTGGCTTCCCAGGACAGACTCGTAATATCAGCGCTATGGAAGTCCCATAGAAAAAAGACTTTACGAAGTTTACATAAGTCGTTTTGCGGTAAGGCCAAAGAAGTGTGCGGTAACCCTAAACCTGCAAGACTCGTAATAGCAGCGGGCGTAAAAAAGCAGCGTTAGGGCCTCTTAATTTAATGCTGCTTTTTTACCCTAACGCACAACTCGTAATCTAGCCGGAAGTTTTCTTTTGATTGAAGAGGTTATGCCAGGCACCGACATTCCATGAAACTAATTTAAATTCTCTACTCATCTATGAAGGGAGAGAAAGAACAGGAAAAAGAAAAACAAAAAGGAAAAACAAAAGCCCAACTCCAAAGCTGGGGCCTTAGCAGTGGGCATATAAAAACAAGACAAAGAATACTTCACTTGGAAACCTTCCCACCTACACTGGGATGCTTTCCAACCAAAACAGACCGAAACAACCTAAAATCTATTGAGATAGGCAGGGAAAATAAAGATAGAAAAACAAGAAGCTATCAGAAAAAAACAAAAGAACTCAACATTCAACCTATAGATTTTCTCTAAATCCAGAATAATGTATTTTTCTTTTTCCCAGTACTCATTAGCATATTTTACATGATCAAATACAAGGCTCATCTCTTGTTATTATTTTAAGTTTGACCGGATAAATAACCATGGCTTGACTTGGCTGGATTGTTTTATTTGATGCATGACACATAACATACATCATGCTCACTCTGTGCCTGTATGTTGCTGGGACACAACACATGCTGCTGTTGCTGGGACACAACACATGCTGCTGTTGCTGGGACACAACACATGCTGCTGTTGCTGGGACACAACACATGCTGCTGTTGCTGGGACACAACACATGCTGCTGTTGCTGGGACACAACACATGCTGATGTTGCTGGGACACAACACATGCTGCTGTTGCTGGGACACAACACATGCTGCTGTTGCTGCGCCTCCTCTGTCAGTGCTAGCTCCCTAGGGAACAGCTCAAATGCTGTCTCTACAGGAACAGGGCACCACTCTTGATGTTTTTCTTGGTTAACAAATTAACAAGGGAGACAGATTAATTATGGTTCTGCCACAGTTTTGTCTTGGGCCTAATGCTAGAGTATCCTGCTGCCAGCAAGAAAATTCTGAGACACTGTAATGGATGTTGGTAATTCAGTGTTCTCATCCCACATTCACACAAACTACAATAAAAGTCCATTTCTTTGCAGTTTGCAACTTCACAATAAAACAATGCCTCAACAGGCAAATGTTTGTATTTCTAGCTTTTACTATCTCCCACAATGCCTCAACGTTGCCTAATTGTATAATGAACCTTCCTACTTAGCCTGTGTAAGGCCACACCCAAAACCAGGATATCCAGTTACTGGCCAGGGCCATACCAAGGGGCCCGATTTAACATGCTGCAAATGCAGCTGTTTCTGCGCCAGCCTTCAGGCTCGCCGGAAACATACGTTAAGAAGCAGCGGTCGCAAGCCCGCTGCTTCTTAACTCATCCGCCACCTCTGAGGTGGCGGACAGCAATCATCCCGATCAGATACGATCAGGGTGATTGACACCCCCTGCTAGCAGCGGCAAATGTGCAGGGGGCGGCATTGCACAAGCATTTCACTAGCTATGGTGGTGTTTCTCCTGTGATAAAATAAGTAATTGACTACAGCACAGAAAAAAAGGAGTTACTGTGTTCAAGGGTAGAATGTGATGTTACATCAGTTTGTAAGTGCCATGAAAACAAATTTCTATAGAAATATCACCACCTATTTGGTAACAGTTATTGTTATCCCTTGGAATAACGCAAAAAAAAAAAAAAGCTACAAAAGGACTATGAGAAATTTGATTAGAACAAATATCAAAGGAAAAGGAGAAAAGGTTAAAATTCTCAGTCTATGGGGTCTATTTATGAAGCAGCGGATGCTGCTTCCGACCCTCTCCGCTTCAGTTCCAACTGAAGCTGAAGTTAAGAAGCAGTGGTCCTAAGACCACTGCTCCTTAACTGGTCCACCACCTCTGAGGTGGCGGACAGCAATCAGCCCGATCGAATGCGATCGGGTTGATTGACAGCCCCTGCTAGCGGCCGATTGGCCGCAAATCTGCAGGGGGCGGTATTGCACCAGCAGTTCACCAGAACTGCTGGTGCAATGATAAATGCCGACAGCGTATGCTGTCGGCATTTATCGATGTGCGGCGGACATGATTCGCTATAGCAGATCATGTCTGTCCGCACCTTTATAAATAGACCACTATTACCAAGTTCATGGCCCCAGAATAAAATCAGCAAGGAATTAATGATTGGTGAAACTAAGCAGAACACTAGTGGAGGTACAGGGGATCTTTCCTGAGACAGAAAACATTATCTATTTCAAGCTAATATAAAAACAAGAAGAATTTTGCCAGTCTGTTCAACCATGAGAAGTATTTTGGTCTAAAAGCCAAATGTAATGTGTTTGCAATGTGCCATGGAAATAGGCATGTGACATGGTGGAGGAACAACTCGGCTGGAAACAACAAAAGCCAGCTTGCAGAGGACAATAGAGGGTCGAATCCTCACCCCTGATAATTTGTTCCTCTTTTGCAACAATAAGATTAAGGGGAGTTAAATACATCTATGTTAAAAGCTAAGAAGAAACTGAACTTCATGAACTGAAACTCAAGGACCGTTTTGATAAGTGTGTGAGAATTCCAGGTACAAAAAAATGTCACCATTTTGAGGCAGTATCAGAGCACTATCCGATGCTCCTTTACATTTGCATCGCAAGAGTTTGAAGAACATGCAGTGCTGAAATTTGTCCCCCCTGATCCTACAGAATGACTGTCACTTGTCTCTATGATAACAAGTGGTGGTTAGGCTTGATTGAGGACATCAGTGAGAAGTGTGATTTTTTGTATAACCTGGATCAAGAACATTATTCAATATATCTACTGTGGACAAAGCATAGGTTCCTAAGAACAACGTTCTCAGAATACTGACACCTGCTGAGTTGACTACTACCACTTGATGCTCCCACAACATTTCTGAGAGACTGAGGCCCCGATGATTGAAAGTGCTGCAAGGCGGCAATATATTTTATTTTGGGGTGTGTTTTTTTTAAAGGGGACTTTAGTTTTAGTATAGGTATAACTATGTTTTCTATTTTTTGGTAATGTGTTTTTTTATTTTCAGTAATGTTAGTGTTTGTTATTTTGTGTAACTTAGGGGGTGTTAGCTTAGAGGTCTGTGGCTTAGCTGTTATGTAGTATAGGGCTAGTTTGTGTTGTTTTTTTGGTGCTTTATGCATTAATAGGTTAGGGGGTGTTTGCATTGGGGGTTGTGGTGGTTTAGGGGTTAAAAGGTTGGGAGTGTTTGCATTGAGGGTTTGTGGCATTTTAGGGGTTAAAAGTTTAGGTTTTTTTTGCTTTGGGGTTGTGGCGGTTTAGGGGTTAATAGTTTTGAGGAGTGGTTAGGTGATTAGGCTAGGGCAGACAAGGGGTTAACAGTGTAGCGGGCTTAGGTTGCGATGGGGATGAGGGTGTGTAATGGGTTAATAGTTCATTGTAGCATTGCATTTATATACACTATTAATATGATATGCATTGCCCTGTATAATGCATTTAATTTTAAGTATTGTATATATTTTAAAATGTAGTTATTTCTGTTTGTTCAGTTTATTATTTTAAACATAAATATATATGAATACTTACACCCCCTCATCCAGCTCCCAAATACTCCTTCTTGCAACCGGATCTCTGAGTATGGTGTAGCATCACAACCATGTGTAGTGATGCCAACAGCATCCCCAAATTCCCCTAGCAATGCCGAGCCACTTGGCCACTATGGATATGGAAAGAAATGCAGGAGTGGGATGCTTTAAGATCTGAAAGGACCCCTCCTGTTTTGCACAAATTTGGAAGTGCAACCTCAAATAATTGTTTTTAAAATTTAGTTATTTAGTTGCATAAAAGACTTTAGAAAAGACTCAATAGCTCCTTGATTTGTAAATAAAAGTATCAGTTCTGTATGTGAAGCATATAGGAAATACGGTAGGATCTAACCTACAAAATAGCTATAGTGGTATTAGCATTGACTTTACAATAGGGTTCATAATCACATTGATGTAAGACTGAAAAGTGGTTACAGTTGTTCCAAAGAACAGATACTTTTATTTACAAATCAAGGAGGTATTGAGTCTTTTCTAAAGTCTTTGATGCAACTAAATAACTAAATCTTAAAAATAATTATTGGAGGTTGAACTTCCAAATTTGTGCAAAACAGGACTATTGTATATACTATAGCATACGTTTATCCAGTTAAAAAGTGCAGTTTCTATTTATAGTAGGCTCCGACATTTTAATATTTTCACAATACTCCTCTTCCTGTTATATTTTAAATCATGCTTTCAATTCTTAACAGAAAACAGTCTTTAACACATGCTCTGGTGATCATTTACAACCTATAACCACTACTCCCACATCTAAGGCATTTTTCTTAATGTAGTCAATGAAATTACGCCTTTGTGAACTCAAAGCCCAAATATGTTTGCAACAGTGCATTTTACAGTCTATGTGCCTACATTATTGAACTTCTAAATGGGATTGCGCTTTTTCTAAATGGGGAGTTCAATAGCGCAGGCACAAGAACAGTAAAACGCACTGTTGTGAACATGTTTGGACTTTGTACTCATAAAGGCACAATCCCATTGAAAGCCTGATCACCAAGGAGCATTTCCTTTTAAAAACATGTCCAAAAAGGCTCCTCTCAATGAAACTTTTTTTTTGCAGTTACATTATTGCAATGGAGTGGTTTCACTTTTTACAATTTCAGTACTGTTAAAATCCAGTTTTAGAAGATGAGAGAAGTCCTTGATGTTTTTAAAATATGAAGTGTCACTATAGCAAGCAAGCCCAGTATGCACATCATGTACATATACCAATGGCATTCAGATTGTTTAGCAGAGATGTGTAATGGGTTCAGATTGCAATATGTTCCTTTTCAACTCAGGAATGCGCCATTATGCTACGAAGATAGCGTATAGTAACAATTACAACAGTGCATGTGTGACTTAGGGCCCGATATTCAGAGGATCATCAGATCCATGAGAAATACAGTTTCGCCAGTAGTCGTAGCTTTTTCATTTTACAGTCGTGCATTTTTTAATCTTTGCACTATTGTAAAACGTGTTGTTTTTTTAAAAAAAGGCATTTTTTTAATATTGTATATGTGCTACAAGTTTACACTTACTGAACATGTTTAGTTCTAATATCAAGATCACATTGTAGCAAATGTGTTGTATATTAATAATATGTTTGTTACAGTGCAGCTACAATATTAAAAGAACACATGTTCTGTAAAGTTTAAATTTTATTTTGGTAGATTTCTAATATTGCAGTCACACTGTACCAAATGTGTTATTAAAATAGAATACTGCGACTGCAATATTAGAAATATACCAAAGAAAAAGAAAGTTAAAAACATATTTATTTAAATAATTAACTTTAAATACATAATATAGTATTTTACAGTATAATACATACATACCGTATAACACTGTATATGCAAATATACAATATACCAACAATCTAAATGTATTATTCTTGTACAAGCTTCACTGTTGTATTGTAACAAAAGAGGTTCACATATGTAAATTGTATTGCTATTCAATACTGTCTAAAGGAATAATTTATATTACACCTTCTCTGCAGATGGCAATACTGATCTTTACATTGCGCCTGTGGCAGAGAACCTGCGCCTTTCACAGTGAAGTGTAGTGAAACTGCCTTCTAACAGTGATTTCATCCATTGAGAACATTCCATGTGAAATCTTGATCACAATGCAGATACATTTATAACATAGCACTATTATGACAATGCTTATAGCATTGGGCCCTTAGAAGCAAACATTAACCAAAAAAGATTGATACGCAAAATTTCTAGCTGTTTCAGTACTGATCTCACTTCTCCTGTAGATCCCCTTAGTTGTATAGGATAGCACATATTCAATATTTAAATGTGTGTGCTGGCCACTGCAAACATACTTTACGATATTGATAGAGTTTTACTGAATCAATATAATGTATATACACATCTAACAAGTTTCCTGTGGCCATTTCAGAGTGTCTTCCTCATATGCAACATGATTCCAAATTGTCTTAGAATACTGGCAAAAAAGGCTGAAATGGACTCAAAAACTTGTTGAAAAGTCTCTTGAAAATGGATTGTGTTCAATAAAAACTCTCTGGCAATATGTTAAAAAAGGGCTTTTCTCAGGGAGCTGAAAACACAGTCATGGCTGTGGAAAATAGCCACAAACACACTATTGTGATTGCGTTAAAAAGAAAAGTGGCCTTTTCGGCTAGAAAAACAGCCAAAAACACCTCAGACAATATATTGTGATCAACCCCAATATTCTTCCAATATAACATTTTCTGTTACTTTTGCATCCCACATGCTTAAAGGGCCATAAATGAGGTTAATGGGGTTTAAATAGAAACTATTTTGCAGATAAGCTTTGGCTGCATTATATATTTAGAAACTTATGTTAGTTCATACTGTTTTATGTCCCTTTAATATCGAGATCTCTCTTTGTTTCCAAAATGTATAAATTAACATTTTAGCACTGTATCATTATCTTAGAGATTTTTTAACAAAAAACATAAATGATGCTTACCTGATAATTTCATTTCCATCTGTGGGAGCAGAGTCCACTGCTTCATTCATTAGTTGTGGGAATTAACCCCTTAACGACCAGCGTCGTACCCAGCCTGGGCTTCT
The DNA here is from genome assembly GCF_027579735.1 of Bombina bombina. Classification (NCBI taxonomy): domain Eukaryota; kingdom Metazoa; phylum Chordata; class Amphibia; order Anura; family Bombinatoridae; genus Bombina; species Bombina bombina. The sequence continues at coordinate 711,343,328 of NC_069503.1, read as the reverse complement.
TTCTGCTGCAATCTCGCTATTTTTAGCGAGATCGCACTATTGGAACTTACAGATCCTGTGCAGGAGTGCGCGCGGGGGCGCGCATGTGCAACAAGTGAAAAGTTAGTATGCGCAATTGCAAAGCAAATAACCCTATCTGGGAAGGAAGGAGGGAGAGGGGAGATAATATTTCCAAAGGGATCTGGGAGGGGTAGGGTATTGAGGGTGGGCAGCTACACTACAGGAAAATGGGGTATTTATTTAAAAAAGCCCACATTTTGAACAAAATGGGTACTTACAGACAGCTGCCAGTACCCAAGATGGCAGCATATAGGTAGGGTTAGAGAGCTGCTTGGGGGGCAGGGGGGTTAGGGGCTAAGGGGGGGATCCAACACTGCAGAAAAATATAAATAAAAAAAAAAATATGCCTTTTATTTTAGTACTGGCAAAGAACATGTAAACATTGGGTATTTATAAACTCAGGACAAAATTTAGAAACTATTTAGCAGGGGTGTTTTTTGGTGGTTGTAGATGTGTAACAGATTTTGGGGGTCAAAGTAATAAGATATGATGAAAATAATGGTATCTTTGGAAATTCCATTTAATGGCGAGAAAAACGGTATATAATATGTGTGGGTACAGTAAATGAGTAAGAGGAAAATTACAGCTAAACACAAACACCACAGAAATGTAAAAATAGCCCTGGTGCTTAAGGGAAAGAAATGCAAAAATGGGCTTGTCCTTAAGGGGTTAAGAACCTGGCCACCAGGAGGAGGCAAAGACACCCCAGACAAAGGCTTAAATACCTCCCTCACTCCCCTGATCCCCCAGTCATTCTGCCAAGGGAACAAGGAACAGTAGGAGAAATATCAGGGTATAAATGGTGCCAGAAGAATACAAATAAATTTAGGTCCGCCCACCGGGGAAACGGGCGGGAGCAGTGGACTCTCCTCCCACAGATGGAAATGAAATTATCAGGTAAGCATAATTTATGTTTTCCATCTTAATGGGAGGAAAGTCCACTGCTTCATTCATTACTTGTGGGAACAAATACCCAAGCTCTAGAGGACACTGAATGAAAAAAACGGGAGGGCAAAAGGAGGCGGACCCTAAACTGAGGGCACCACAGCCTGCAGAACCTTTCTCCCAAAAGCTGCTTCCACCAAAGCAAAAACATAAAATGTGTAAAATTTTGCAAAAGTATGTAAAGAAGACCAAGTGGCCGCCTTACAAATCTGCTCCATAGAGGACTCGTTTTTAAAAGGCCCAAGAAGAGGCCACAGCCCTAGTTAAGTGAGCCGTAATCTTCTGAGGAGGCTTATGTCCCGCTGTCTCATAGGCCAGATGGATCATGCTCCTCAACCAAAAAGACAGTGAAGTGGAAGAGGCCCTCTGCCCCCTGCACTTCCCTGAATACAACACAAATAAAGACAAAGACTGTCTGAACTCCTTCGTGGCCTGAAGATAAAACTTCAAGGCCCGAACCACATCCAAAATTATGAAGCAACCTTTCCTTTGATGAAGAAGGGTTAGGACACAAAGAAGGAACAACTATTTCTTGATTGATGTTATGATTCAACACAACCTTGGGAAGAAACCCCAATCTAGAGCGAAGAACAGCTTTATCAGCGTCAAATACCAGGTAAGGAGGCTCACATTGCAAGGCCGCTAACTCAGAGACTCTGCAAGCTGATCCAATCGCCAGTAGGAATAGGACTTTCCAGGAAAGAATTTCAATGTCAAGAGCATGCATAGGCTCAAACAGAGCCCTCTGCAAAACCTTAAGAACCAAGTTTAAGCTCCATGAAGGAGAAGAATTTCTAAAGACAGGTCTGATCCTAGACAGAGCCTGAACGAAGGACTAAATGTCAGGAAGCTCCACTAACTTCTTGTGTAAGAATACAGATAAAGCCGAAACCTGTCCCTTTAAGGAACTGGCGGCAAGACTCTTATCCAGACCACCCTAAAGAAAGGCCAAAATCCTGGATACTCTAACCTTGTGCCAGGGGTATCCCCATTCCTCACACAAGGACAAGTAGGTCCTCCACACCTTATCATAGATGTGCTGAGTGACTGGCTTCCTGGCCTGAATGAGAGTATCAATCACTTTCTCCGAAAAACCTCTCTTGGCTAAGACTAGACATTCAATCTCCATACAGTCAGCCTCAGAGAATCAAGGTTTTGGTGTAGAAAGGGACCCTGAACCAGCAGATCTCTGCGACAGGGTAACCTCCATGGAGGAGACGATGACATACCCACCAGATCCGCAAACCACGTCCTCCGCGGCCACGACGGAGCAATCAGAATAGCCGAAGCTTGCTCCTGCTTGATGCGGGCCACTACTCGAGGTAGGAGAGGCAACGGCGGAAATATGTAAAGTAGGTTGAATTACCAGGACACCACTAAGGCATCTATCAGCTCTGCCTGGGGAACAATTGTGGATCTCTAAACATTCCAAAATCTGAGATACTTCCCTCATGGCTAGGGAACTTCTCGTTCCCCCCTGATGGTTTATGTAGGCCACCAAGGTAATGTTGTCTGACTGGAATCTGATGAATTGGGATGACTCCAGGGAGGGTCAAGCCCTCAAAGCGTTGAATATCGCTCAAGGGTCCAGAATATTTATCGGTAGACACGATTCCTCTCGAGTCCACATTCCCTGTGCCTTTCTGGCACCCCAAACAGCTCCCCATCCTGATAGACTTGCATCCATGGTCACAATCTCCCAGGATGGTCTCAAGAATTATGTCCCCTGGGACAGATCTCCTGGACAGATCCACCAAGAGAGGGATTCCCTTGTTCTGTTGTCGAGAGATATCTGTTGGTATAGATCTGAGTGATAGCCGTTCCATTGTCTCAACATGCACAATTTAAGAGGTCTGAGATGGAACCTGGCATATGGAATGACATCTATGCTGGATACCATGAGCCCAATCACCTCTATACACCTGGCCACAGATGTCCTTGAGGAGATCTAAAGGGCAAGACAGTTGGACGCAATCTTGCAGCGTCTCTGATCTGTCAAAAATACCTTCATGGATAAGAAATCTATTATCGTACCCAGGAATTCCACCTTGTTGCTTGGGACCAGGGAACTCTTTCCTTCGTTTATGTTCCATCTGTGATATTGAAGGAGAAAGAGAAGAGACCTTGAGTGTTCCTCCGCGAGACTGCAGGGCAGAGCCTGGACCAGGATGTTGTCCAGATAAGGAGCCACTGCAATACCTCTGGCTTATGCTACCGCGATCAGCACTCCCAGAACCTTCGTAAAGATTCTTGGGGCATTCGCCAGAGCGAACGTTAGGGCCACAAACTGGAAGTGTTGGTCCATAAATGCGAATCTTAGGAACCTGAAGTGATCCTTGTGGATTGGCACGTGAAGGTAAGCATCCTTCAAATCTATTGTCGACATGAACTGTCCCTCTTGAACTAGGGGAAGAATCGACCTGATCGTCTCCATTTTGAACGATGGGACTGACAGAAACTTGTTTAGACACTTTAGGTCCAGAATTGGGCGAAACGTGCCCTCCTTCTTTAAGACCACGAAAAGGTTTGAATAATACCCCAGACCTCTTTTTGCTAGAGGGACTGGAATGATTACCCCGAGAGAGGAGAGATCCCTCACGCATCCTAGGAAGGTGTCTCTCTTCTCTGGACTTGATGATAGGTTTGACAGGAGGAATCAGCCTCTGGGCGGATGAGTCTTGAACCCTATCCTGTAACCCTGAGCAATGACCTCTAGAACCCAAGGGTCCTGAACGTCTCTTTTCAAGGCATCTGCAAAAAGAGATTGCCCCCTACGTGATCCAGAGACGGATCGGGGGCCGCCCCTTTATGCCGATTTTGTATCGGCGGGCTTCTTACTCTGCTTGGTCTTGTTCCAAGAGTTAGCTGGCTTCCAAGATCCCTTGGATTGCTCTGTCTTCGCGGCAGGCTGCTGGCAATGAGACTTGTCCGGCTGAAAGGGACGAAAAGTAGACCCCTTAGGATTATTCTTCTTATCCTGCGGCAGGAAAGCACCCTTGCAACCCATGACCATGGATATGATAGAGTCCAGGCCTGGACCAAAAAGAACCTTCCCTTTAAACGGGAGGGAAAGTAATCTAGACTTGGAAGTCATGTCAGCAGACCACAACTTTAACCACAGAGCCCTATGGGCTAAAACAGAAAAACCTGATGTCTTGGCATTCAGGGGAATAATCTGCATATTTGCATCACAGATGAACGAATGAGCTACCCTTAAGGCCTTAATTCATTCCTGAATCTCCTTGAGGGTAGTCCCCACTTCGACCATAGCTGACAGAGCGTCACACTAATAGGTAGCCGCACCAGCCACCACAACGACCGCCGCTGCAGTTTGAAAAATGAACCCCGTGAGTTGGAACATCTTTCTCAACATGGACTCTGATTTTTTATCCACGAGCTCCTTGAACGAAGAGCTATCTTCAAGTGGGATATTCATTCTCTTAGCATGAGTGGAGATAGCACCATCCTCTTTAAGAATGGCCCCCCACAGCTCAAGCTGTGAGTCCGGAACGGGGAACAGCTTTTTTAAAAGAAGTAGAAGGGGAAAAGGACGAACCCAGTTTCACCCATTCATTCTTAATAATATTCGCCATTTTAACGGGGACCGGGAAAGTCTGAGGCACCACCCTGTCCTCATAAACCCTATCTAGCTTAGGGATCGAAGGTTCCTCCGGTAGTTTCGGTTCAGGAACCTTCAGCATAGCAAGCACCACTTTCAGCCGAAAGCGCAAATGCTTCATCTTAAATTCTGGCTCCTTCTCAGAAGGAGGCCTAGAAGTCACCGATTCTGACCCAGAAAGAACGTGCTCCGAAGAGTCGGAGTCGACCTCATCTGCTGATAATCTGTCAGAGGCATCCAGTGGAGTAGATGACCCCTGGGACGGATAGCTATGTTTCACCTTTGGTAAGGCAGTAAAGGCCGCAGAAACCGCAGTTTGTAACTGATCAGTGAAATCTGTCGGCCAAAGGGCCCCTCCTGTGGGAGGATTAGTAATGCCCTGGGGAGCTGTATGTGCAATTGGAGACGAGTGTAGGGAACGCAGCTCATGGGACGGAGAACCCTCAGAGGTGGACGGCTCAGTTGTACTAAATATTTTATTCTTTTTAGATATTGCAATTTTAGCAAAGCATGTGAAACAGAGTTGAGCAGGCGGATCAACTGGAACCTCCTCACAAAAAACAGTGATTGGGTTTAATTAAAAAGGGAGTACCCTCTAACATATCAGAGTCCTCCATAGCTTGCGCCTTTATTGCAGACTAGATAGAAATTAAGTGGCACCTTTATATCCCAATGGCCGGGGCACTCACCACCTCCTATGAACCGGACCACAGAGAAACAGCTTTGTCTCCTATAACAGCCGGTCAAGAAAGAGGAAGTTAACGAGGCCACCTGGTCACATGGAGTGCCATGCAGGACCGCCCCTGCACTAGAGAGAAAATGCGCCAAAAAGGACCCGTGTTGATCTCTCGCTAAGAAACTAACTGTTCACACACTGACAGAGCCTCATCTCGCACATGACGCAGCATTAATGAGCTACCCTTAAGGCCTTAATTCATTCCTGAATCTCCTTGAGGGTAGTCCCCACTTCGACCATAGCTGACAGAGCGTCACACTAATAGGTAGCCGCACCAGCCACCACAACGACCGCCGCTGCAGTTTGAAAAATGAACCCCGTGAGTTGGAACATCTTTCTCAACATGGACTCTGATTTTTTATCCACGAGCTCCTTGAACGAAGAGCTATCTTCAAGTGGGATATTCATTCTCTTAGCATGAGTGGAGATAGCACCATCCTCTTTAAGAATGGCCCCCCACAGCTCAAGCTGTGAGTCCGGAACGGGGAACAGCTTTTTTAAAAGAAGTAGAAGGGGAAAAGGACGAACCCAGTTTCACCCATTCATTCTTAATAATATTCGCCATTTTAACGGGGACCGGGAAAGTCTGAGGCACCACCCTGTCCTCATAAACCCTATCTAGCTTAGGGATCGAAGGTTCCTCCGGTAGTTTCGGTTCAGGAACCTTCAGCATAGCAAGCACCACTTTCAGCCGAAAGCGCAAATGCTCCATCTTAAATTCTGGCTCCTCCTCAGAAGGAGGCCTAGAAGTCACCGATTCTGACCCAGAAAGAACGTGCTCCGAAGAGTCGGAGTCGACCTCATCTGCTGATAATCTGTCAGAGGCATCCAGTGGAGTAGATGACCCCTGGGACGGATAGCTATGTTTCACCTTTGGTAAGGCAGTAAAGGCCGCAGAAACCGCAGTTTGTAACTGATCAGTGAAATCTGTCGGCCAAAGGGCCCCTCCTGTGGGAGGATTAGTAATGCCCTGGGGAGCTGTATGTGCAATTGGAGACGAGTGTAGGGAACGCAGCTCATGGGACGGAGAACCCTCAGAGGTGGACGGCTCAGTTGTACTAAATATTTTATTCTTTTTAGATATTGCAATTTTAGCAAAGCATGTGAAACAGAGTTGAGCAGGCGGATCAACTGGAACCTCCTCACAAAAAACAGTGATTGGGTTTAATTAAAAAGGGAGTACCCTCTAACATATCAGAGTCCTCCATAGCTTGCGCCTTTATTGCAGACTAGATAGAAATTAAGTGGCACCTTTATATCCCAATGGCCGGGGCACTCACCACCTCCTATGAACCGGACCACAGAGAAACAGCTTTGTCTCCTATAACAGCCGGTCAAGAAAGAGGAAGTTAACGAGGCCACCTGGTCACATGGAGTGCCATGCAGGACCGCCCCTGCACTAGAGAGAAAATGCGCCAAAAAGGACCCGTGTTGATCTCTCGCTAAGAAACTAACTGTTCACACACTGACAGAGCCTCATCTCGCACATGACGCAGCATTAAAACACAATAAATAAAATTATGCACACATCCCCCCCTGTTCAATAACCCCCTTTCCGAGGGTATTACCCTTGATTCTATACAGATAAAAAGGAGACACACTGTGACCCTGTCTTCTTACGTTATCATATGTAAATAAATGAAACGATCTTACCAGAAGCTATGCCGTGGAACAGGAACAGGGTAGTAGCATCGCTCCTGACATGGACTTGAGAGCAGAAAACTCGTCAACGCTGATTGCTTATGGAGCTGTTAATCTGAGTCTGGATGGTTTCGCAGAAAGACTCTCCCTGCATCTCCGGACTCTAACATTTATCCATGTTCTTACTGAGAGGCTGACAGGACTACATAAAACTCCAGTCCCATTTCGAAGAGTACTACCCTTCATAAGAGACTACTCCGAATCTTCCGACTTCTCTGCCAACCTCCTGTGACGAAAGGCAAAGAATGAGGGGATGAGGGGAGTGGGGGAAGTATTTAAAGCTTTTGGCTGGGGTGTCTTTGCCTCCTCCTGGTGGCCAGGTTCTTAATTCCCACAAGTAATGAATGAAGCAGTGGACTCTCCCATTAAGATGGACATTTTTATTTGGATCGATTAAAGGGACAATTTTAAACAGCTTTCCAATTTACTTCTATTATCAAATTTTCTTTGTATTCTTGTTATCCTTTATTGAACAGCAGGAAGGTAGGTTCAGAAGTGTGCATGTGTCTGCAGTACTCTATGGCAGCAGTTTTGCAATAGTGTAATATTTTAGCAAAGGCACTAGATAGCAGCACTATTTCCTGTCATGTACTGCTGCAGACATGTGCAGGCTACCAATATGGATATCTCTTTAACAAAGAATAACAGGAGAACGACACAAATGTAATAATATAAGTACATTGGAAACTTTTTTATAATTGTATCCTCTATTTGAATCATTAAATAATTCTTTTGGATTTCATGTCCCTTTAAGTATGATAGTAAATATATTATGAAAAAATAAATAGATTGTAAATAGTGAGGTTTGGAGCCAATAAGATAAATTAAAGACAATTAATAGCTCCTCACTAACTAGCGCACTCCTAAAAGTACTAATACACAGCTCTATAAAACTTTGGTGTAAAGAAAACGGTGCAATATAATGAACAATAATATACAATGCAATTATATGTACGAAAAAGAAGAGTGATATATCAACCAAAAACTTTCTTTGAACTTGCACAAGATAAAACTATACCACTCTCCTTAAATATACAAAATCTCACGCATCCAGAGTTCCTATTTGATTCCGATGTCAGAGGAGTTTTTGTTTCAAATTGTTGCACTATCTTGGAGTCCGGCTGCTCTCACTGGCCTGACAGCCACATCAAGAGGAAAATTAATTCTATAAAAACAAAGAAAGAGAGCGCACAAAAAACTCTAAGTGCAATGTGTTTATTACAAATTAAACATATAAAAGCTGTAGCCCCAATCCCTTGTGTAGAGCTACTCACAGGATATGACCTCAAACATATGAGGTATATGAACACAATCAAGCAAGTGGGATATAACCGAATCAGCGTCCTCACTGAAGTGTGAATGAACGTCCACTGGATATATTCACTGAAATCCTTCAGGCGCTGTTTTTTGTCTCACATTTAAGTATTATACTTGAATGTGAGACAAAAAACAGCGCTTAGAGTTTTTTGTGCGCTCTCTTTGTTTTTGTAGTAAATATATTACTTTCTATTTGGCATTATAATATTGCCCATCTTCAAAACTACCTAAGACCAATATAATTTGTTTTATCACTGGATAGGACCAGTGAACACAGAATATAAAAAATACTAACATTACATTTAGAAAGCTTTAATATATATATATATATTATAATTCTGGAGAATTATTATGAGAATTAACACACACAAACTGAGTAACACCCATGCTTCATAAAAAAATAAGTTTATTTTTTTGGATTACATAATTTTCCATTAACAAATAAAATACAATTTAATAGATTATTTATACATTCTTAGATAGTTCTTCTACACAAACATAACTTAATAATAAAAAGGACTGAGGGTTAGGATTACAGTAATTGAAATAAAAAAAAAAAATACATTTTACAAACAGAAAACACAAAAATTCAAATGAGAATCTTATAATCTAAAATCCACCATATGAAAAGACAGCCCATAAATCTATCAGTTCCATCAGATCATAACCTCTTTAAACTCTTCCATGTGCATGGTGAACATTTAAATGGACTTTTCACCTTATATGACATTATGTGACTTTAAAATTAACAAACCGCTACTACTGATTGTCAGTGTCTCTAAATATTCTGCAACTATGTAGATGAACTTTGGCTATTGAGAATTCTCCCATTCTTGAGACTTGTTGCCATAATTCACTTAGAAAGAGATAAATCATTTGCAATACAGAGTAGAAAGCTGATGCCTGTACAATTTCCAAGAACACATAAATAAAGGCCTGCTCACCTTGCCCACCAAGGAAGTTGCTGAAAACTCACAGGAAGTTGCAGCAGCAATTAAATTATCAGTGTTATACTGCGTTAGGATCATTTATAAAGTATTAAAATAAAAAGTGAGTTTTTTTAATCACAGTGTATGTGTATACTTCCTTAAACTTCGATACAATCACTGAGTAACTATCTCCCTTCCTGTCTACTTAAAATGAACATGATAAAAAAATAATAGTCATGTATAATGCACCATAGTTAGCAAGAGATTACACACAGTGAAAATAGCTCTTTTAGGTCTACCACATAACAGATACTGGCCAATAAACATTAGTTCAGGGTATTTGCCAAGATCTTAATAGGGCAAGCATAGATCACATTTTTACAAAAACATTCCAGAAAATACATTTCCAACTAATATGTTTGTAAAATGAACTTCCAATGCAACTGAGATTTTGCAGATTCCTAAAAGAATAATTTAGTAGTACATTAGTTCAGTCTATTAGCATTGTCTATGTAAATCCTGGCACTACTAATTTCAAAATTATCTTCTGCTTGTGCTGACGTTTGTGAAGAACAGACAACTTGTACCAGTAACTGCAAATAATTTACAGAAAAGAGAATAATAGATATCAAATATTTTTTTTTTAGTTATGGTGTTAAATGTAATAGGAACTTAGTAGTTCTACATTTTAATGAATACATTAATTTTTACAATGCTCAGTTTAATACAGCACTTGAACCGAGTTATACAACATAAAATGAAATCAGTGCAAATAAATTTAAAATGTTATGGAGTTCTGGTGCTATTGCATCAGATTCATATTCTTTCACAGGCTACAAAAATACTTGTGCATTAAGGGTATACCTATATTTACAGTAACTCAATGGCTCACAGAAAGGATTCATTGCACTATTTTGCATTGTTGCAGCCAACCTTACCCTTTAAGTTTATACACAAATGAAACAGCCAGATGTATTAATAACTTATAACTACATTTATATACCAACATTTATTCTCTTTAAACATATCTAAATAAATAAAATTATGAGTCTTATTTAATTATTACCATGTACAGTTATTTTTGTCTCTTCACACTTATAGTACTTACAATGCAACATTTACACCAGTGTGGCACTTGTATGTCCGCTGGATTAAATAAATTAAATATAGTAACTGCAGTGCAACATTTACACTAATGTGGTACTTTTATGTAAAATGGATTAAATAAATTAAATATAGTACTTACAATGCAACATTTACACTAATGTGGTACTTTTATGTAAGCTGGATTAAATAAATTAAATATAAAAGTTTTAGGTTGAACAGTTTCCTGACAAAGGGATTTCAGTATCTTGAAAGCTTGCAGCTTAAAACTGTTCAGTCAGCCATTTAAGGGACATTAAAATATTTGTTTTATATATGCATAGTATATATCAGAAATTAACAACTGCCTACACAATATGTGATTTAAAATAATAATAATAAAAAAACACTTTAGAATTATATGCAAAGTACTTGAAAACACTAGTTATTTCCAATGACTGTGGCAAATTAAGGCAAGCTTTATATTAGCCTGTGCAGTCACGTGTAGTATGTAGCTGGCCAGGTAGTTTGCATTTTTTTCTGAATTCTTACGTTAAGAATATGACTTTCAGCCTCTCTAAGGCACAATTTTTATAGCAAACAAAAAAAAGTTTTTAAAGCAAAAGCTAGCAACATAAATAATAATTGTATATTTCAAAGCTTTTTCATTAATTAATTTGAAGAATTTATAGGGAATTAAAACAAAATTTAAGCTTATCTGATTATTTTCTTTGGGAATGATGATGGTCCACAGTCCTCCATAAGATATGGGATATATTTCCCGCCACTAGGAGGAGGTTAAGAATCCATATCAGAGATTAAAATCCCTCCCATCTACCATCTCTCTCTTAGTTTAACGCATAGCCGAGTAGAGAATAGGAAACATATAGGTAGGAAAGACAAAGCAGGGTCTTCAGAGGTGTCATTAGAACTGTCGCCCAAAAGTTTAAACGGTGGAGCCTGTGGACATCATCATTCCGAAAGAAAATAATTTATCATGTAAGAATAAATTTTGTTTTCTTTCGTAAAATGATGATGTCCACAGTCCTCCATAACATATGGGATTAATACCCAACCCGATGGTCTATGTTACGGAAAGGGTGAGACAATTGTTTCTAGAAGTTCTTAATTAGCTGACACTGTGGCCTAAAGGACCATCCTGTCAAAAGCTGCTTGAGAAAAAGCAAAACTTTAAAGCGATAAAAATATACACAGAGAAGACATGTTCCAGATTTGCAAATCAGCTCCTAAGATTCATAATTAAAAAACAAAACCACTAAAATATTGCAACTTCTTTTGAGAAAAGCTGTAACATGCTTATGAGACGACTTTCCCGCATTTAAATAAGCCTTGTGATTCACACTACCTTAGTAGCTTTCTGCTCTTTACAAGTCATAAAGTAGAGAAAACAAACTAGAAGTTTGTCTGGATTCTTTAGGACCATGGAGATAGAACTTCAAAGCGCTAACTACCTTAAGATAATGTAATAGTGACTACTTAGAGTAAGCAGGATCTGATCACAATGAAGGAACAACCATTTCTTGATTGGTATTTTCCTTAGAAACTATCTTAGAAGGAAAAATCATATTTAAGACAAAGTATAGCCTTCTCCTTGTGAATAATGGAGAATCACAAGACACGGTTAACAACTAAGAAGCTCTCCTTGCTGAAGAGATTGCTAAAAGTAAGAGTACTCTCCAAGGTAAAAGTATACAAAGAACATTGAATGCAGAGAAAATTAATTCTAACTAATACCTGGACAAAAGTCTGAACCTCAGGAATTTTAGCCAACTTCCCATAAAAAAAACCAGACAAAGCAGAAATGTAACCTTTTAGGAATTAGCAGACAAATCCTTGTCAAAGCCATCCTGTGAAAAACTGAAGGAGTCTAAGAATCCTAAAGGAATATCAATAAACCCTTCTGGAATAACACTATTTAAAAATGCCTTCCAAATGCAGTGATAAATCCTTTGTGTTATAGGCTTTCTAGCCTGCATCAAAGATTCAATAACCAAATCTGCAGAACCTCTATGTCTCAAAACTAGGCGTTCAAGTTATACGCCATTAAATGTAGAGATTAGAGATCCTGATGAAAAAAAGAACCATCTGCACTATATCTGCATACCAATCCCTGCGGAGTCAGGCTGGAGCAATTAATATTACTGACCTTGACTCCTTTATGGTTCAAGTATGATTCTTGGAAACAGGTATGATAGATGAAAGTCCCATGGACACACCAAGGGGTCTATTAGGAGAGTCTTTGAATCCTTTGAGCTTGCACAATAGCTTGGAAGCATGTGATTTAAATGAGAGGTCATCAGATCTATGTCCTGCAAAACCATTAGGAACTCTGAGCGATTGAAATTGTCCAAATGGCAAAACCCCTCTCTTAGATGGACCGATTGACTGCTTAGATGATCCACCTCCCAGTTGTTCACACCTGGTATGTGAATTTCCAAAAGGGAGCAATGAGCACTCTCTGCCTAAGACATAGTTTTAGACACTTCCTGCATGGCCAGTGGACGGATATCCCCTTGATGAATCATGAAGGCTACCGCCGAGATGCTGTCCAACTGGCGATGAATAAACTTTTCCTCCCTCAATAGGGGCCAGAGCTGAGAGCCCGAATATCACCCGAAGTTCCAGAATGTTGATTGGTAACCTTGCCTCTAAAGGAAACCAGACTCCTTGCACTCTGGCATACGTTGCAAAATATGCCAAGACTGACGAAGGAAAAATCAAGGGTCAAAGACAGACTTTGTGTCCTCAAGAAAATGATTGACTGACGGAAAACCTAAAGCAATCTGTATGCCAAATAAAAATAATTATTTGACCATGAAGGAAGCAAGTCATAGAAGAAGTTTCAAGTGAAAATGGAGCAAAATAAACTGCGTCTGAAGCAGCTACCATAAGTCCCACCACCACCATGCACTGAGCTACCAATGATAGATAGTTCATGGCAGGAAGAGACACATCCTCTGAATACTACATTGTAAAGTTCCGTTAGGAAACTAGATGCATAAGGATTGAGTCTAACATGACTCCTGTAAATTCTACCCTTATAACAGGATATAATGAGCCTTTGGGGTACATCAATACTCCAACCATGGTCTTGAATAAAGACAGACATTGAAGAGTATAAGCAATAGCTATTAACAGGAAATATGCTTGCACTAGAATGACATTCAGATAAGAAGCAGCTGAAATGTCCTGATTCTGAGCACTGGCAAGATTTTATCCAACACGGGTGGTAAACTAATAGCATAGGACATGTAATGTCTTGCATATCTACAGAGACAGGGTTCTGCCTATGTAAAATGTATTATTTACTGCTGAACATGCAATGCACATAGACAGCTTTTAGCGATTTGGATATCCCAATGTTGTAAATAACCTGCATGATGTATATTACTGCAAATAATATTCCAAAGAGCATGAAATGTACAACAGTATATAAAATTCAGACTGACATAAAAAAACTATCTGTTTACATCCACTGGCAATGGTGGGAGTACAATGCTTGGGGGCACTGAGGGGCGGAGCTACCACCAGGAGAAAAGCCTGTGTTCAGATATCATAGTAAAAACACTTTTGGTTAACTTTTAATAAATAATTGTATACTAAGCATAATAACCTTTTGAAAATTTCAAAAGATTGATCCCCAGCCTAACTGGAGCCTCCTCCTTCTTAAAGGGCCATACACCTAAATAATAAAAGTGCCCACAAAAACACAGAGTTGCTGAGGGCTGTAAAGGGTCAAAAGCTTCCCTGATAATGTTCCCAATGATGATAGAACCGTTAGGGTCCTAAAAGAAAGAAAAAATGTGTTATGAGGAGAGCAGGTTAAGTCCCCTGGCTATGCTGTACCTGTGTCAGAGTACCTACAAATAGCCTCTGTATGTGTACTGTTTAAAGTTACTTACCCTACGCAGAACCCCTCCACTGGCTTACCAAGCATGTCAATGTCAATGCAGCAGTATCCAGTAGAGAGCCCATCCAGTGCAGTTATCGAGTAACACAGTGAATTGCAGTAGGAAATACAGGAGTCACTCGGGGGGGGGGGGGGGGCTAGGGACGGGTCCCTGCAATGCCTGAGGGTAGTTATGCTTGAAGTCCAATAAGGAAATGCTGTGTATATAACAGGGTATTTCTGTGTCCCTGTATCATTCAGATGCTCCAAAGAGTCTTTTCTGTCTTCTTTGTAAATGCTATTCCCAATGGATTCTGGGTCTCATATAGGTCTGGGCTCCCAATTTGTAATCCATAAGCAAATAGCTGGAAGAACCTCTATTCTCAACCATCTCCTATGAGGCCAAGAACAAAACTAAGAAAGAGATGGGATGTGGGAGGGATTTTAAGCTCTGATATAGGTTCTTGACCTGCCTCCTAGTGGCGGCAAATATATCCCATATGTTATGGAGGACTGTCGATCATCATCATTTTATGAAATGAATATTGAATTTAATATTTTTTTTCTTTCATTCCTATATGTGCTTTGTTCAAAATGTTACTATGGTGTTTAACCTTAAAGGGATAAGAGACCCAAACATTTTCTTTTGTTAATCAAACAGAGCACACAATTTTTAAAATTTTCCATTTTACTTCTGTTGTCAAATTTGCTTAATTCTGAGATACCTAGTTAGGTGTCTGACACACTACATGGCAGGAAATAGTGCTGCCATCTAGTGTTCTTGCTAATGTATAACATTCTTGCAAAACTGCTGCCATTTAATGCTCCTGATACGTGCACACTTCTGAGCTTACATCCCTGCTTTTCAACAAAAATACCAAGAGAACAAAGAACATCTGATAATAGAAGTAAATAAGAAAGTTATTTAAAATGGCATGCTCTATCTGAATCATGAAAGAAAATGTTGAGGTTTCAAGTCTCATTAACTATATCAACAGGAGTAGATATAATCTGGATATTGTAGCTGTTTATAAAAATATCCCATTCCCTTTATTATGTATCAAAAAGTCTGCCAACTCTCTATAGCACTTTCCTCCAGCCCATAACTAAACCATGGTGCTTTGTAAAACTGTTAGCAGAATTAGTTTTAATGTAATATTTGTGGTTTACTAAAGACATAAAATAGCAGCATGAAACTACTTGAAATATATTTACATACTTGCCCCCCAGTTTACACTTCTAGATGACTAATAAAGTGTTAAAACATAACACACTTAAACAGAACATACCAATTGTGTAGTATGCACAGTAAATGTAAACTCAAGTGATCCACATTAGCTTATTAACATGACAAAAATATGAACCATGCCACCATTTTTAGACATGATACTGAGGTACATGTTTCTACTGCTTGTAAATTACTAAAGTGTAGCAAGCTCTGAAGTATTTATCTATATATAAACTTTTATATATGTATAGTAATTATACATTTAATTAAGCATATATATGTATATATATATATATATATATAGAGAGAGAGAGAGAGAGAGAGCGCACTCATGTGTTAATAAAGTTATCTTACTAGCGTGTGCCACCGTTTAAATGCACAGATATATTCAGAAGGGGTGAGTTAGTTTAACCACTTTTTATTGTCTTAAGAATGGGTAATCGCTATAAAAATACACAAGTGTGGTTAATACCAAAGTGCCTTACTATTATCACTTTGGCTGCAAGAGATAATTACTATGTGTGACTACTTTGATTTAGCTTTCATTTGATGAGGGCATTAAAATAAAATTGTTTTATCATTGACAGTGTACATTGTTTATCATTTACTCGGATGTGCAGGGGAAAAAATAGTTTCGGACAAAATATTTTTAACAAATAATTGAGGAAATGCCTTACCCCAAATATTTGATCCCTGCACTATTCAAATTTTCATAAACACTTAAGTTTGTTTTCATTAAAACGAATGTAAATTTTTCGAAGCTACAGGTGAAAAGTTCACCTTTGGGTCCTTGACCTCCAGTTATAGGAAAGATATGAGACAACTATCAGCTAGAAATATTAGGAGTTCAGGCGGCCATACATTCCCCATTGCCTAGGACAGCAAAAATAGACTACTGGTTTTAACACTGTTAAAAATAGTAATATGAGGTGCGATTACCTTTTGCTGTGGAGGTTTTACAGTAGGATCGAGCATAAGAAGCAAGAACAACAAGTTTAACAGTATGTATTTGGGACAGGACTGAAATATTGCCCTATTTGTCCATTTGGACCCTTACCCCATTGACAAGTGCAATATTAATATTTATCTGATACTTTATGAACACAAGTAGGTGACCTTTAAAAACAATTTAGGAACAATCCAGCATAGAGAGTGTGTTTGAATTCTCTTCCTTCCAAGAATACTTGTTTCATTCCTCATTGTTATGGTTATCTGAGGGCACTGCTTATAAATACCAGTCCGTCTGTACAGTTATCTCACTCTGATTTAATGTTCTCTCTCGGATCCACATATCCAGACACTCCAAAGTGGGGGGATAACTTTTTAGTTCAAATTTGTTAGCAAAAATACTTTTGGAATTACTAAGCCACTGAAGGTCGCCCGTTCCATAGATGCAAATATCCCGTATATAATGACCTAAAGAATGAAACAAAAAAATATTAAAAATAAAATTGTTTACATTATTTTTATATTGCAGTACTTTACTTTTAATTTTTTTTACTATAATAAAGGTAAATAAAATCAGGATAATAAATGAATAACAGTGAGACATTGAAAGCATTTTATTTTATTGCAACCTATCAAAGCTATTAAAAACCAGACAGCATATTTCAAAGTGAAAAACTTCCATCAATGCTCAAAAGCTGGAAAAGTCCTCACAATATTTTCTAAATATCCCCACGCCTCATATATGCAACATAGAAGAAAAGCTTGAATTTGATTACCACACCCCTCTGTATAATTTAACCCCTTAATGACCACAGCACTTTTCCATTTTCTGTCCGTTTGGGACCAAGGCTATTTTTACATTTTTGTGGTGTTTGTGTTTAGCTGTAATTTTCCTCTTACTCATTTACTGTACCCACACATATTATATACCGTTTTTCTCGCCATTAAATGGACTTTCAAAATATACCATTATTTTCATCATATCTTATAATTTACTATAAAAAATATTATAAAATATGAGGAAAAAATGGAAAAAAACACACTTTTTCTAACTTTGACCCCCAAAATCTGTTACACATCTACAACCACCAAAAAACACCCATGCTAAATAGTTTCTAAATTTTGTCCTGAGTTTAGAAATACCCAATGTTTACATGTTCTTTACTTTTTTTGCAAGTTATAGGGCTATAAGTACAAGTAGCACTTTGCCATTTCCAAACCACTTTTTTTCAAAATTAGCGCTAGTTACATTGGGACACTAATATCTTTCAGGAATCTCTGAATATCCATTGACATGTATATATTTTTTTTTAGAAGACATCCCAAAGTATTGATCTAGGCCCATTTTGGTATATTTCATGGCACCATTTCACCGCCGAATGCGATCAAATAAAAAAATTATTTTACTTTTTCACAAATTTTTTCACAAACTTTAGGTTTCTCACTGAAATTATTTACAAACAACTCATGAAATTATGGAATAAATGATTGTAAATGCTTCTCTGGGATCCCCTTTGTTCATAAATAGCAGACATATATGGCTTTGGCTTTGCTTTTTGGTAATTAGAAGGCTGCTAAATGCCACTGCGCACCAACCGTGTATTATGCCCAGCAGTGAATGGGTTAATTAGGGAGCATGTAGGGAGCTTCTAGGGTTAATTTTAGCTCTAGTGTAGTGTAGTAGACAACCCCAAGTATTGATCTAGGCCCATTTTGGTATATTTCATGCCACCATTTCACCGCCAAAAGCAATCAAATAAAAAAAAATTGTTCACTTTTTCAAACTTTAGGTTTTTCACTAAAATTATTTACAAACAGCTTGTGCAATTATGGCACAAATGGTTTTAAATGCTTCTCTGGGATCCCCTTTGTTCATAAATAGCAGACATATATGGCTTTGGCGTTGCTTTTTGGTAATTATAAGGCCGCTAAATGCTGCTGCGCATCACATGTGTATTATGGCCAGCAGTGAAGGGGTTAATTAGGTAGTTTGTAGGGAGCTTGCAGGGTTAATTTTAGCTTTAGTGTAGAGATCAGACTCCCACCTGACACATCCCACCCCCTGATCCCTCCCAAACAGCACTCTTCCCTCCCCCACCCCACAATTGTCCCCGCCATCTTAAGTACTGGCAGAAAGTCTGCCAGTACTAAAATAAAAGGTATAAAAAAAAAAAATATATATTTTTTTTTAAGCATATTTACATATGCTGCTATGTAGGGTCCCCCCTTAGCCCCCAACCTCCCTGATCCCCCCAAAATAGCTCCCTAACCCTCCCCCTCTGCCTTATTGGGGCCATCTTGGGTACTGGCAGCTGTCTGCCAGTACCCAGTTTGCAAATAAAAATGTTTTATTTTTTATGTTTTACTTTTTGTTTCTGTAGTGTAGCTTCCCCCCCACAGTCCAATACCCCACCAGCCAAACCGATCACCAAAAAAACCATATTAACCCCTTTGATCCCCACTTCTAACATAAACATTTTCTGTAGGTAGTGGTTCCCACCCGCTCCCTCCCCGTGCACGCGCCCGCCCGGCCTCCCCGTGCACGCGCGCGCGTCCGTGCGCGTCCCCCCGGTCGTCTCCGCCCCCGATCCCGCCCCCCTCCGCATCACAAAGGCCATCGATGGCCGCCACCCACCTCCCATACCGGCTCCCACCCACCAACGAACGTAGCCGTTAATGTCCGGTGCAGAGAGGGCCACAGAGTGGCTCTCTCTGCACCGGATGGCTACAAATGGTTATTGCAGGATGCCTCGATATCGAGGCATCACTGCAATAACCGGAAAGCAGCTGGAAGCGAGCAGGATCGCTTCCAGCTGCTTTCCAAACCGAGGACGTGCAGGGTACGTTCTCAGGCAGTAACTGCCTTTTTTTTGAGGACGTACCCTGCACGTCCTCGGTCATTAAGGGGTTAAAGGGATACTGAACCCAAATTTTTTCTTTTGTGATTCAGATAAAGCATGCAATTTTAAGCAACTTTCTAATTTACTCCTATTATCAATTTTTCTTCGTTCTCTTGCTATCTTTATTTGAAAAAGAAAGTCCAGAACCCTGTACAGCACTTGTTTATTGGTGGATGAATTATCAGCCAATCAGCAAGAACAACCCAGGTTGTTCTCCAATAATGGGCCGGCATCTAAACTTACATTCTTGCTTTTCAAATAAAGATACCAAGAGAATGAAGAACATTTGCTAATAGGAGTAAATTAAAAAGTTGCTTAAAATTTCATGCTTTATCTGAATCACAAAAGAAAAAATTTGGGTTCAGTGTCCCTTTAATTAATTAGATGTGCGATTGTACTTAACTGCACAAAGCGCAATATAGTACAAGCTAGGTATGTGCATTCAGATCATTTGTGCTTGTGGAATTAGGGTATTTTTGCAACACACTAGATATGTGCAAATTCAGATCTTAGCATGTTGCAATTTCACAAGAAGAAATCAGGGTCAGATAAAGCCACATGCCGGGAGTGGCCGTCTTCTTCCATATTCGGATCATCATGAATTATCTGAATGCACAAGCCTAGTACAAGCTGATAAAAAAAAAAATAACATTACTTACATTTTCTACATTTTTATTGCAGGGTCTAAATACAGAATCATACATTTTGCTGCTTTAAGAAAGTGGGTTGGTGCTAAATGTAGAATTACAAAATATCTGATTCCAAGAATTAGAAAGTAAAGTCACTTGCTGTTGTCACCTGTGTAAGCTATAAATAATGAATAACTTTGCATTTTGTGTACTGCCATTTTTGGGTATTTCTGCAAACTAAAAGTATTTTCTGAAAAAGTAGGATCTCTTAGGGTAACTCATAGACAAAGTACACAAAAAAATCTAAAAAAATGCTTCATCCAGTGGGTTTGAAATGGCTCAGCAGTTAAGTGCATTATTTTAAAGTATTCAGATAATTAGTAACCATGTTCTGTTATTGATAATAAAAAAACAGATATAGGGGCAATGTATTCAGGCAAGCAGCTGGTGCAGAAGCACTATTTCATATAAGCTGGGCTCATCTCACTCTCACTGAGAGGTTGATTTATTCTGCTGCAACATGCTTACATACATTTTCTATAGCTTACATTGCCAGTACTGACATTTTTAGTATAGGTTCCAGTTTCAACAGGCAAAATCGGCTATTTCAGATGACAAAGTAAAGCTAAATGAACTGTTTGTAAACTACTTAATACACGTTAGCAGGTAAAAATGGAACCACCTGGTACCAGAAATGAGTACCTCCGTCAGGACACTTCCCTTGTTCTGGACCTCCCTTTATCCAGAGCAATAACTCCTGGTATGTCCCTTTGACCGCAGTCTAAAGTTATAGAGGTAAACAGAACTGAGGCAATACTCTGAACACAAAATGAACACTTTATTTAAAAGCAGCACACATATTTACACAACCTGTCATTCCAGAGTCACAGAGGGAATTGGTTAAACAGTAAATCAAACATATGAATACAAAACTCTAACAATTGTCTATTAACAGGTGAAACAGATGAACATATCAGGTTATTTGGGGGTGGAGGTGAGCGCCAAAAAAGGCTGAGGTAGGGACTGGGGACACCTGTTAGACTGATAGAGCGGTGTCCACAATGTAGGTTCTCTTGTTGACGTTGGTGGAATCGATGTACAAATAGTATAATAACTATAAATTAGTTGTAAACTTTAAGAATGTATATCAATGTTTAATCCACACAAAAATGTTAAAATATCTCAGATCTACTTAAAAACATACACAATCCTAAAAATAGAAATAAAAATAACAATCATATAAAATCATGGATCCATGTTACAATAAAATAAATGCAAATGGGAATGCACAATAAAAACCTTTTTGCAATAATTGATCTTATAGACCAAGTATCCTAATTAGGCCACGTGTCCTAATTGGAGTAGTTTATTTAGAAACAGTCCAGATGGTGGTAAATGTTCTTATGGTTATATTTGTCCAATTAAATCACAATATGGCAAAAAAAAAATTAGTGTCTCTGTCCGTGACCAATTCTGAAATAATTCCAAAGCAGTGTGTGTCCTGTGCCTGAAATGGTGAGAAAATGGAAAATCCAAAAATGTGTGATCACTTAATGTGAAAAAAAGGGGAAAAAAATGTAGAAAAAATGTAGAAAAAATGTAGAAAAATGTAGAAAAAATGTGTAACCTTGCAAAAAATGTGAGAATCCTCCAGTTTATGTGGCAAAAAGTGAGTATTCAAGGTGATTAAAAAAGTGTCCAATGTGATATAGTGATTTCTGTGCAATGAAGTTGTAGCTCAGTATGACCCAATCAAAAACCAAATAACATTGTGCAAAAACCTGTAAAGAAAACAAACAATACTATAATATATACAAACTGTTAAGTGGGTATATCAGTATTATGCTTACTCAAATCAGTCGACGCGTTTCGGCCATGTACTCCTGGCCTTTATCAAGACTAACATTGTGAGTAAGCTGAGAGAATTTATAGGAGCTGTTGCTAATGTTTGGGCGCCAAAAAGCTAGTAGGCCACGCCCCCTTCCTGTTAGGTGCATTGTGGGTATGGGCAAAAGTTTAGTTTTAAAATGTACTCTTAAAAAATCAAAATATTAATTTATGAGTCTTAACTATTATTGTGTTCTTGGGGCCATTTCAATTTGGGCTATTTGCTTTGTCTATGTGCCCTTAGTTGGCATCCTAAGTATGATAAATTTGTATTCCACCTACACTTCCGGTTTCGCTAGTGTTTGTCGTGTTTACTTCTGGTTTTTCTAATGTTGGCTCATATCCTGTGGGTTAGTGATGCTATCATACTTCGATAGCTATCTATTTAGGTATTGACCTAACTCCCTTTGTATGTCATATGGCGACTACTTTATCTTTTAGCTAAAGCTGCCTTTACTTTCATTCTTTCTCTTTATTACCTCTGTTCGGCACATATTAATACTTCCGGTGGGAGCAAATCTTCTGGGAATCATGCCCAGCGAGCGCGGACCTGGTCCTCTACGTAAGATACATTGATGACATTTTTCTCATCTGGAAGGGTTCTATGGAGGATTTGCATTACAGCATAGAAGTTATGAATATGAATACAAAAAAATCTGAAATTCACCTATGAATGCAATAGAAAGTCTATACACTTCCTGGATCTCAAAATAGATATAGAGAATGGTCAATTTGTTACTTCGACCTTCTTCAAGGAGGTTGACTGTAACAATTACATTCATAACGAAAGCTGCCACCACAAAGCTTGGAAGGAAAACATCCCCAAGGGACAACTCTTGAGGCTTAAAAAGAACTGCTCGGATCCGACAAAGTGGGAAGAACAAACCCAGGTACTAAAACAAAGATTTATCGACAGAGGATATAAAGAGACATTACTGGAAGAAAAAATCAAAGAAGTCAAAGCCATTGATAGAAAAACCCTCCTAAAATATAAAACCAGAGAGAGGACAGTGACATCCGAAGACAGTATAGATGTCCCGCTTATCACAGAATACTGTGAAAACAAACACATCATAGAGAAGATCTACAGAAAGCACTGGCCACTTTTAAAAGACGATGATGTCTTGGGAGAATTACTAATGCCACACCCGAAATTTATTTACAGGAAAACAAACAATTTAAAGAACAGACTGGCACCGAGTGTTCCTAAACAGAAAATGGGTGCAGTGGTAGGTCAATATAACAAGAAGATAAAAGGTTTTTTCCCGTGCCCGAATTGTAAAGCGTGCAGAAATGGCTGGAAAACAACCTCATTCTCATCTGCACATATGAAGGAAAAATTTATGATCAACGATCTAATAAGATGTGGAGACCATAATGTCATATATCTTATTGAATGTCCATGCAAATTACAATATGTAGGACAAACTTCCAGACAATTGAAAGACAGAATGAGGGAGCACATACTATGTATAGAGAAAAAAAGAATAGATACAGCACTATACAAACACTTTACAATAAAACATGGAGGAAACATCAGAGATATGAAATTCTGTGGAATAGAAATAGTGAGAAAAAATTGGAGAGGGGGTAACCACGAACAAAAATTACTCTTACACGAGTCCAAATGGATTTTCTCACTGAACAGTTTGTACCCAAAGGGTCTGAATAATAGGGAAGACCTCTCGCACTTATTCAGCCTCACAAAATAGAGCTTAATCATTGATTAATAGAGTCACCTATGCTCCATCAAATCACAGCTCACTTCTATCCACCTCACCCAGAAACATAGATCCTATCAGGTCTTTTCCACCTGACAAGTGTAGGTATACTGATAGCATGGATTCCCTTCTATAAGACGGGTTTACTTACCTATGTGCGTAATAGAAAAGAGACCTCCACTGTCTTCCCAGTCCTCTCCCATTATTGAAGCATCCCACACATTGGCCCCATCTAGTGTCTACCTTATATGGTCCTATCTGGTTTTACAATCATGTTATGTTTAAAGTTTTAATTATAATATTAATTTTAAATACTAATACAATGAGGATTATAATAATTCTGGGATTTTGTATTTTAAAAATATTCTAAAAGCTTTTAGAAAAGTTTGGGGTATTTTAAGAAGTTTGAACATATTTTAAGCAATTTGAAACCATTTTTGATTTGGCATTCTGTTGAAATATGAGCTTGAGCAGTTATTTGTACTACTGTCACTCTGATTTTAGGAGGTATTCATTGTATAGCCAGTTCCATATGGCATTCTATTAGTATCAGTGTTATCCTGATTTCATTTTATTTTATCTTATTCCATGTAACCCGATTGTATTTTTATTGTATTTTTGGTGAACTGTATTTTGGATTATTTAGATTATTTTAATATTTTAATTATCTTATATTATTTTATTTTAAATTATTTTAAATAATTTAAAATTGTTTTACTAATTTACTCGAGTCTGAGTATGGTAACACAAACTATACCATAGGTACTTGGATTTGGTTACATCACAATATTCACTCATGTACCCAAACATACCGCCATATATCCAGCACTTATTAATAGGCAGCTTAGATTTATTCTCACACTAGTCTCTGTGTGGTAGTGTAACCTATCGAAACCGGAAGTATTAGACAATCACGATACCGGAAAACAACAGAAACCGGAAGTGCTATGACATAGCGAAACCGGAAGTGCTAATATGCGCTAACCGGAAGTATTAATATGTGCCGAACAGAGGTAATAAAGAGAAAGAATGAAAGTAAAGGCAGCTTTAGCTAAAAGATAAAGTAGTCGCCATATGACATACAAAGGGAGTTAGGTCAATACCTAAATAGATAGCTATCGAAGTATGATAGCATCACTAACCCACAGGATATGAGCCAACATTAGAAAAACCGGAAGTAAACACGACAAACACTAGCGAAACCGGAAGTGTAGGTGGAATACAAATTTATCATACTAAGGCCTAGATTTAGAGTTCGGTGGTAGCCGTCAAAACCAGCGTTAGAGGCTCCTAACGCGGGTTTTTTACGCACTCCGGTATTTAGAGTTTATTTACCGCGACTCAAAATACACCTAACGCTCAACTTTCTACCGCCACCTCAGACCCAGTAGTAAACATATACCGCACAAAAAAACATCCACGAATCACAAAACAAATATTACACAAAGTACACTTACACTCATACAAACACAACACTATCTTTATTTTTCGTATTTTTTATTTTTTCTTTAAAATACAAAGGATTAAAGTTGCGAGATCTCGGGTGTTTGAAAAAAATCCACACAAATCCATTTTCCCATTGACTTACATGGACATACGGGAAAAGACCCTCATATACCTACATCTAACGAATAACATTATCACAAACATACACTCATCGATGCATACAAACAATATACACCACATTACATACACAAAATATTTATTTATTACAAAAAGAACACGATTTAGCGACTTTTTCACACAAGCTCATGACGTCACTCACTTTACGAGGAAAACCAGTCTTAGAAAAAAAAATATAGAAATCTTTGGAGCCTCCATTGACTTCTATTGGGAAGACGTGCTCGTGCACGCGAAACCCTCATTTCCCTAACGCACGCAAATAGCGTAGACTGAAAAACTCCAAATACCAGCGCTAGAAAATACATGATTTCATGCGTTAGACCCAGCTATGATAAATAGATAAAGAAATGACTATTTCCCTATGGTGGACTTATGTTTTTTAATATTAAATATTCACCACACCATAAATATTTTTAACACTTTTAGATTACATCAACTACAAATCCCCATCACTAGTAACACATTATTATTTCAATAAAATTACATTTACAATTAAAATAAAAATCAATACACATTTCTGGATTCACAAACACTACACAATGGGAAACATCTCTCATTTACCTTTATTATTGCATTTCTGTTATTCAACTCATATGCTTGCAGCAACTGCATATCTACATAGGCTTAACACATGATCACTCATGGATGCACATACATTACTTTTAACATTCACTCATACATGTGCATTCAAATGATGGGGGAAAAACACATTACATTCTCTCTAGGAATCACAAAACACAACATATGGATTTTACTGTACTTTTAACATCATGATTCCATCACCAGAAACCATTAGGAATTACGTACAACACGAACATCATTACACCAGATTACAGATGTCACTTTATGGGAAGGAACAACAATGCCAGACCGCTATATACAAGTCAGCATATGTGGGACACAATCACAATATATACGTACATGTACATAACACGCATCACCCATCACGCAACCACAAAGCACACATTTAGATTTTATTCAGCACACAATAACAATGTAGCACAATACAACAACACAATGAGGATTTCACAACTACATAGGCAGGTTAATAATATCATGACGTCATTAGAAGATTCAACCATACACATCACAGATTCACCACTGTACCGCCCCTTTAGGAACTTTAACACTCAATACTACAATACAACATATACGTAAAACACACTTTTGAACAGCATTATTATGGAGATTTCAATGGGACAATTCAGAAATATTGTCAGATCGCACATCAATTATATATATAATACTACAGATGACAGCCGGAAGTTATTCAGTATTCGTGCAATTTTTATGGGACGCATACAATATCGTCAGATCGAAAATCAATTATATATATAATACTACAGATGACAGCCGGAAGTTATTCAGTATTCGTGCAATTTTTATGGGACGCATACAATATCGTCAGATCGAAAATCAATTATATATATAATACTACAGATGACAGCCGGAAGTTATTCAGTATTAGTGCGATTTGAAAGGGACGCGTACAATATTCACATCTCGGCAATCACTTATATATACAATACTACAGATGACAGCCGGAAGTTATTCAGTATTAGTGCGATTTGAAAGGGACGCATACAATATTGACATCTCAGCAATCACTTATATATATAATACTACAGATGACAGCCGGAAGTTATTCAGTATTAGTGCGATTTGAAAGGGACGCATACAATATTGACAGCTCGGCAATCACTTATATATACAATACTACAGATGGCAGACGGGAATTTCGGAATTATTATTGCGATTTGAAAGGGACGCGTACAATATTGACAGCTCGGCAATCACTTATATATACAATACTACAGATGACAGACGGGAAGTTCTGAATTATTATTGCGATTTGAAAGGGACGCATACAATATTGACAGCTCTGAAATCACTTATATATACAATACTACAGATGTTACTTTATCATTTACAAACAATATTGCAGCAACATTGATCGATCACATTCGATGCACATTATACACAACTATGCACTTTCATTCATGTTAGCCTGGACGTGTGCTTGTTACTATAACATCGCGTTTAGGAAATATTGATTACGCATATGATCAAACATTACAAACATGCACTGTATGTGTGATATTTGACACTTTCACATTGAGAATCATTGTTTGAAACTAACATTTCAGCAAACAACAAATAAACGCCCACTGTCAAAGCATTGGCGCCGCTCACATACAAACAGGTGAATACAATCAGCAATCATTACAAACTCACT
The DNA here is from genome assembly GCF_027579735.1 of Bombina bombina. Taxonomy (NCBI): domain Eukaryota; kingdom Metazoa; phylum Chordata; class Amphibia; order Anura; family Bombinatoridae; genus Bombina; species Bombina bombina. The sequence goes on along the minus strand of NC_069503.1, from coordinate 711,315,856 downwards.
ACCATTGGACTAATTGTACTATAAATCCCCCAAACAACATGGCCAATGCATCACTTGTGATCCACATCAGATCAAGTGCTTACCTTGTTACGCTGTTTTGAAAGATGGATGACGATGACATGGTAGACGCTGCTGGTGGTGCTATTGGCGAACTAGCTGTTGGTCGAATCAGGCAGCCTCGGCGGCTCAGACCGAGACGAAGGGGTCGTCTGGTTCGAGGTCCTCGTGTCTACAGGGTGAGACCCACCTTGGAAAACATGAGTGACTTTGAGGTTTTTGATAAGTATCGGCTCGATCGCGAACAGCTCATTGGCCTTTACGATCTTCTTAAACCTCATTTGGAGCCACGTATACAAATAAGGACTGCTGTTCCCCCCATGAGTAAGATGCTAAGCTGTCTATACGTCCTGGCCTCCGGGAGTTTTCAATCCGGAGAACTGTACATGCATGGCCTGGCTCAAGGTACATTCTCTGGGGTGTTTGATAACTTTCTGAACGCCATGGTACGTATCAGTAAGCAATACATAGGATTCCCACAGAATGATGGTGATTGGAGGCGCCTGAAGCGGGAATTCTTTGATATTGCTCAATTGCCCAATGTCTTGGGAGCCATTGATTGTACCCACATTGCGCTGCGTGCTCCAATTGATGACTTGCCCTTCAGAAATCGCAAACATTTTCATAGCCTCAACGTGCAGTATGTTTGTGACGCACGGATGAGGATTATGCATGTGTATGCGAATTTTGGAGGTGCTTGTCATGATGCCCGCATCCTCTCTCTGTCGTCCCTGTGGAGACAGTTTGAGGAAAGACAAATGCCCCCTGGTTATCTCGTTGGTGAGTATTAGTGCACAACATGGTTAATTATTTTGACAATTGCCCCTGTATTTTTTAACTGTTAGCGTCATGTTCAGCTATAGGATTAAATTTAACCATTTGTTATTTACCGACGCTAATGTCTATTTTTATTGAAATGCAGATATGTAGCATGTCTTACCTTAAGTGTTCATATAGAGAATGCAATGTAAACATGTAGTTAGCATTTTACACAAGGTTTGGTTTAGGAGAAATACGCATATGTAGCATGTCTTAGATGAAATGGCAAGATATTATCTCATGCAATTTAACCCTGTCATTGTCTTTTTCTGCTAATGTCTATTTTTATTGAAATGCAGATATGTAGCATGTCTTACCTTAAGTGTTCATATAGAGAATGCAATGTAAACATGTAGTTAGCATTTTACACAAGGTTTGGTTTAGGAGAAATACGCATATGTAGCATGTCTTAGATGAAATGGCAAGATATTATCTCATGCAATTTAACCCTGTCATTGTCTTTTTCTGCTAATGTCTAGTTTTATTGAAATGCAGATATGTAGCATGTCTTACCTTAAGTGTTCATATAGAGAATGCAATGTAAACATGTAGTTAGCATTTTACACAAGGTTTGGTTTAGGAGAAATACGCATATGTAGCATGTCTTAGATGAAATGGCAAGATATTATCTCATGCAATTTAACCCTGTCATTGTCTTTTTCTGCTAATGTCTAGTTTTATTGAAATGCAGATATGTAGCATGTCTTACCTTAAGTGTTCATATAGAGAATGCAATGTAAACATGTAGTTAGCATTTTACACAAGGTTTGTTTTAGGATAAATACGCATATGTAGCATGTCTTAGATGAAATAGCAAGATATTATCTCATGCAATTTAACCCTGTCATTGTCTATTTCTGCTAATGTCTAGTTTTATTGAAATGCAGATATGTAGCATGTCTTACCTTAAGTGTTCATATAGAGAATGCAATGTAAACATGTAGTTAGCATTTTACACAAGGTTTGTTTTAGGAGAAATACGCATATGTAGCATGGCTTAGATGAAATAGCAAGATATTATCTCATGCAATTTAACCCTGTCATTGTCTATTTCTGCTAATGTCTAGTTTTATTGAAATGCAGATATGTAGCATGTCTTACCTTAAGTGTTCATATAGAGAATGCAATGTAAACATGTAGTTAGCATTTTACACAAGGTTTGGTTTAGGAGAAATATGCATATGTAGCATGGCTTAGATGAAATGGCTAGATACAGATTTATATATAATTTTTTTTAATTTCTTTATGTTTCTGACAACTTTTAATATGGATTATGGTTTTTAAAAAATATATTTATACAACAATATACTAGTTTAAGTATTCTGTTTGAATTATGTTCTGTTCTAAATTTATAGGTGATTCTGGGTACATGAGCCGGCCTTGGCTCATTACCCCCTTGCGTAGCCCAACTGATGTGTTTGAGGAGCGCTACAATAGGGCTCATAAGAGAACCAGGGCGGTGGTTGAAAGGATGTTCGGGCTCCTGAAGATGAGATTCAGGTGCCTGGACCGTTCTGGAGGAGCACTCCAGTACAACCCAAAGAAGGTGGCTAAGATCGTTGTAGCCTGTAGCGTCCTGCATAATATTGCACAGCGGGCTGGGATGCTGCAGGCCGTCCCGGTGGACAGAGACCTCCTCAGAGATGAGGAGGATGATCCTGTTCTAGAGGGGGAATTCCAGGACGAGGGACTTGATGTCAGAGCAGACGTCATCAACCGCCACTTTAGACGGTAAATAATAGAAGTTACACTGGAGTATTTTCAATAGATGTGAACTCTAGGGAAATGACAAGTAGAGAATTGTGCAAACATGTTAGTATTGATCAAATGTTAGAATAATATTTATTTCTCATAATATAGGTGATGCTCTGGGCATTGGGTCCTATAGCGAGTCTTTGCCACCTGGTTTTTATAGAGGACATCAGATGGTAAGTAGAAATGTATGGACTGTTGCTGGCATGATTTGTACACAAATACATAATATGGCATACATTTTTAAAAATATAACTTTGTTTACACATTACTTATGTACATAATCAGAAAGGGATACTCTAGAATGACTATGGTTCAATGTCACACAGAGGTTTGTTCTGCTCAATATGACTCATCTTCACACTTGATAGAAAATAACACAGGTTCATACACAGGCTTAGTAAGCTAGTGATAGATATTTATTATGAAATGGGGGGTGGGAGAGGGGTACAGAACTGATTCACACACTTGTATGAAATCTTTATATATAATTTCTTACATTAGGGAGATGACTTAATATAAAGACTGAAAGGGAACAATTTGAAGCCTGACAGTGAAGATTTCCAAGACTGACAGTGGGGAAAAAGCCAAGATTGAAATTGAAGTATACCAATGGGATCATGTCTGGCATATTTAAATTCTGCTGACCTTGAAAACCATACAAAGACATGTTCACATGGTAAGTGCAAACTATTTGATAGAATAAGGCTGTGGAGACATCCTATTGGAGACACTTAGATGATTTTCTATTTTGTAGATGGTATTTCCCAGTCCTCTATTTAATGAACTGATGAATAAGACACCTATTGAAGATCAACTGTTTACCCCTGAATTGACATTCAAAGACCATGCATTGTCCAGGTTGGTGTACCAATGCATGCTAGTGAAGACTGTAGAATATTAGTAGCTTACATACATTAGTCATATTTAGTTCTTAATTAGATATTTAGGGATCACAATCAGACACTTAGATGATTTTCCTTTTTAGATGGTATTTCCCAGTCCTCTATTTAATGAACTGATGAATAAGACACCTATTGAAGATCAACTGTTTACCCCTGAATTGACATTCAAAGACCATGCATTGTCCAGGTTGGTGTACCAATGCATGCTAGTGAAGACTGTAGAATATTAGTAGCTTACATACATTAGTCATATTTAGTTCTTAATTAGATATTTAGGGATCACAATCAGACACTTAGATGATTTTCCTTTTTAGATGGTATTTCCCAGTCCTCTATTTAATGAACTGATGAATAAGACACCTATTGAAGATCAACTGTTTACCCCTGAATTGACATTCAAAGACCATGCATTGTCCAGGTTGGTGTACCAATGCATGCTAGTGAAGACTGTAGAATATTAGTAGCTTACATACATTAGTCATATTTAGTTCTTAATTAGATATTTAGGGATCACAATCAGACACTTAGATGATTTTCCTTTTTAGATGGTATTTCCCAGTCCTCTATTTAATGAACTGATGAATAAGACACCTATTGAAGATCAACTGTTTACCCCTGAATTGACATTCAAAGACCATGCATTGTCCAGGTTGGTGTACCAATGCATGCTAGTGAAGACTGTAGAATATTAGTAGCTTACATACATTAGTCATATTTAGTTCTTAATTAGATATTTAGGGATCACAATCAGAAAAAGGAATACATATTATAGTTGATATAGAGGTATTTGAATGGACATGAAATATTACATTTATGTTCAGCATACATATATTGTTTACATGTGATATACATTATTATGTATAAATTTAATTTTTGAAATTTAAATATTATTTTTAATCAACAATATAATGGTGTATGTATTTCATTAATTTAAAATGAATGTAATGATTATGTGTAAAAAATGTTGATCAAAGTTAGAGCATAGACACCATATGATTTTAAATGTATTTTATGAATATTTTACAACGTGTGTATTAACTTTGTTCCATTTTTATTATTTGTCATTTCAGATTGGCATCTGATGACTTCATGGAATATTTAATTATTTTCTATTAAATATATATTTTTTTTTTTTAGCAGATTCTAATATATATCAATATAATCTGTAAATAAATAAAACTTGGACTCCCATGACTGATAGTTGGCTATTTGACAAGCACATGCATAAGAGAAAATAATGCATTAATAGTAGAAAATAAAATTCTTCAGAGAATATTAAAAGATATATTTTAACATTAATTGGGGAGTCATATTCTTCAATGCTTTTATATTGAAAAAGTATATATTAAAAATATTTAGGATATGTATTAATATTATGATTGTTTTAACATTTAATAAGGTGAAGTGGTTCAATTACATGAAAGTGACAGTGTTGTTGAATGTAAAAAGAATTGTATAAGATCATGTATCTTCCTTAGGTATCTCAAAACATTATTAGAAAATATTTTACAATTATTACATTTATAAATGGTAGGTCATTTAACTTTATAATTTTTAATAATTAGTTATTGGATGCCAGGTTAATCTATGTAATTTTCTAGTGGAGTCATTTAACTATACTTAGTAATATTATGTATTTATTACAATCTTACCTCTTGGGTTAGACATCAAATATCTATATAGAATGTAATTTCCCCTTTAGTTTATTTTGTCAATGTTAAATCAAAATACAATATGTTTGGGTCCTTAAAGGGGTCATTCAAAATGTATATTTTGTATACATTGTTACAAATATCATACAAGAATTTAAACATATTTAGAATGTACTATAGAATTACATTCAGTCTTTAAATATACTTGTTAAAATAAAAATAAATGCACATATCTTAGTCAATGATATAAGGCATCTATATGCAAACAACAATCAGCATCAAAATAGCCTATGTAGAGATGTATTTAATCCACGAATATATATAATTACAATATAATAATTGAATAACAAAACATATAAAGTTGGTCAAATATAAGATTATGATACAAAATGCATACATAACATATAGCTTAATGTCCCTCTACGCTGAAGGCTAAAAAAGACCTCATTTAATAAATATATTTCAGTCAGTGTGTAAAACAATCTAGAAGTTAATCTAAATTTGCTTTACTCATATGTTAGACTCATTTAGCAAAAGGAAGGTGCCTAGGTTTATGATATATTAAGCATTATTGTGAAATGTTTATTTAAAGGGACATGAACTCAAAATATACTTAAAGGTAGCCATTTAAAAAAACAAAGATTTATACATTCTGAATGAGTATTCTATTTTAATCAAGTTTAAAACTTGTCTCATATTATGAATGCTCATTGTGATGTTGCTATCATTACTTTAGAAATAAGGCAGTAAATAGCTAATTTATTTGCTTCAGTACTCTGGACAGAACTTGATTGTTTGGAATAATTGATGCAACAATCGTCAAGGACAACCCAGGTTTTTATTAAACAATTGTCCGTAATATAAAATATCATTATTGTTTTTCAAAGAAACATAACAAGATAACTTAACATTTGATAATCGTATTAAATAATAAAGTTGATTAACATTTCATGCTCAATCACCAATGGTAAATTTTTTTGGACAGTGTCCCTTTAAGAGCTTGAAATAGTGTATTTACTTCTCTTCCTATCTTTACATACTTTGCTTGAAAAGCATATCGAGATAGGCTCAGTAGATGAAGATTGGTGGATGCACAGAGATGCCTTATGTGATTGGCTCAACCATGTGCATTTAAATTTCTTATGTTGAGGATATATAAATACTAAGAGAAAATGATTTACATTTTAAAGTCTAAACAATCTTCTATCTCTACAGATCATTTGATACAATTGTTTGTAATGTCTCTTTAAAACTAAAGACGCCATTGCACAATAACATATATGAGCACTTCAGAGAAATACAAGCTCGAGGTTTATTTGCGAATAACAAAGCTGTAGTTTAACATTTATAAACAGATTATCAAAGTTACTGACATTCTTCCCGGAATTTTAACATTAATAAATATTGCGTGGGAAACGCATCTTCAAACACCAGATTAGCATATTTAAACATTAGTGTAATGTCACGCAATAGCACACAATCAATGTGCATTATAAATACATTTAATAGAGCAATGTCAATACTTCACAATAAATTTATTTAAAGAACAATAAAGACATACAATATTAAATGTGTATTTGTATTAAAGAAACAGACCGTTATTAAACCGAGAAATTTCTACAACATTAATAATGTGACAGGATTAGATTTTAAAGAGTATTTAATCATTAATATTTCACGGATCACGGATATTAAATCTGCGTCACACATATCCGCATGACAGGCCCATGAGTTACAAATAAGTCTACATGAAAAATGAAGTTACAGCACCACCAAGCGGTATGTGTAAGGAAGTTACTAAGATATGAAACATTAAGGAACGGCCAATCAGAGTTCATCACACAAACACAACTTGAGTCAGGATGGTCTCACAGACATTATAACAATATTTCAAACTTTTATCCAATCAGATGTACAGATAAATTGTCCCATGGTGCATCTCATGTTTACTTCACCATATAAAAGTCCATTACACGTTGCCATCTTTGTCAGTTCTCTAATGCCTGCAGGCAATATATATTATTATTATACAACCCAGCAGGCATGTCAGTTCCCAGGTTCACCAAGGAGGAGAGCGCTGCACTGGTCCACGCCGTCAAGGACTTTTATCCCCAGCTGTTTGGGAACAAGAGGAGCTCGACAGATGCGCCTGTTAAGAAGGCCCTCTGGGAGTCTATCACCAATGCGGTTAGATTGGTGTGTGACGTCCAGAGGACCCAGGATCAGATCATGAGGAGATTCGGAGATATGAGGTTGCGTTTATCGAAAAAAGTCAACCTCATAAGGGACTGGGTACAAGCCCGTAAAAGAGGGGGCCAAAGAAAGGCCCCGCGGAAACTGTACCTACTCCCTTATGAGGTGACTTTATGCGAGCTCCTCAATCTCCGGGTCCCCAAAAGATTTAGATCCTCGCCATCCTCGGCCTCCTCTTCTTCCCTCCCAGCTGCGGGATCTGAAAGTCCTGACGCGGGGGACAGGGCAGATGCTTCTCCGTCCGGTGGCCTGGGAGGACCCGATAGAGAATCTGAACCAGGTAATTATCCAACTTCATATAATATTTATAATGTTAAAAATCCAAAAATTGTATTTAGTCAGATACTAAACCTATACAGATCTCACAACATACACTACATATGATGTTTAGATATCTGATTTTACATTAGTGATACATGAAATTGGAATGATGTTTCTTGCGCTCTACAGAATATGCGTCACAGAGCGGAAATGTAATTTCGCATCCACGTTAACATGGGTTTGCGGAAAGTGGCATTGCTTTATACATGTTGGTCAAATGACGGATGCGTAATTCCGCTTGGAATCATTGCGCAATGATCGCGAAAATGGCATTTCTCATCCACGTTAACATGGGTTTGCGGAAAGTGGCATTGCTTTATACATGTTGGTCAAATGACGGATGCGTAATTCCGCTTGGAATCATTGCGCAATGATCGCGAAAATGGCATGTCTCATCCACGTTAACATGGGTTTGCGGAAAGTGGCATTGCTTTATACATGTTGGTCAAATGACGGATGCGTAATTCCGCTTGGAATCATTGCGCAATGATCGCGAAAATGGCATTTCTCATCCACGTTAACATGGGTTTGCGGAAAGTGGCATTGCTTTATACATGTTGGTCAAATGACGGATGCGTAATTCCGCTTGGAATCATTGCGCAATGATCGCGAAAATGGCATTTCTCATCCACGTTAACATGGGTTTGCGGAAAGTGGCATTGCTTTATACATGTTGGTCAAATGACGGATGCGTAATTCCGCTTGGAATCATTGCGCAATGATCGCGAAAATGGCATTTCTCATCCACGTTAACATGGGTTTGCGGAAAGTGGCATTGCTTTATACATGTTGGTCAAATGACGGATGCGTAATTCCGCTTGGAATCATTGCGCAATGATCGCGAAAATGGCATTTCTCATCCACGTTAACATGGGTTTGCGGAAAGTGGCATTGCTTTATACATGTTGTTAAAAATTAAATGGAAAATCTTAGATTAGTGAAGAATACAGTATTCTTATTTTAAATATTATATCTAATAAAAAACGAATAATACTAATAAATTATAACATATGGCCATCAATTGATGATTATGTAATAACAAGCATATATTCTTAAAGATACAGTAAACAACACAACTGATTGAAAATAAGAGTCCAGGATATATTTATCATTCATTTAATTGCGGAAACTATTAACTCATGGGACTACCAAAGGATTAATATTTTTCTATTGATTTGTTATTAATGTAAATATTTTAAACATGGCATGATTAGTATTAATGATATGCAATCCTCATTTAATATATTACAGATATGGATGTGGCTGCTGGATCCTCAAGCCAGGGCTTGTCACAGTATGGTATGTCTCATTTTAATTGACATTTGTCTTAGAAACATGGAATGAACATTACATACTAAATACACATTGTTCTATATTTATATGTAATGTCTATTTAATAGATGAAAATTATATAATTATTCGGATATACTTAAATAACATATTTGATTTTAATTGCATGCTCAATACCATTCATTACATCAACATATGGAGTAGATAATTCATTAACAAACAACAACATTGTGGAATCTATTTAATTTTAGATTAAAGGGATACTGAACTACAATTATTAATATTGTCTTTCACATACAGTATGCAATATTAATAAACATAAAATATAATACTATCATCATATGTGACATATTCTATTGCTAAATGTAGTTTAAAATAAAGAAAGTACGTTTATGTGCATCTAAATATTTGTTGACCAACCTGGGTTTATATTGATGATTGGTGGATACCTTCAACAAACAATATTTATTGAATCCAATATTCCTTATCTGCCTTTAAGATTAATATCGAACAACATTCGAATTATAATAGGAGTCAATGTTAAATCATTTTTTACAGTTTGAACATAGAAATCAATTATTTAAATTAATCATGTCAGTGTCCCTTTAAGACAAAATAGATTCATTCATCATTACATTATTTTTATTAAAAACTATTGATATATAAATCTAATTATCTGTTGGAGTTACTTTATATATATCTGCATACTCTAACAGCACCATGATTACATATTAGTAATAATAAAGTTTGTTATGTATTGTGATAAATATGTGTTGTGTCCTAAACAAGATTACTGTACATTGAAAAAATGGCTCGATGTGACACATGTTTGTTTAGATTTGTCAACAGATGCTCCTCAATATGTGGTTTGTGTGTATTCTTGTAACTTCTTAAGGACATATGACGGAATTATTCCGTCATAAAACAATTGAGCTAAGTGAAAGCTGTGTCCTTAAAGGGTTAAGAACATTGATCATTGGGTATATTTAGATATGCAATAGCAGCATCTGAGATGAATTTGATGTCTAATGTAGTCTGACATTAAACATATGTTGAATACAGATATGTTTACAGAATCCCCTTGATTCAATCAAGCATTTTCTGGTGTAATGACTGCTCTATTATTCACATTTTAAAGTTGATTAATGTTAAAATTCTAGACAGATGTGATTTAGTGATATCCAAAATGTGTTTAATAATATATATCTATATCATTCATAGAGAGAGTTGGTGTGGGGAGCCCACAGGAATCCAGCAGTGACATAGAGCCGCCTTTGCGGGCTCCTGGTAAGTCCATTGACTCATTTATATGTAATTGAAGGTGTATTGCTAATCAATATTATGATCATGATTCCGATGAAGCATAACATTATAAAAAATCATAGAATTTATCTTCTGATTATATATTTATTTTTTATATTGAGCGATTAATAATTTCTACTTTATTATTCTACACATTTGTTATTCATAAGATGTCTAACATATGTTTTTTTCATTTTTTAATTTTTTTAACAACAGTCATCAAGTGATACACACATGAGAAATCTTAAATGTTCTATGTACTATGCTTTTATGAATTTAACATTAAGACAAACAATACATTAAGATTCTGATTTATTGACAATAACAAATCTATTGTCATTTGTATGCTCCATCAAAATGATGTAAATCATAACTTTGTGTGTGTATATCTTTAATGCAACATTGATGTGCGTATTTGAGCAACAGTAACATATGTTATAATATCTGATCTTAAGGTGTACACAACATGTTATGTTTTACAGAGATTGATGTCACATGTGGGATGGAGGAGGAAGAGGCTGCCTTGGAGTCTGATGGTATGTGAAATATATCTATCATGTTTCCAACATGTTTCTTTTTTTGAAATCATTTTATTGAAGACATTCAAAGTCTACAGCTTTTTCCCTTTAAAAAGGAATATTATTTGTCTGTTCAAATACACTACTGCCCCCTTTCTATATCAGGCAGCATGAAAATCTGCTTGTATATATTTTTTTAAGAATATATAATTCATGCCATCATTATGTCACATGCATATTCCATGCCAAAACACAATAATAAGTTTCACATTGTACAGACAGTCATTGAGATTCATCTGAGTGCCTATATAGATACCATATCCTCATTTCAGAATAGTTTACAGATTCAAACACACTTCGAGGTATATTGAAAACATAATCAATTTTAAATGCGTTGATTTGATGTCAGGATGTATGAGATGTTAATATATTTATTTTACATTTTCAGATGGATCCACCACTTCTGGTCATCTGGATTCCGCCCCTGCCCAGTCACAGACCCCTCCCCGTGCACACACCCCTGACCATGGCCACACCTCTGCACACACCCAGAGCCCTTCCCATCACCAAACCCATGACCATGCCCCGACCACTGCCAGCCCTTCCCATATTTCATATCCTGTCCCTCCCAAAAAACGCCCATACACCCCCCTTCGCCGCTCTCCCCGTATTCTGGCCCGTACAGCTGCCCAGACCCAAACTCCCCACTCCCCAGCTGTACGGCCTACCCTGGAGCAGCAGCTCACCACTCCCCAAGCCATTCCCATCCCTCCCCGAGCCAATCCCATCCCTTCCCCCTGTTTAAACCTTCATTGTCCTGGGTGTCAGATTGTCCTTCCCAGGCACAGCTGTAAGTATCATTCTAAATACACTTTATAAGATACTTAAAGGTACAGTGAAGTTAAATTGGTTAAATTGTGATTCAAATCCAGCATGCAATGTTAAGCCAATGTATCATAGAATACTCTTATGAATTATTCGTCATTCTCTTGATATATTTATTGAAAACAACTTATTCCTATAATTAGTTTAAACAATAAAATAAATGTGGCCATCATTTCTTTATTGTTGGATGAATGTATCCATCAACCAGCATGCACAAACAAGGTTCATCAACAAATATTGGCTTCCATAAAAACCAACATTCTTGCATTCAAAATATAGCTTGACAATTAAAACATATAATGAATATGTGTAATTTCTAAAGATTTGTCATGTCATGCTCTATCTGAATCAGTCCATTAAATATTTAGGTTCAGTGTCCCTTTAATTGGATATCACTACATATACCAAACACCACTACTTGGATCCAAAATTTTATGTCCAAATGTGGATACATTATCTCTTGTCTAACCCAGTGGGAATGTAATTTCTTCTGGTTGCTATGTTTACACAGCTTGTCCTCAATGCCAAAATGTTTAAGGATAGGTGTGCCTACCACAGTCTAAATTGAATTTTTAAATTGCTGATGTAAGTACAATGTAAATCCTTTAACAAGATTTGATACACTCAAGCTGTATAAGTGGATCATCTAAAACCAATTAAAGGGTTCAACATGTTTGAGTAACATGAGCCTTTAATGATTTCTGTCTGTCTGAATAACCTAATTCATGTGTAAAGAATATATGAAAAATAATTGATGTAAATAATTATTTGTCTTTATGATGACAATGTATGTATTAAAATCTTTTATTCTGTTGTGTAATTATCCTTAATATTAATTTTTATTTTATTTTAGGCTGTGACTCAGCATGGCTCATGCTAGAAGGGATAGCAAGAGTAGAGCAGGCCGTGTTGAGGAACGCAGCTGTCCTGAGAGGGATGAACGACACCATGCAGGCCCAGCTCCGGGTTCAGGACTTGACTCTGCGTGAAATTATGCAATTACGTTCAAGGCCTGAATCTGGAGCTGGACATGCACAGGACAATGAAGAGGATGACCAGTAAGTGGAGGATCTGGATATGCTCCATGGTGGCAGATAATAATCCTCCGTCCACATGTTGAATTTGTATTTATATTGTTGCCCTTTGGCCTTTTTATCAGTTTTTTGTTGTGCCTGTTGCACTCTTTTACCTTGTCATGTGTCTCCAATGAGGCTATGCTGGCCCTTGGCAACTCTCTTCATGGACTGTGATGCACTGTGTTACCTTGTCATGTGTCTCCAATGAGGCTATGCTGGCCCTTGGCAACTCTCTTCATGGACTGTGATGCACTGTGTTACCTTGTCATGTGTCTCCAATGAGGCTATGCTGGCCCTTGGCAACTCTCTTCATGGACTGTGATGCACTGTGTTACCTTGTCATGTGTCTCCAATGAGGCTATGCTGGCCCTTGGCAACTCTCTTCATGGACTGTGATGCACTGTGTTACCTTGCCATGTGTCTCCAATGGGGCTATGCTGGCCCTTGGCAACTCTCTTCATGGACTGTGATGCACTGTGTTACCTTGCCATGTGTCTCCAATGGGGCTATGCTGGCCCTTGGCAACTCTCTTCATGGACTGTGATGCACTGTGTTACCTTGTCATGTGTCTCCAATGGGGCTATGCTGGCCCTTGGCAACTCTCTTCATGGACTGTGATGCACTGTGTTACCTTGTCATGTGTCTCCAATGGGGCTATGCTGGCCCTTGGCAACTCTCTTCATGGACTGTGATGCACTGTGTTACCTTGTCATGTGTCTCCAATGAGGCTATGCTGGCCCTTGGCAACTCTCTTCATGGACTGTGATGCACTGTGTTACCTTGTCATGTGTCTCCAATGAGGCTATGCTGGCCCTTGGCAACTCTCTTCATGGACTGTGATGCACTGTGTTACCTTGCCATGTGTCTCCAATGGGGCTATGCTGGCCCTTGGCAACTCTCTTCATGGACTGTGATGCACTGTGTTACCTTGCCATGTGTCTCCAATGGGGCTATGCTGGCCCTTGGCAACTCTCTTCATGGACTGTGATGCACTGTGTTACCTTGTCATATGGCTCATATATTCCTTATTTTTAAAAGATTATTTATAAACGTTGTGTATGTTTTCTTACATACTAATAAAATAAATTTTATTTCACAAATCTTTGTCCTCATTCTTCCTGTTATTTTTTGCAAGCTCTAGTTTATGTTGTTTATCCTTAAAGGGACCTAACAAATCTATTTGTTATAATGAAATCATATATGTAAGACAATAGTAAATGACTTTAAGATTAACATCTCCAATGTAATCTTATTATTTGTGTTTATATTATTTTCTCTTAGCTCTATCATTGCCTGATTATGATTAGCAGAGTAATTTCTTTATATATGTATATATATTTTTGTATTTGTGTATATATGTATATTTAAATGTTCATATCCATGTGTGTATTTATAAACTCTGCATGAATTGATGCACCTTTACAAAATGATCTGAGTATTGATACAATGATATAATCCCTGTAAAGTGTTCATTTTATTTAAATAGTATTGACTATGTGTATGCTCTTTTTAAAAACAAAATAATGTCCCTTTAAGTGATGTTGATCACTATTGTAAATGAATGTATTTCCATTTGTAAAGCGTTTTTGTCCTTTTTACAAGAACAAGGACATATAATTTTATTAATAAACAATCTTATTGTAATGTTGACAGCACCTGTATTTCATTTTCAAATCTATATTATTGTCAAAGTGTAACCAAATCAATCTCTGTGTGTAATACAAATAATGTAGATGATGAATATTAGTTAACTAATATGTTAACAAAATACATCTCCTCCCATATATGGCTATAGGTAGGCTGACCATAATTAAACTTGAATAAATGACACGTTTAATCAATACATGTATAACTATTGTTATTCAACAACAATCCAAACATATCTTAAAACATCAATGGCATATGTATTTCTCATGTGTATCTTTTAAATGTTAAAGATATACACCATAGCTATAGTTCAAGGGACAGTCAAGTCCGAAAAGATGATTCATGATTTGGTGACATTCCTAGATAGCAATCTACACACATACTAGTTCATAAAATATAAATACGTTTCTTAATGATATGCCAAGATGTCACTGAGTCCTTGTATTGTCTGCGGTTTTTCAGCGATCTCGGATGCGCCATTTTGCTTAAGACGTCACCTGCCAGGCTGTCCAATGATTCCTTGTATTGACTGACGTTCTTACGTGATCAGGAATATGCCTTTTATTGGATTGCGTTTTGACGCGATCAAGGATGCGCCTTTTTTTTTTGGGCGTTCTTACGTGATCAATAATGTGCCTTTCATTGGATGGCGTTCTTACGTGATCAAGGAAGCGCCATGTTAAGACGGCACATGTAAAGTTAAAAAAACGTGTGATTGGATTGCGTAGTCCCGCAATATTTGTGCACGTTAAAAACGTTTGTGACTGCATGCAATTTTAAAAAGCTTGCGAATATGTATTATTTGCATCATGTTACATTGTTGACCCGTAGCTGATAAAGACCAACACATTCTCTTTTGCTGGATGTCTGGTTGAATCAACGAACGAAAGCAAAATGTTTTCATGCATAGGATATTTCTAGGCAAGTGCAAATCTCTACAGTCCATGTTTAATATGTTTGTCAACAATGTTCCTTTTTCTTAAAAATTAATGTTGTGTTTAATGTTGAACATATCTAATTAATAAATATGCGCTATTGTGTTTGAATAAAGTAATCAATATGCATTTATCATATGCTAAATATATGATGCCGACTTCTTCTAAATGTAATTTCGTTGTATATTTTATGAAAGGTTCATTAGACACTCACATTATAAATAAAAATATTTGATTTTGTCTATAGTTAGATAGTCCATTGTTTAACCAATAGGTTTATTTTGTCTTGTGTTGTAAGAAAATGTAAGTTATTTTCTTACTCCTCGCAAAGCCAATGAGTTTCATGTGAGTACCATCTCCAGCTTTGTCCAGTTTGTGTAAAGGTTCTTTTCATATGTTAATGATGGGGTATTGTGTTTTACGGTTGTAATGGTGGTTCATCTATATTTAAAATATAGCTAACCCTATTTTATTTGCAAGTGTTTGAAGCTTTTTAATATTGCTATCAGTATATGTTAATCTTGTTGTTTGTAGTAGTGTCTATTACATACAGTTATGTAAAAAATATAGGATACTGTCCCTTGAATGCAAATGTTGTTTTTTTGTATCATGTATGAGATCCACATAGTTTAATCTTCAAATATATTTTTGTTAGCATATTTCACCCCCCCACTCCTAAAAGGAATTTAAACCATATTCATTGTTAAAATAAAAATAGTTACAATAAAATATTAACACAATAATGTCTCTTAAAGAAAATAGACTTTATTTAACACGTCAATATAAATGTGATTTTCAAATTTTTTTTTGGAAAAAGTACATGTAGATATAGCAACAAGCTTAAAATGTGTTAGCATATGTAATGTTGTTAAAGGGACAGTTTCGAAAAAATTTTTTTTTACATTATTCGAAAAGTAAATTCTGTAATAACAAGGATATCAAATGTTTCTCAACAATTGAACATTTGTCTGGGTTTATTTAAATTTGCTATCTAAACCTATGAGGTTGGTGTGCTCATTTCTTAAATCTTGAAGAGTGCTTGTAATCATTATACAATTTGAGCACTAGAGGGCATTTGGATAGCATTTGTATATGTAAAACCTTGTGCTCATACAGCATATTATTGACCATGTATTGATCATTGATATCTAAAATGTTGTTATGTCAGAACAACAAATAAGTGGTCATTTTTCATAGTCATAGATACAAGGGTAAGCACATAAGTCACACATGTATTTCTCCATGTTTTGTTGTTTCAAACTTTATAATGCGTAATACAGTGTTTTCTTTGTAATCAATAATTTTCTGACTGTCCCTTTAAGCTGTGTTATTGGCATTCAAACAGTAATATGCCATCATGGATAATTGTTATGGTAATTTAGTTAGCGATTCGGGAAACAGTTTGGACATCACATCACAGAAACCAATCAATATCATGAACAAGGATAGGTATGTGATGATGTGGTTTTCACACACTTATAACCCACACTCTGCAAAGAATCTTCCTCCATGGACCCGGTCCCATAGAAGTCGATTATATACAGAGTGTGGTCCACAAGTGTATGAAAACCACATCATCACATACCTATCCATTACCCAAAAAAAATAATTTAAGATGGAAAAAAATACTTACTTCCTCTTCCTTCCCCTCTTCCCACGGGGCTGAGGCTCTGGGAGAGGCAACTGCCGACTCCGAAGAGTCCTCCTTGGAGCTGTTGTGGGAGGAGTGGAAGGAAGAGTACTGGGACGACCAAGGTGAGGAGTAGATGGCTGAGGAGGAGGAGGAGAAGATGGATGAGGAGGAGAAGATGGCTGAGGAGGAGGAGGAGTAGATGGCTGAGGAGGAGGAGGAGTAGATGGCTGAGGAGGAGGATGATGAGATGGGCCGGCAGGAGGAGATGGCCCAGCAGCAAGAGGCCCAGCAACAAGAGGCCCAGCAACAGGAGGTAGACCAGCATGCGCCTCCCGGAAAAATGTGAACATTTCCTGATGAAGATTGAACATTCTTGTTTGTCCTTCTTGTATTGTATTCAGTATACTGATTATTTCAGTTTGGCCTTGAATTATTTGATTCTGCCCATCAAGTATTCTGCGCCGTCCTTCTATGTTTTCTATCCGGGAGGTACGCATCTGGTCTATGTACTCCAGTAGAACCCGCACCTCCGCTATTTCTTCTTGTTGTGCCTGTTGAACCCGTGCACGGCGGGGTGCCCGTGCACGGCGGAGTGCGGGTCTTTGAGGGACCTCGGGTTCCGCGGGTTCAGCGGGATCCTCCTGTGCTTCCGGGGCCTCTTGATCATCTCCCGTGCGCTGTTCGTCACGGGGGGCCTCTTCCCTCCGAAGTGGGAATTCCTCACCACCACTCTCATCCCGGGGAGATGCAGGAGGCTGTGCTGCCTCGTCCCCAGACTCTGTATATTAAAAAAAAAAGAAAAAAAGAAATGTATATATTAGCATATTTGCAAATAAAGTTTTAAATGACTTAGCTTACGATACAATTACAAATGCAGAATCATTAATCCACTTTGAAATCTAACAAACAATCAATTCTATTTCCGCTTTTTCTAAACAGTGTTTGTGATATCTGGTCAATGTGAATGTTTTTGCGTTTGTTTTCAGTCTGTTTAAATGCACACCTAACCTATAGCCTAGATACTGATGTAACCGCTAAGTAATAGAATGCGTGTAAACAGCGTAATAGCATTAATCTGATCCTTAACACATGAAACCCAATGTTTTATCTTTCATGATTTATAAGCATACATTTAGTATAAACTTTCGAATGTACTTTTGTTATCTAATTAGCTTCATTCTCTGGATATTCTTTGATGAAAAGCATATCTAAATATGTTTATAAGATTCTGATTGTTAGCTGAATATAGCTGCCTCCTGTGATTGTTTCACCGTGTGCATGGCTATTTCTTCATTAAAATATATCTCAAGAATGATTCAAATTATGTAATATAAGTACATTTGAATGTTTTGTCAAATTGTATTCGCTACCTCAATCATGAAAGTAAATGTTTGCGTATAGTGTCCATTGAAATACATTCGTATGTGAAATTATTGTTCAATGAGCTTACCGTCAGATGAGAGTGGCAGGTTCCCGGTATCGATTCCTCCGATACCGACTACTTCCACCTCGGAGATGCTGGGCCGCAACATTTCCTCCCATCTGCAGTACTCCATTTCAAGGGCAGGGCCGCCACCGGTCCCTGCAGCATGTCGGGCCTCCAGGCTTAACTTTTTTTTAAGTTCAAGTTTACAGTCCCGGTACCGATGTTTGATGGAATCCATATCCCGGTTCCGGCCACCCACTGCATTGACTGCATTCCGAATCTCGTTCCAGAGCCTCCTCCTGTCAGTCGGGGTAGTCTTCTGGTGCTGCAGCATCCTATACCTGGCCATATAGGCCTCTACGAGGGCCTCCTTCTCCTCCATCGTAAACCTCGCCTCCCTAGTCGCCTTGGCCTTCCCCTGTGACGATGCCCTCTGTTTCCCGGACTGTGAAGCCCTACTCTGACCGCCACTGGGCCCAGCCACTTGGTCATCTTGAACCAAGTGGCTGGGTCCACCCACCGCTTCCACCCCCGCTTCCTGCCCCCCTTCCTGCCCCCCTTCCTGCCCTGTTCCTCTCCCCCTCCCTCTACTCCCCCCTCTACCTGTCCCCTGCCTGGCCTCCATCTCCTCCCTAAACTAAACCCCAAATAATAAAAAAAAAGTGAGTGTGATGAAATGAAAGGGGGTCAAAATAAAGAACTAAAAAGACAAAAAAGGTGCTTAAAGTGTGAGGGATGTAAAAAAAAAAGAGGGTAAGGAGTATTTAAATAAACGAAAAGAATAAGACTAAAAGGAGGATATGTAAACTAAATGTAACTAGGGGATGGGTATGGGATGGGTATGGGGTATGGGATAAGAGTAAATGGGATGAAAGGGAATGGGACTACAAGGAATGGGGTATGGAGTGTAGTATGAGGGGGTAGGGGGTATGGAGTGTATGTAGTGTTATTGATAAGTGTATGTATGTATTGAATGTGTTTGCGTGTAAATGTGTTAAGTGTACAGATAAATCACTCGCTCGCTAACTAACACTACTTCTAATTCTCAATAACAAACACTCCCACTAACGCTCACTAACTACCACTAACTGACGCTCACACTAACAACTATCACTAATAACTCCCACTAACTCACTCACGCTCCCACTAACAGACTCTCTCCCACTCCCGCTAACTCCCACTAACTCACTCACTCTCTCACGCTAACACTACCAACTGACTATCTCACGCTAACACTACCAACTGACTCTCTCACGCTAACACTACCAACTGACTATCTCACGCTAACACACTCTCAAAAATTCGCAAAATCTCTATTCTTAAATCTCCAAAGACCCACCAGCAACACAGTCAAAGAAGCCCTGCTTGTGTGGTGCTTATATACCCTGTGTAAATGTTTAATGATGTCCCAATTTCCATTGTAATTAGTGTTCAGGTGTGCTTTATTAGCAATTAATATTATTGCAATGTGTATTAGGTGTGTTAATTTGCGCATGCTCATTTTGAGTTGGTATTTGTGGAATGTGTAGAATGCGATGATGTCATAGTGGTCGTTTTCTCTAACATTGTCCAATAGTATTCTTTTTAAATGTGAATTTGCGATGGTGTGTTCTTCGTGAAGTGTTGTATATGTATGTTTTTCATAATATATAATGATATTGAATGCGATTTTTTTTTTAGTGTATGTATATATTTTTTATTCCTTGTTGTTATTGTGCGATTTTCCGCATCTTAAAGTATATGCGTATTCCCCGTATAAATAGTATTAAAACTTCCCCCGCTTGTGAATGTGTAATGCTTGTGTGCTTTGTTGATTGATTGATGTTGTGACATTTGCGGCGTGTTATTGTTGTGCATGATGTGGTATGCGTCATATGACCGAGCTGTGCGTATTCTCGCGAGATCGAGTGTTAGGTAAAAAAAGCTATTTTTTGCCTTTCCCATTGATCTCTATGGGAGACTGTCTAACGCGGGCAGGATTACGCGTGTGACATACACGCGTTAGGAGCATCGTTAGATGGTCTTATATTAACTCTAAATACCGGAGTCAAACAATGACGTGCGTTAGACATAAAACACGCGTGGCGTTAACAGCCCATCTACCGCCGAACTCTAAATCTAGCCGTTAGGATGCCAACTAAGGGCACATAGACAAAGCAAATAGCCCAAATTGAAATGGCCCCAAGAACACAATAATAGTTAAGACTCATAAATTAATATTTTGATTTTTTAAGAGTACATTTTAAAACTAAACTTTTGCCCATACCCACAATGCACCTAACAGGAAGGGGGCGTGGCCTACTAGCTTTTTGGCGCCCAAACATTAGCAACAGCTCCTATAAATTCTCTCAGCTTACTCACAATGTTAGTCTTGATAAAGGCCAGGAGTACATGGCCGAAACGCGTCGACTGATTTGAGTAAGCATAATACTGATATACCCACTTAACAGTTTGTATATATTATAGTATTGTTTGTTTTCTTTACAGGTTTTTGCACAATGTTATTTGGTTTTTGATTGGGTCATACTGAGCTACAACTTCATTGCACAGAAATCACTATATCACATTGGACACTTTTTTAATCACCTTGAATACTCACTTTTTGCCACATAAACTGGAGGATTCTCACATTTTTTGCAAGGTTACACATTTTTTCTACATTTTTCTACATTTTTTCTACATTTTTTCTACATTTTTTTCCCCTTTTTTTCACATTAAGTGATCACACATTTTTGGATTTTCCATTTTCTCACCATTTCAGGCACAGGACACACACTGCTTTGGAATTATTTCAGAATTGGTCACGGACAGAGACACTAATTTTTTTTTTGCCATATTGTGATTTAATTGGACAAATATAACCATAAGAATATTTACCACCATCTGGACTGTTTCTAAATAAACTACTCCAATTAGGACACGTGGCCTAATTAGGATACTTGGTCTATAAGATCAATTATTGCAAAAAGGTTTTTATTGTGCATTCCCATTTGCATTTATTTTATTGTAACATGGATCCATGATTTTATATGATTGTTATTTTTATTTCTATTTTTAGGATTGTGTATGTTTTTAAGTAGATCTGAGATATTTTAACATTTTTGTGTGGATTAAACATTGATATACATTCTTAAAGTTTACAACTAATTTATAGTTATTATACTATTTGTACATCGATTCCACCAACGTCAACAAGAGAACCTACATTGTGGACACCGCTCTATCAGTCTAACAGGTGTCCCCATTCCCTACCTCAGCCTTTTTTGGCGCTCACCTCCACCCCCATCTATTTTCTACTTTCATATTGGGTACACTAGGGACCCGCTGAGGAGAGCCAGAGGTATTCCATATCCCCTTTCCCTTCTGTTATCTGCGCAGGATATACACTTTTACCATATCAGGTTATTTAACTGGGGAAGAAAGTTTACTCAGACAATCTGATTTTGGGCAGTCTAGTTAACATAATCACACAGGAACACAATCAGTTTACCCAGACAGAATCCTGAGACACAATCAGATCTGAAAATGTAAACAAAATACATTTTATTACAAAATATAAAAACAGCTCTTATTAACTATTAAGTCCTTTATGCCCACTTGGTTTATAGAGTCACAATTGCTCCCACAAGGGGCACTCACACCCTGTACCCATCCTGTATTTATGGAATCAGGGTGACTTGGATATAAGACAGAGTTATGAAAGTGCATGGGGTGTCCAGCATATAAAATTCCACATTTCCATGCAGTCTCTGGGTATCCTTAAGCCCATGTATCCCCTGCCCAAAAAGAATGTTCCATAACAGGCCCTCAGATCTTGGTGACTCACGTCACACTGGGCTGATCTCACTCTCACTGGGAGGTTGATTTATTCTGATGCAACATGCTTACATAAATTTTCTATAGCTTACACTGCCAGTACTGACATTTTTAATATAGGTGCCAGTTTCAACAGGCAAAATCAGCTATTTCAGATGACAAAGTAAAGGTGAATGAACAGTTTGTAAACTACTTAATACACATTAGCAGGTAAAAAATGATAATTGGGAACACCTTAAAGGGAAAGTTGCTTTATATTCACCATATACTTAGTTTTTGTTACACCAAATTAAGCAATCAAGTGTTCCCACCTAAATGCTGGGGGTTTGTAGGCATCCTGTCCTGTAAAAAAGTGCATCTCAGTGATTAAGTGTGCTGATTGCCTTTTCTTTTTTGTCTGTCAATCTAGGTTATGAAGCCCATGGTAGTTGCAGCATCTGATAAAGGGCCAGATTACAAGTGGAGTGGTATTTAACGTTCCCGCTTGTGCACTTACTGCTAGAAGTAAGCTTTTTGAGCCCATTAGGTAGGGCTCGTATTACAAGTTGAAAGTAAAAAGTTTTAGATTGAGTGCTAACTCGATGCACAGAAAAAGTTGACGTTAGAATATCGCATTCCTCCATAGAAGTCGATGGAGCAAAAAAAGTGGAAAAAAACACCCTACTCGTGTACAAACCCGATCGCATATTCTCAAGTGCGCTAACTTGACTTGAGAATATGAATATCTCACATTCCAGTCTTCTTTAAATATGTTCTATTTATAATAAAATATAAATTTCTACATCTATTGGATGGTATTTTGGTTTAATATATAGCTATACAGATTTATATATATATATATATATATATATATATATATATATATATATATATATATATACCGGTATATATATATATATATATATATATATATATATATATATTTGATTATATAGAGGTATAGATATATATATAGGAATATCTATGTAAAATACATATAGAACATATTCCCTTATATGCGGAACATTGGAATGTGAAATATTTACAGTAAATACAAAGTATAATACTGCTTTTTCATGTTTTCCTCTACATGACTCCAAAGGGCTCCAATGCACATATATATATATATATATATATATATATATAAAAATATATATGTGTCTATATATGTACTTATGTGTGTATATACTGTATCTCTGTAAATACATATATACACATAAAAATATATATATATATACTTATACATCTTTAGACATGTGTATGTATGTATCTCTATGTTAAAGCTCTTTGCAGTCCTTCATATCTTCGAGCCCTTATAACTTTGTTGTGCAATAATTGTTTATATATATATATATATATATATATATATATAGTGCATATATATACCGATTGTTATTGGCTCACTCATGTGTTTAGTTAGAAACCAGTAGTGCATTGCTCCTCCTTCAACAAATGATGCCAAGAGAATAAAACACATTAAATAATAGAAGTAAATTATAAAGTTGTTTAAAATTGTATTCTCTATCTGAATCATGCAATACGTTTTTTGGGTTTCATGTCCCTTTAAGGCTGTAGGAAAGGTGATTTAATTTCCTGCAACATAAAGGGTTTTTTTTCACTGCAAGAGCAATACAATTGTGGAACTCATTACATGAGGAGGTAGTAAATGCCAATACTTTAGATCAGTGGTCTCAAAGTACAGGCTCTGGGGCCAAATGTGGCCCTCAAGATAGTGTAATCTGGCCCTCCCTTGCTTATTAGGTAAATTATTAATTTGACCCCATCAATTTTTTAGGGTTCTAAGAGGTGTAACAAGCTGATGTTCTAAATAGACAAACACAAGATAAACATAAAAACAAGCATTGCATTGTCCAGTGTAGACTCCCATTATGCACGGCTTGGTCACTTTTTATTCAGTTCCAGAATGATCTCTTCACTTGGCTCTCAGAAGATAAACATACTATGTGTATGTTTATTGTGGACTACAGCTCCTACCGTGCACTACTATTTGGGTAAATGTCACTTCCAGTTCCTAGTATATCCAGTTCCAAAGCAGTCACTCTGTTCAAGTGGCCCCCATGGGAAAAGAACACTTGGTCAGTGGCCCCCGGGATACAATGAGTTTGATACCCCTGCTTTAGATACATTTCTGACTAGAAACAGGGATATGATCGCTTCTGTTAAATGGGTCACCTTTTTTAATGGGATTAATTTAAGATCAACTGGATCTTTTTTGTAAGTATATTAAAGGGACAGTCTACCATAGAATTGTTATTGTTTTAAAAGATAGATAATCCCTTTATTACCCATTCCCCAGTTTTGCATAACCAACACAGTTATAATAATATACTTTTTACCTCTGTGATTACCTTGTATCTAGGAACCTTCTTCCAGCCCCCTGATCACATGACTGTGACTGTTTATTATCTATTGACTTGCATTTAGCAATGTTTTGTGCTAAATCTTAAATAACCCCCTGTGCCTGAACACAGTGTTATCTATATGGCCCACGTGTACTTTCTGTCTCTTTGTGTTGAAAAGAGATTTAAAAAGCATGTGATAAGAGGCAGCCCTCAAAGGCTTAGAAATTAGCATATGAGCCTACCTATGTTTAGTTTAAACTAAGAATACCAAGATAAAAAAAGAAAATTTGATGATAGAAATAAATTGGAAAGTTAATTAAAATTAAAAGTCCTATCTGAATAATGAAAGTTTAATTTATACTAGACTGTCCCTGATTTGTATAGGTTGAACTTTATGGACTTCTGTCTTTTTTTCAACCTCATCTACTATGTTACTGTGTTACTATGTTACTATGTCACTTTGTTACTATGTCACTATGTTACTATGTCACTATGTTACTATGTCACTATGTTACTATGTCACTATGTCACTATGTTACTATGTCACTATGTTAATATGTTACTATGTCACTATGTTACTGTGTTATTGTGTTACTGTGTAATGTGTTACTGTGTTACTATGTTACTATCTTAGTTGGAAACTTTTTAAAACTGTATGATGTGTTCGAATCACAAAATATATTTTTTTGTTTCATATGCCTTTAGGGAGATAGGAAACTCAACATTTAATTATTTTCATTATTGAGATAGAGCATCTAATGGTAATGTTAATACACTTTTAAATTCACTTCTATTATCAAATGTTCTTTATTTTATTAGTATCATTTGTTGAAAAGCCTATTTACATCAGCAGCAATGCACTGCTGGTGGGTACACACATATAGGCTAGATTACAGATATTGAAATATCGCACCCGCGCTAACTTGCACGTATATTACAAATTGAATATAAACACGATCCCACAGGTTAACTCAAATCAAGTCCTTGTGTAAAGGGTTAGGGCTACAAAAAAAGTTGTACCAAACACAAGATAAATACATTAAAATAAAGTGTTACACTCATATGAGTATATACAATATCTAAAAAATATTCATATATAAATATTTATAAAAAATAGTTATGTGTTAAAAGATATATGGTATATGACAAGGTAGTTGAATGCAAAAGGCTGGGCTGCCGATTTAACATTGTGCGAGCGGACATGATCCGATATTGCGGATCATGTCCGCTGCACATCAATATATGCCAACAGCATACGCTGTCGGCTTTTATCATTGCACCAGCAGCTCTGGTGAACTGCTGGTGCAATGCCGCCCCCTGCAGATCACAATGTCTGTCCGCCGCCTCAGAGCAGGCAGACAGGATATGGAGCATCGGTCTTTAGACCGCTGCTTCATAACTTGTGTTTCTGATAAGCCTAAAGGCTCGCCAGAAACATGGGCATCAAGCTCCATACAGAACAGCCAATAGAATGCAAACTCAATCTGATTGGCTGATCCAATCAGCCAATCGGATTGAACTTGAATCTGATTGGCTGATTCAATCAGCCAATCAGATTTTTCCTACCTTAATTCCGATTGGCTGATAGAATCCTATCAGCCAATCGGAATTCGAGGGACGCCATCTTGGATGACGTCATTTAAAGGAACCTTCATTCGTCGCTAGTCCGTCGGTGAGGAAGGATGGCTCCGCGTCGGCTGCTTCAAGATGGACTAGCTCCGCTCCGGATGGAAGAAGATAGAAGATGCCGCCTGGATGAAGACTTTGGACCTTCTGGAGGACCTCTTTTTGCCGGATAGGATGAAGACTTCGGACCCTCTTCTGGACGTATCGGTGATACCCGGCTGGGTGAATACAAGGTAGGGAGATCTTCAGGGGCTTAGTGTTAGGTTTTTTAAGGGGGGTTTGGGTGGGTTAGATTACAGGTATGTGGGTGGTGGGTTGTAATGTTGGGGGGGTATTGTATGGGTTTTTTTTACAGGCAAAAGAGCTGATTTCTTTGGGGCATGCCCCGCAAAAAGCCCTTTTAAGGGCTGGTAAGGTAATAGAGCTGTTAACTTTTTATTTTAGAATAGGGTAGGGCATTTTTTTATTTTGGGGGGCTTTGTTATTTTTTTAGGTGGCTTAGAGTAGGTGTAATTAGTTTAAAATTCTTGCAATCTTTTTTTATTTTTTGTAATTTAGTGTTTTTTTTTTTGTAATTTAGTTTAGTTGATTTCATTGTAGGTAATTGTAGGTAGTTTAGTTAATTTATTTATTGATAGTGTAGTGTTAGGTTTAATTGTAACTTAGGTTAGGATTTATTTTACAGGTAATTTTGTGATTATTTTAACTAGGTAGCTATTAAATAGTTAATAACTATTTAATAGCTATTGTACCTAGTTAAAATAAATACAAAGTTGCCTGTAAAATAAATATAAATCCTAAAATAGATAGAATATAATTATTTGTTATATTGTAGCTATATTAGGATTTATTTTACAGGTAAGTATTTAGCTTTAAATAGGATTAATTTATTTAATAAGATTTAATTTATTTCGTTAGATTTAAATTATATTTAACTTAGGGGGGTGTTAGTGTTAGGGTTAGACTTAGCTTTAGGGGTTAATACATTTATTAGAGTAGTGGCGAGGTCCGGTCGGCAGATTAGGACTTAATACTTGAAGTTAGGTGTCAAAGATGTTAGGGAGGGTAGATTAGGGGTTACTAAAATGTATTATAGGGGTTGCGAGACGGGAGTGCAGCGGTTTAGGAGTTAATACATTTATTATAGTGGCGGCGAGATCTGGTCGGCAGATTAGGGGTTAATAAGTGTAGGTAAGGTAGCAGCGACGTTGGGGGGGGCAGATTAGGGGTTAATAAATATAATATAGGGGTCGGCGGTGTTAGGGGCAGCAGATTAGGGGTACCTAGGGATAATGTAGGTTGCGGCGGTGTCCGGAGCGGAAGATTAGGGGTTAATAATAATATGCAGGGGTCAGCGATAGCGGGGTCGGCAGATTAGGGGTTAATCGGTGTTCATGTTAGGGTGTTAGGTGCAGACTTAGGAAGTGTTTCCCCATAGGAAACAATGGGGCTGCGTTAGGAGCTGAACGCTGCTTTTTTGCAGGTGTTAGGTTTTTTTTCAGCTCAAACTGCCCCATTGTTTCCTATGGGGGAATCGTGCACAAGCACTTTTTTCAAGCTGGCCGCTACCGTAAGCAACGCTGGTATTTAGAGATGAAGTGGCGGAAAATTATGCTCTACGCTCCCTTTTTGGAGCCTAACGCAGCCATTTAGACAACTCTAAATATCAGCATTATTTAAAAGGTGCGGGGGAACAAAAACACGAGTAGCTAACGCACCCCTTTGGCCGCAAAAATCTAAATCTAGGTGTTTATTAGGTAGATTGTGATGTGGGTGAATGGCGGATTTGGGTTAAACACTTTATTAGGTAGATTGCGATGTGGGTGAATGACGGATTAGGGGTTAATAACTTTTCTATGTACTTTGCGATGTGGGGTTGGCGGATTAGGGGTTAATACATTTTATGTAGCGCAGGCGGGTGGGACTGCTGCACTACAGAAAATGGCCGTGTACATTTTTTTTTTTAAGATAAAATGTTGATAAGCTTTTTAACTGGATAAACATGTATCCATATGCAGTGGCAGTCAGTTTTTGCTCTTACTGTGATAAAAATATATACATGTTTTTCAAACAAGGCTACATAAAATGAACTACACTGGATTTATTCCCAAGACAGATGCACATTACAAACAGATCAATAATTTATCTCACAAAGGAGCCTGGACAATTCCTTTGGTAGTTAAGCTGCCATGGAAATAAAACTAGAGAACCTCAGATCATAACACTGTAGGCTATAAGTACTTTCTGCATGACAGTAAAACAACTAACATTTGAAGCTGATTTCGGTCACCTGCAAGTAACAAGGCAAAATGGTTGTTAGTTAAAGAGTAAATTGTATTGAGCTACCAATTTATATTTTATTTCCTGTGCCTTTAAAATCTTTTTGTAACTTTTCCCCCTAAGGGTCAGAAAATTGACCAAATTGTTTCTTATTTACTGTGCTAGATCACAAATGATAAATGTTTAATAAATATGGATTGTATTGTTTTTAATAAAATAAGATATTTTGGGCTAGATGAAAAGTGGAGCGCACGAGCAATAAGGGGTTTATTGTGGGTGTTTTCGCTCGTCTGATTTATCACTGGAATTAAGAGTTGAAAGTAAACTCGATCACTTGTGTTCAATCACGATTTATGCTAGAATGATTAAAGCATCCTCAGAGCTATGGTTAACTCTTTTGCAAAACAAAAAAGTCTTACAAAACATATAAAAAATACATTACAAAGAATAGTTACACTCATAATAACACATCTAATAAAAATAATTAAAAAAAAAATATATATTGCAAAACAAAACCTGATAAGTACTCAAAGATACCAGGTCTCAGGTGTTTGATAAAAAAACAGGCAAGGGCTTTAACATAGAGATACATACAGTACATAAACATATATATATATATATACAGTTGTGCTCATAAGCTTACATACCCTGGCAGCATTTATGATTTCTTGGCCATTTTTCAGAGAATATGAATGATAACACAAAAACTTTTCTTTCACTCATGGTTAGTGTTTGGTTGAAGCCATTTATTATCAATCAACAGTGTTTACTCTTTTTAAATCATAATGACAACAGAAACTACCCAAATGACCCTGATCAAAAGTTTACATACCCAAGTTCTTAATACCGTGTATTGCCCCCTTTAACATCAATGACAGCTTGAAGTCTTTTGTGGTATTTGTGGATGAGGCTCTTTATCTTCTCAGATGGTAAAGCTGCCCATTATTCCTGGCAAAAAGCCTCCAGTTCCTGTAAATTCTTAGACTGTCTTGCATGAACTGCACGTTTGAAATCTCACATGAGTGGCTCAATGATATTGAGTTCAGGAGACTGAGATGGTCACTCCAGAACCTTTACTTTATTCTGCTGTAGTCAATGACAGGTCGACTTGGCCTTGTGTTTAGGATCATTGTTATGTTGGAATGTCCAAGTATGTCCCATGCGCAGCTTCCGGGCTGATAAATGCACATTTTCCTCCTGTATTTTTTGATAACATACTGCATTCATCTTGCCATCAATTCTGACCAAATTTCCGGTGCCTTTGTAGCTTACACATCCCCAAAACATCAGCGATCCACCTCCGTGTTTCACAGTAGGAATGGTGTGCCTTTCATCATAGGCCTTGTTGACTCCTCTTCAAATGTAGCGTTTATGGTTGTGGCCAAAAACCTAAATTTTGATCTCATCACTCCAAATGACTTTGTGCCAGAAGGTCTCTAAGCTGTTTGGCGTATTGTAAGCAGGATACTTTGTGGCATTTGCGTAGTAATGGCTTTCTTCTGGCGACTCGACCATGCAGCCCATCTTTCTTCAAGTGACTCCTTATTGTGCATCTTGAAACAGCCACCACCACATGTTTTCAGAGTCCTGTATTTCACCTGAAGTTATTTGTGGGTTTTTCTTTGCATCCCGAACAATTTTCCTGGCAGTTGTGGCTGAAATTTTAGTTGGTCTACCTGACTGTGGTTTGATTTCAACAGAACCCCTCATTTTCCACTTCTTGAATAGAGTTTGAACACTGCTGATTGTCATTCTCAACTTGGATATCTTTGTATATCCCTTTCCTGTTTTATACAATTCAACTAACTTTTCCCGCAGATCCTTTGACAATTCTTTTGCTTTCCCCATGACTCATGTGAGTCATATAAATAATAAACAAAATAATAAGGTATAATCTGTACCAATCTATACAGTAAATATTTAGTGAGCAAACATAAATAATCAACATAGGATGGGCAGTTTATGTACACAATTATCATTAGTGTGATCATACATTACCATACTTAGGAGCTCTCTCCCTTATACTCATTACAATTCACTATATTAATAGTAGTTTCCGGAAACATCACGGCTCTAGCTTTCAACATTCAAATAAATACAAATTGTGTCCAAAATTCAAACAGGATATGTATAACAATCAGAAGATACAAATCATTACCAGACTCTGTCCGCACCATGCTAAGCCGAAGACACCACACATGTGAGTAGTGGGCATGACCATCAAAGAATCATCAGACCATTAATACTGTGACAGCTTATGCCAAAAACTCACTACTTGTCGGTAATGGGCGTTGTCCACATTAGATGTTACTAGTCTCTATATGTCTATTAAACATACTAGTGGAATCTCAGCAGTAAGATACATGCTGGTGATGAGCAACAAATATAACAATGAAGAGATTCAATTCCTGATAGACCTGTTATCTCTTATTTTATATCAAAACTATTTTATTTTTCAAGACAAGTTCTTTTTACAAAAACAAGGAACTGCAACGCGCTCCAACGTCGCCCCAACATATGCCAATATATACATGTCTCATATAGAGGAAAGATTTTCCATTGTTCTCTCCAAGTACTGGTGATTGTTTTATGGACAGATATAAGATAAAGAAGCAGGTATATGTATACAATGTGATACAGTAATGAGATCTGATTATACCTACAAGCTCAACCCATTTTATTAGGTTGTGGCTTCAAAACACAAAATCAGAGCTTTAATATACACAAAAAAACATAAAAAGCTATGTTTCATACATTTTTTTTCTCTGCAGTTGGTAAAAAAAGCAATTCTAAACACATTAAGCGAAAAACTATTTTTCAGTATACTGTCCCTTTAAAATGAGTGAAACATGTGTAGAATTTCTAGACACTTTTGTCTATGTAGAAAAAGGCTTTTTAAAAACAGATTTGTAAATCAAGCCAACGGACAAAAACAAAAAACTTTAAGAGCTATACCCAAAAGCCAATTTCTAAGAGTCAAAAGAATTGTATCAGATAAAGACAAGTGTAACCTAAGGTTAAATGAAATGGCAGACAAATTCAAAAAGAGAGGTTACCCAGAAAAATTGATAAAAGAAGAATTGGAACTTGTCAAAAAGAGTGATCAAGAAGTCAAGAAACAAAATAAAAAGAAAGGTGATAGGATGATCTTTAAATTAAGAACTCTATACCCCAATGGTCTGAACCATTAAATAGATTGGCAATGCTTTCTATAATAATAGTTTTGTTATACTGTGTCTGTTTGCATGATAGTTCCTTAATATAACACTGTGCTCACCCAGAGGTTTAATGATACTCTGTTGAAGTAGAATCTAGCTATGTTGATATATCAGCTGTTTCTCTGCTTAGATTACATTTTAAATACCTACTAACACCAGTCTGGAACCTATCTATATATATGTTCCGTATTGTTATTAAGAATAATGTTTCAGCCTCTATTTGAAATATTGCTGGATCCTTTTATCTCATCAGTACAGTGCTATTATTGCCAATACTTATATTATCAGGTTTTATTACCTATTGTAAGGTTCAGTTAGTCCAGTATATATATATATATATATATATATATATATATATATATATATATATATATATAGGTATATTTGTTAAATATGGATATCAGTTAGGCCACCTATTACCATTTATATATGAGGATACGTTGGAGAAGTGTAATTCTTTTATAAGTGATGAGCCGCCGGATGACCACTTAATCATCAGTCATTTTGGGATACAGGCATTGATGATGCGCATTCCTTATTTTGACTAAATGATAGAGAGTGAGAGGTGGTGAACAAACCTGTACAAATATATACAGAGTACCCGATGGGGATTTTTATGATGACTCTAATAATTGAGTCTGGTTATGTACATATTTTTATTTTATGATGAATCTATTTATTATTTATCTACACGCCTACATATTATAGCTGCAGGCTAATTGGCTGATCCAGCTTAGGATGCTTGATGACTCTGCTGACAATGCCCATTGCACACAAGTAGTGAGTTTTCGGCATAAGCTGTCACATTGTATTTACTTGGGTGACGTATTAACGGTCTGATTGGCTGATTTTGCCATAGAATGATCAAAACACAGACTGAATGAAAAATCATCCAGACACCACTATTGACCCAACAGAGAGAAAAAAACTCCCCATAGAGCATACTCCGTCCGAAGGACAAGTCAGGCCTTAAAGTTTATAACCAGTACCCAAAGGTGGATCTGAACTCTGGCCTACCTGCTTGCTAGCCCCTATGTCGCAACATAGGATCCCTAAAAAAAACGGGGTCATTCCGAACCAGTTCACCGGATCATAAGTCTCCAGACATCCATGAAGGATCCAACAGAACTCCGAACCCGGGACCCAGAATCGTCCTAGAAAGAACGACACCATCAGGGAACACAAGATACCCCATCTGAAGCAATCAGACCTCACAGGGGATGATAACCGGAAAACCTGGAGAATATGTACAGGACTCACTCGTAATTCCCAGCCCAAAGGGAAGAGAAGACCCTTAGCCAGAGGTCAACCCCCCCCCAGCAAGGTACTAGGCCACAACAAAGTCACACAATTTCTCTAGAGCCCAAAGGCCCCAGGGGCAGAACTAAGGGAAATGAAAACGAGAACAGAGTAACCCAAAATAGAGTAGAAAGAAAAGGTAGTCTCAATAATCCTTTCAGATTAACATTCCAGAGGACCACACCCAAGGGAGAAGAATGCAAAGCATCCCGAACCCAGGCAGAAAAACATCCCCTAAGCAAAAACTTGGAAAAAGAGGCAACACCTCCTATCGCCCCTGATATGGAGACGACTAGCTCCCGAAGTAAGACAGAGCCTCACGGCCTTCACTTCCTAATTAAGTGTCCAAAGTCTCTAGAAAAAAGGATGAAGTCCAGAAAGTCTCGACCCAAAGGAAGAGAACCTCTAAAAGGAACAAGTCCTAAAAGGACACTTCCAAAGAGACAATGAAAGGCAAAACCGTAAGAACGGCAGTATGAAGGAACACTCTAGTTCCCGAAAAATTTTGAAACGACTGAGCATGTCACCGCTGATCTCAACGGAGTCCTGGCCCACTAGATTGAAATGCGAATGAAGACTGAACCAATCCCCCATGCCCCTAAGCAACCACGGACCCTCAAGTCCTCTCAGGATGCTAGTTGAAGCTTGTAAAATAAAACAAGACAACCACACAAATCATATTGTGATCACTAGGCGCCCTCACCGGACCAACCGGACATAATAAGGTGCCACGTGTCTGAACTAGGCCTCAAAGATGGACGGATTTGTACCCAGTCAGGACCAGCCTGAAACCAAGGACCCCAGCACTGTCAAGGCCACATAGAGTCTCCCCCGATGATGGAGGGATAAAGAACAGTCAGACAGACTTTTGTAAACAGTGCAATCACAAACACTTGAGTATCAATTCTCCCGAAGGAAACATCACACCACAACATGAGCTTTAGACCAAATAGAAATCATCCTCACAGGATGGAAATAAAAGATAAGGCAACCCATAGGTTATTGCCCAGGAAGAACAGACAGACCTGCAGGACCAGCACAACAGGGGTCCGAGACTACCAAGCTCAGAACTGGTAAAGAATACACAAATAACAAAGACTATAAGAAGATTACTTCACCCCCTTATGTCTATGTATGCAAGCCAGTTGAAGAGTAAGACTGAGAATCCCCAGACCCATTAAGAGTGGGATCCTCCAGCAACGCCAAAAACGTGACTTAGTAGGACACGAAGGCCTGCCAGATGCATCAGCGCCAAAGATATAGCCATGCGGAACCATGTCGTAACCTCCTGTGGGAACAGGCCACACTCCCTAGAAAGGATAAGTAGCATTTGGGTTACCTGCATGCGTAGTAAGAGTCGAAGGTAGGGAACTTGTCTCGTGAGAAATAGAATCCCCAGAGACGGATGGCTCAGTGGGCACCCGATTCTCCGATCCTGAGGAACAGAGCACTCTAAAATGGCATTTGGAGCATAACTGATGGGCATGTATCACCCAGGCCAATTCATATTCTTCACAAGAAGTAGAGTCTGAATCAGAGACATTTGTCTCCAAAAATCCTCCATAATTGGGAGACTGCCGCCTCCAGAGAACCAGACACCAGCGGACCAGGATTTCTCCGTCACCACGTGGTCAGGAAAACGGAAATGGAGTCACAAGGTAAACCGTGCAGTCCATGCAAAAGCGCGCCTGACCGAAAAGGCTGCGTCACTAGACATAGGCCGTTATGTTCCAAAATAGCCATGAGCCGAAGCAACACTATACAGTAGCAGACAGAATCACATAACAAACATGATTATAAACCCCCCTGTTCAATAATCCCCCTCAGGAAATATTAACCCTTGATTCCTAGATACAAAAAGGAGCCTCACTGAGACCCTATGTTTAAGTTATCCCCGAAAGGTTGTAGCCCCTCTCGGATAAACGGTTGAAATTACAATACATTCATGATGAAAGTTAAATGAAACAATCTTACCGGAATCTACGCTGTGAAACAGGAACATGGTCCTTCAAGTGTGACAGATAGTGTCTCTTCTGCCATGGACTAGAGAGAAAAAAAGCAGGCAGCGAAACTCGTCAACGCTGATTGCTTGTGGAGCTGTTAATATGAGTCAGGATGGTTTCGCAGAAAGATTCTCCCTGCATCTCCGGACTCTAAGTTTCACCCATGCTCTCACTGAGAGGCTGACAGGACTACTTAAAACTCCAGACCCATGCCAAAGAGTACTACCCTCCATAAGAGACTATCGAAAACTTTTGACGCTTCTCTGCCAACTTCCTGGGACGAAAAGGCAAAGAATGACTGGGGGATGAGGGAAGTGGGAGGAGTATTTAAGCCTTTGGCTGGGGTGTCTTTGCCTCCTCCTGGTGGCCAGGTTCTGAATTCCCAAAAGTAATGAATGCAGCTGTGGACTCTTTCCATTTATGAAGACTATATATATATATATATATATATATATATATATATATATATATATATATACATATATGTCTGTTTGTGTGTACAGATGTATTTATGTGTATATGTGTATTTACAGACATATATAGATATATAAACACATATACACTATACATATGTACACATATATAGGCATATATATATATATATATATATATAACTGCATTGAAGCCCTTTGCAGATGAAAACATGAAAAAACTAATTTATGCAATATTCATTTTTTAATGAAGTTTTTAAATATGTATTCACTGTAAATATTTTACATTCCAATGTTCTGCACATAGCAGACTATGTTCTATGTATTAATAAATGTATATTCATATATATATATATATATATATATATATATATATATATATATATATATATATATATACACACACACACACACAGTTGTGCTCATAAGTTTACATACCCTGGCAGAATTTATCATTTCTTGGCCATTTTTCAGAGAATATGAATGATAACACAAAAACTTTTCTTTCACTCATGGTTAGTGTTTAGCTGAAGCCATTTATTATCAATCAACTGTGTTTACTCTTTTTAAATCATAATGACAACAGAAACTACCCAAATGACCCTGATAAAAAGTTTACATACCCTGGTGATTTTGGCCTGATAACATGCACACAAGTTGACACAAAGGGGTTTGAATGGGTATTAAAGGTAACCATCCTCACCTGTGATCTGTTTTCTTGTAATTAGTCTGTGTGTATAAAAGGTCAATGAGTTTCTGGACTCCTGACAGACCCTTGCATCTTTCATCCAGTGCTGCACTGACAATTCTGGATTCTGGGTCATGGGGAAAGCAAAAGAATTGTCAAAGGATCTGCAGGAAAAGGTAGTTGAACTGTATAAAACAGGAAAGGGATATAAATATATATATCCAATGAATTGAGAATGCAAATCAGCAGTGTTCAAACTCTAATAAAGAAGTGGAAAATGAATGGTTCTGTTGAAACCAAACCAGAATGAGGTAGACCAACTATAATTTCAGCCACAACTGCCAGGAAAATTGTTCGGGATGCAAAGACAAACCCACAAATAACTTCAGGTGAAATACAGGACTTGTGATGTGGCTGTTTCAAGATGCACAATAAGGAGACACTTGAAGAAAGATGGGCTGCATGGTTGAGTCGCCAGAAGAAAGCCATTACTATGCAAATGCCACAAAGTATCCCGCTTACAATACGGCAAACAGCACAGAGACAAGCCTTAAACCTTCTGGCACAAAGTCATTTGGAGTGATGAGACCAAAATTGAGCTTTTTGGCCACAACCATAAACGCTACATTTGGAGAGGAGTCAACAAGGCCTATGATGAAAGGTACACCATTCCTACTGTGAAACACGGAGGTGGATCACTGATGTTTTGGGGATGTGTGAGCTACAAAGGCACCGGAAATTTGGTCAGAATTGATGGCAAGATGAATGCAGTATGTTATCAAAGACAACGCCTAATTTTCTACTTCTTGATTAGAGTTTGAACACTGCTGATTTGCATTCTCAATTCCTTGGATATCTTTTAATATCCCTTTACTGTTTTAAACAGTTCAACTACCTTTTTCCCACAGATCCTTTGACAATTCTTTTTCTTTCCCCATGACTCAGAATCCAGAAACGTCAGTGCAGCACTGGATGAAAGATGCAAGGGTCTGTCAGGAGTCCAGAAACTCATTGACCTTTTATACACACCCACTAATTACAAGCAAACAGATCACAGGTGAGGATGGTTACCTTTTAATAGCCATTCACACCCCTTTGTGTCAACTTGTGTGCATGTTATCAGGCCAAAATCACCAGGGTATGTAAACTTTTGATCAGGGTCATTTGGGTAGTTTCTGTTGTCATTATGATTTAAAAAGAGTAAACACAGTTGACTGATAATAAATGGCTTCAGCCAAACACTAACCATGAGTGAAAGAAAAGTTTTTGTGTTATCATTCATATTCTCTGAAAAATGGCCAAGAAATGATAAATTCTGCAAGGGTATGTAAACTTATGAGCACAACTGTATATATATATATATATATATATATATATATATATATATATATATATATACCAACATTGTTTATTAAATCTTTAATAGGTCTAGCGCTGTGAAGATTGTACAACCCCTTTTAAATACATTTTTATCTTGAGAGATAGGAGGCAAGGGTTTACCTAGCTGTTCATTCACAGTTACCACTTTCCCAAAACTCTTTTTTAAAAATATATATATATATAGTAGGTAGGAAATGCAGAAACAGAGCTCATAGAAAGGGAGAAAAGAAAAAAAAATGAAAAAGGCTCATGGTGTGGTATGTTCACAATAAATAGTGGGAATCATGTATTAAATAACTTGCTTACCTTTTTCAACCTCAAACATGTCCCAAGGTATGGAATGCACACTGAGGGGATATATTTCCCTATCTGTGGTAAAGCTGATTTTCTCCTGTTCTTGCTTCCACTTCTTGGAGTATGGTATTTGCAATTCACTGTGGTTGAGCAAACTTTCTTTGTTTAAAGAAACTCTTGAATCCATAGTAGATAAAAGGATCACATATTTATTGTCCTCAAACAACAATTATTTAAAATCATACAAGCTCCTTAATGAGGAAATCCAAGTTGGATGTCCAAACACAATTTTTTAATGTGTGTGACTTAAAAAAAAAAATACTTTTGTTTGCTAAAATACGATGTCCGTTTCTGTGAGGTGTATTGGATACTTCTAACCCAGTAAAAAGGAATGCTGTGATAAATTAGTCCTGCTTGAGACACAAATGTTACACGGCCACTCCTTTCTCCTGCCATTTCTTTGTTTTGTTGTCTCAATGGACCGGAAGTGGCGTCACTGAGTGGGCATCACAGGAGAAAATCAGCTTTACCACAGATAGGGATATATATCCCCTTAGTGTGCATTCCATACCTCACATGTTTGAGGTTGAAAAAGGTGAGCAAGTTATTTAATACATGCTTCCCACTATTTATGGGTTGATTTATGAAAGCCTTCGGCAGGCTTCGCACACCTTACAACTGCAGGTTCTCACAAGAGAAACTGCAGTCCATATTTAACAAGCAGTGGCCATCAGACCTCTGCTTTCCAAACCTTTTGCCACCTCTTAATTGGAGAATTTCCATCTCCCTGGTCTCATCTGACCGGGGAGATTGACAGCTCCTGCCTGCGCGTGGATAATAAATATATATTATACCAAAATACCATCAGATGACTATATAAATATGTATTCATGAATAAATAGAACATATTCCTGTATGTGAAGAAAATTGGAATGTGAAATATTCATATTTTCATATCAGGTTAGTGCACATGAGTATATGCGATCAGGCTTGCGCTTTAGTAGGGTGTGAGGTTTTTTCAAGCTTTTTTGCTCTATTGACTTATATTAGCCAATATGTGAACGGACATGGTATATTCTAACTTCAGCTTTTTTTGCTCATTGAGTTAGCGCGTAAGCGAAAAATGTTTACTTTCAACTCATAGCACGAGCAGAACCCGACAAGTGCAAAATGCAAAACTTCTAGCACAGTTAACGATCAAGCGGCATCATTAATTAGTAATTTACTCAGGGGCGAACCTACAGGGGGTGCAGAGGTCACAATTGCGACTGGGCCCCCAAGGGTGGGGCCCCAGCTTCAAAAAATTATATATATTTTTTAAAACAATAAAAAAGTTGACCTTCCACTGCCTGCACTGATATCATGTGAGTGTGACATGATGCTTCACTAGTGTCTCTGACTACAGGGGTTATTGTTTCTGTTTTACCCATTGGAGTTATGTGTGTATGTATGTATGTGACTGTGTGTGTATTTATGCATGTGTGTGTGTGTGTGACTGTGTGTATTTATGCATGTATGTGTGTGTGTGTATGTTTGTAGAACCAGCAAATTACAGACCTTGATACTACAGCATGGGTGGGCGGGGGTAAACAGTGTCAGACTATACAGTACTACTATATACAGTACGGGGGCTGGACCATGTCACAGACTACTGAGTTCACTTTATAAAGTACTGGGGCGGGTAGGGTCAGGCCTGCCATGTCACCGGCAAATTACAGACTGTGTTACTAACTCACTATATACAGTACTGGTGGGTTAAACAGTGTCAATATATATACAGTAATAGGAGGTCAGACCATGCACAGGGTACCTCCTTTTGCAGACATGTAATCTGATTCACATTTTTTTCTGTGTTAAATGTAACAAAAAAAATATGTATCAAATTCACTTTTTTGGGGGGGTGGGAGGGGGCCTTCTTAGATTCTTGCACCTGGGCCCTGTTTCTAGTTACGCTTCTGATTTCACTTGTAATTTAGCCCCTTATCTTCTGATTTTTTAATTACTAATTTTATTGGACATAAAAAAACTGTTTTTTTGGAAAGATAAACTGATTATAAATGTGAGAGACAATTAAATATTTAAGAAATAATAACTGCCGTGCTGATATTTACTATATACACAATAGAAAATTATACAGAAATCCATAGTATGCCATATTATGGTATTTCTGCAAACTAAAGTTATTTTCTAAAAATGCTGCTGAGAAAATAAGGAGATGTGATTTGTGTAAATTCCAAACAGTTAAAGGGATATGAAACCCAATTTTTTTTTCTTTAGTAATTCAGATAGAGCATGCAATCTTAAGCAACTTTCTAATTTACGCCTATTATCAACTTTTCTTTGTTCTCTTGGTATCTCTATTTGAAAAGCAGAAATGTAAGCTTAGGAACCGGCCCGTTTTTGGTTCAGCACCTGGGTAGCGCTTTCTGATTGGTGGGGTAATTCTCTGAGTGAAGTAATTCTCAGCTGGGCTTTGTGAAATAGAGGAAGTTTGCATGCAGGCAGTGGTCAGGATGCTTTGGGTGAGCTGGGATGTCTGAGTGAAGTGATTCTGTGGCACAGATCATAGGGTGAGTGATCAGTTTCAGGGGTCTCAGTAATGAAGGGAGTGGTTTGAGCTGTGTAGATAAGCAGAGGGGGAAGGGGGTAATAACAGAGGCAAGAGTGAAATTGTTTAAAAACTGTATAGGTTGAAAAACAAAGAAATAAGAACATTATAAAATATATAGGTTCTATCTTCAGAGCAGATGAATATGTCATCATGCTTCAGCTGGGCTTTGTGAAGTAGATGAAGTTTGTATGCAGACAGCGGTCAAGATGCTTTAGGGAGCTGGGATGAGTGAAGTGATTCTCAGCAGGGCTTTGTGAAGTAGATGAAATTTGTAAGCAGGTGTTCTATCAGAATTTGCTACCTTTGTCAGAATCTGCTACCTCTGACTGTGCATGCT
Source organism: Bombina bombina (assembly GCF_027579735.1). Classification (NCBI taxonomy): domain Eukaryota; kingdom Metazoa; phylum Chordata; class Amphibia; order Anura; family Bombinatoridae; genus Bombina; species Bombina bombina. Next base: position 711,275,060 of record NC_069503.1, on the reverse strand, counting down.
CTGTATTACGTAATCACACTCCACATATGTTAAAAAGGAATGTGATTATGTAAATCAGCAGCATGTGCACAAGGAAGTTGTCCTATCGGATTTTGCTAAGGCCGCATGCATATGGATGTATCTCAAGTCCTTTGTCTGCATTATCTCATATCTTTATGTGCAATATTTTTTAAATAATTTTTATTAGTGTTATTATGAGTGTGACTGTACTTTTCAATGTATTTTTGATGTGTTTTGTGACACTTTTTTGTTTCACAAAATAGTTAACCAGAGCTCTGAGGTCACAATAATCATTCTAGCGTAACTCACGATTATGCTAACAAGTTCGCACAAAAATACTGGACAGATAACGGGGGGGGGGGGGGGGGGGGGGGGCTGGGCAAAACAAAAATGTGTTAGTATATATATATATATAACACATACATAAACATATATTCAAATCGGCTAACAACTGCATATAAATTTTTTTTTGGGGGTAGTACATGTTTTTTTATTTACATACAGCTGCACAGCAGGGATAAGCACAGACAAAGGCTGTGGCGGACATTTTCCAAAGTACAGACCTTAGTGAAGGACATTTGAAATTAAAAACATTATTTTATAGTGCTTGGTGTTATTATACTGATGCAGATATCACTGATCCTATAACCAGCCCTCCTCTGGCTATACCCATGAGCCAGTGTCACTACTGTGTCATTGTATAGTGCTTGGTGTTATTATACTGATGCAGATACCACTGATCCTATAACCAGCCCTCCTCTGGCTATACCCATGTGCCAGTGTCACTACTGTGTCATTATATAGTGCTTGGTGTTATTATACTGATGCAGATACTACTGATCCTATAACCAGCCCTCCTCTGGCTATACCCATGAGCCAGTGTCACTACTGTGTCATTATATAGTGCTTGGTGTTATTATACTGATGCAGATACCACTGATCCTATAACCAGCCCTCCTCTGGCTATACCCATGTGTCAGTGTCACTACTGTGTCATTATATAGTGCTTGGTGTTATTATACTGATGCAGATACCACTGATCCTATAACCAGCCCTCCTCTGGTTATACCCATGAGCCAGTGTCACTACTGTGTCATTATATAGCGCTGGGTGTTATTATACTGATGCAGATACCACTGATCCTATAACCAGCCCTCCTCTGGCTATACCCATGAGCCAGTGTCACTACTGTGTCATTATATAGCGCTGGGTGTTATTATACTGATGCAGATACCACTGATCCTATAACCAGCCCTCCTCTGGCTATACCCATGAGCCAGTGTCACTACTGTGTCATTGTATAGTGCTTGGTGTTATTATACTGATGCAGATACCACTGACCCTATAACGAGCCCTCCTCTGGCTATACCCATGAGCCAGTGTCACTACTGTGTCATTATATAGTGCTTGGTGTTATTATACTGATGCAGATACCACTGACCGTATAACCAGCCCTTGTCTGGCTATACCCATGAGCCAGTGTCACTACTGTGTCATTGTATAGTGCTTGGTGTTATTATACTGATGCAGATACCACTGACCCTATAACCAGCCCTCCTCTGGCTATACGCATGTGCCAGTGTCACTACTGTGTCATTATATAGCGCTGGGTGTTATTATACTGATGCAGATACCACTGACCGTATAACCAGCCCTTGTCTGGCTATACCCATGAGCCAGTGTCACTACTGTGTCATTATATAGTGCTGGGTGTTATTATACTGATGCAGATACCACTGATCCTATAACCAGCCCTCCTCTGGCTATACCCATGAGCCAGTGTCACTACTGTGTCATTATATAGTGCTTGGTGTTATTATACTGATGCAGATACCACTGACCGTATAACCAGCCCTTGTCTGGCTATACCCATGAGCCAGTGTCACTACTGTGTCATTATATAGTGCTTGGTGTTATTATACTGATGCAGATAACACTGATCCTATAAGGAGATAACACTGATCCTATAACCAGCCCTCCTCTGGTTATACCCATGTGCCAGTGTCACTACTGTGTCATTATATAGTGCTTGGTGTTATTATACTGATGCAGATACCACTGATCCTATAACCAGCCCTCCTCTGGCTATACCCATGAGCCAGTGTCACTACTGTGTCATTATATAGTACTTGGTGTTATTATACTGATGCAGATACCACTGACCGTATAACCAGCCCTTGTCTGGCTATACCCATGAGCCAGTGTCACTACTGTGTCATTATATAGTGCTTGGTGTTATTATACTGATGCCGATACCACTGATTCTATAACCAGCCCTCCTCTGGCTATACCCATGAGCCAGTGTCACTACTGTGTCATTATATAGTGCTTGGTGTTATTATACTGATGCAGATACCACTGACCGTATAACCAGCCCTTGTCTGGCTATACCCATGTACCAGTGTCACTACTGTGTCATTAAATAGTGCTGGGTGTTATTATACTGATGCAGATAACACTGATCCTATAAGGAGATAACACTGATCCTATAACCAGCCCTCCTCTGGTTATACCCATGAGCCAATGTCACTACTGTGTCATTATATAGTGCTGGGTGTTATTATACTGATGCAGATACCACTGATTCTATAACCAGCCCTCCTCTGGCTATACCCATGAGCCAGTGTCACTACTGTGTCATTGTATAGTGCTTGGTGTTATTATACTGATGCAGATACCACTGACCCTATAACCAGCCCTCCTCTGGCTATACCCATGAGCCAGTGTCACTACTGTGTCATTATATAGTGCTTGGTGTTATTATACTGATGCAGATACCACTGACCGTATAACCAGCCCTTGTCTGGCTATACCCATGAGCCAGTGTCACTACTGTGTCATTATATAGTGCTGGGTGTTATTATACTGATGCAGATACCACTGATCCTATAACCAGCCCTCCTCTGGCTATACCCATGATCCAGTGTCACTACTGTGTCATTATATAGCGCTGGGTGTTATTATACTGATGCAGATACCACTGACCGTA